>NC_091068.1:83677876-83986945 GCF_000393655.2 Nicotiana sylvestris | reverse complement strand
TGTTGAGTACATTAAAGACCTCCAAAAACAGTACAAGGTACAATTTGGAAGCATAAATCCAAAATTTGCTTTAATCAATTCTATCCCTTGAAACTTCTCACACATTTATGTCATGATTTTCAGACACTCACTGATCATCGGGCGAACTGCAAATGCTCAGCAATGCAGAACCAAAGGGTCTGATTTGCTTATGCACAATGGAGAAGAGTACAAGAGGAGTATACATAAATGGAGTTTCTTTTCAAAAGGGTATAGGTTAGGAAGTTTAGAAAAAGAACAAGAAATAACACATAAAAGGACAGCCCGGTGCGCTAAGCTCCGGCTATGCGCGAAGTCCGGATAAGTGCCAGACCACAAGGATCTTTGGTTGTCGTTTTTGCAGATGGTAGATGCTATAAACTAACAATGTTTCAAAGTTCAAACAACATAATTAGTGGAAAAGTGTACATTGGT
The DNA here is from genome assembly GCF_000393655.2 of Nicotiana sylvestris. Taxonomy (NCBI): domain Eukaryota; kingdom Viridiplantae; phylum Streptophyta; class Magnoliopsida; order Solanales; family Solanaceae; genus Nicotiana; species Nicotiana sylvestris. The sequence continues at coordinate 83,986,492 of NC_091068.1, read as the reverse complement.
TGCATAGGACATGCAAGAATAAGATTATGTATTCCTTGGTATATGCATTCCCTTTTCTCTTGGAGTTTAAGTAATGCATACTGACAATATAAAGAACTTTTATATTATTAGCAATTTAACACGTAACAACGAGTTATTACTCTAGTTTTCATGTTATCGTATCAATATTGAAAGTAATATGTTGTTATTGGTCTAGTGCAATTTTTTTTTAAATGTCACTCTATACATAGCACATACTCCTTTTCTTTTGCTTAATAAAGAAGTGTGGATTAGCATAAAAGTCAATGCTTCTTTTTTCCCACTTGATCTCATATATGAGCTGTTAGATCCCTCCTTTCCATTTATAGACCAACCAAGATGTGGATGGGTGAGGTTGTTATTGGTGGAAGTCAAACGTATCTATATATTAAAGCCTATATATGACTTAAATCTTTAACTGCCTGGATGACCTTTTTCTCTAGACTAGAGGAACCTTATCTGATTCCTATTCTATTATTTGAAGGAACACAAAATTTCAAGAAGCATCTCTGCTTACTGCTATGCCTTTTTCTTGTCCAATTAGAAAAAAGGGGCTGATATTATTTCATTGCATTGAATTGGTTAGTTGGGATTGCCTTGGGAATGCTTATACCCATATCAGTGACAGTACTGAGGTGGAAATGTGACGACAAAAGTGCAAATATACAGGACAGCATTGGCCCCATGACAGCCCCACAGCACTGACTAGTGTGTGAGGTGCTGTAATGAATGACTGACACGTGAATGTATTCTAACAATTACAGCACTTGAGAGGAAAAAAAAGCAAAAATTCGAACTTGTGGCCTCGAGTAATCTTGAGCCACCGCACTAAGCTTCCTTTATACCCTATTTGTACAATATGGTTTTCGACACAGGAAATTCAAGTGAACCTCATTCAGACCATGTAGTGCTGGTTGCCTAAGAGAATTAATATGACCTGATGAAACTTAGGAATAAGACATGGAAATACTTAATTAACGACTAACTATGTATTTTTTTTAAATAATTGAGCTGTCTGGGTCAGCTTGCGTGCATCCCGATTAATTTTACAGGATACTTGCTACTTTCTACTATAAACAATTATCAGGTAACTTTATCCATCAAAGCTTAGATAGATGGAAAGAAATTACCTAGTATTTTTGTCTCTATTGGAACGACGACCACGTGTCTTGTACAGAACAAATTGATATTAGCTCTAGCTCCTTTTCATATTCAAGTTGGGATCCATATATATGGTTTTAATTAAAAAGCATAAACAAGAAATTGTACTGGGAGAGGATACAGAATTCTGTGGGCAAAAAAGAAAAGCGGATTTGCCAGAGCAGCAAACTATAGCAGAGTAGAACTAGGCCTTCTATTGGATCTTCCTATGTGAAAGTACATAGAAAAATGACATTGTAAAAAATTGATAAGGTAAAATTTTCATTTATTTATCAAAAGAAACTCCCTTTTGAAGTCAGGATTTATTTTCCTTGAGAGTAAGAAGACTTTGTCTCGCCCATGCCCAAGAAAAAAAGATCAAATCAGCAATGACTTTCGAGTAAAGGATTTTTTTGCTTATCATTATTCCCTCGAAGTAGGATTAAACTAAGTCAGTATTCTGGGTTGTTCATGTGGATAATACATCCACATTCAAAGAGTGAAGTCATTTACATTTTTTTCTCCTTTTTCTTAGGGGTTTGGGAAGGGGACATGGATGACATTTTTAATATTCTCTCCCCCGTCTCCCACCCACACGTAAAACTAAACACAAACCGCACCCTACTAAGTATTTTTATAACCCGTTCTTATGGTGAAAATCACAAGGATATATTACAGAAATTTGTCAAGAATGAATCTAAACAACCAATGCAAGAAAGTATTAAATGGGCATTAGATGGAAACAACTGACCAATAACGCTCATACATACATCAGCTCATCATCACCATAGTTCCGTGGGACTGAAACAGGCTTAAATGTAGCAACATGGATAGTGAGAATTAAAATAGCCGATCCCAATTTCTTGGGTATTCGGTGTAGTTGTTGTTTCAACTCATTCTCGTAGACAATACTGTAGCAATGATGTAAAGGAAAGGATCCTTCATTTCCTTCAATTTCCAGAAAATGGGATACATTTCTCTCACTTATATATATTATTTTTGTGATGTTCAAGGGATAATATAGACGAGTGAATACATCTACTAGGAACAAGACTAATAAGGATTCAACAGCCATTACCTACATTGAGAATTCAGGAGATTGAATATATGAGCAATCATCTTTAAAAGATTTACAACTTGGTTCCACTTGTTTGACTAGACTTCTCTTTTCTTCTACATCAAACCTATAATACAAAATGAAGAAAAATGAATCGGGTAATATTTCCACAATATGAAAAGCTAGCAGTATTAACCACCATGTTTCTTTGCTTGTATTAAAGATTGAATGATAATCTAATATGTTCGCGAGCAAATCAGTGAAAACTAAGTATGATTGTTCTTTGATACAACACTTGGAATGCTGAATATAGAACACAAGTTTGTTTTTCTTTGTTTATGATTTAGCAACAAAAAATTCTGTCTACATATGATTTTGATATGACAAATGTGAGTCCAACAACTTTGTTTCTTCTTTTCCTGTTAGGGTATTGTTACTAATCTAATCAAGATTCTCTAATGATTCTTACATTTTCACATTCTTTGCATTTTACTCGCGTAAGAGTAGAGTCATCTGAATGCTTACCTATGGTCTCTTAAGGTATTTTTGTTGATGTATAAGGAATAGCCAGTATGATGAAAAGGAAAGTAATCTGCAAACAAATCGAGAAATGAGGAAAAAATTATTTATTGTAGAAAAGCTATAAGTGTAATGTAACGCATGAACTAAATATCAGCATAAAAACTCACCAGAACTTGAATATAGTAATTACGCTGACGGCTGAATATGCAAGATTTCCTGGTGGTAGATAAAGTCATCAATTGATTTTGACAAAAAATTCCAGAAAAGATAAACAAGGAAACATAACAAACCTTTGATTCAAGGTTCCAGAGTCTCTGCAGGTTTTCGAGATTGCTTCAAGCCTCTTCAAAGTAATCGTTGCATTTGGATCATTATGGTCAACCTGAAAAAACCGATTAAAGAATCAATTTTTTAACATAAAGAAGAACCATAGTCAAGCTTTGAACATCATTGGCTTCATAGATCAGATTTGACAAATTTAGAATTTTACAAACTAGCTTTTCACGGGGCAACTCTAGAATGAGTAAGTCACAACTGCATGCAGAGTTAAACTTGTCCTGAGAATGGTGAGCAATATATACCTTGGATTCCAATATACGACAAAAGTCAAAGAAAGCTCTATAGACATCAGTCATTGTTCTTGTCTGACCAATAACCTTAGCACAGAGGCCTAGAAAGAAGAAACCAAAAAAAAAAAAGACTTAATGTTGTACTGAGAATCATGTATAATACTTTGTCCAATTAAAATTAAATATCGAGAAGATGTGTATCTTTACCTCGTCTCATTTCTACAACACCTTTGAAAACTTCAATGTTGTTGTAGTACATCGTCAAGTTCCCCATATTTATGATCTGGTAGTATAAGAAAGCACATCGTGAAGGCAATGAATGCTTCAAGAAGGATTACTTAACATGAACAAAAGTAATATTTCTGTAAGTATGAAAGTTATTGTAATACACCATATATGGGATGCATATGTTTCATGGCAACAAGACAATTACAGTGCAAATTGAATGATTTACTAAAGTGTAAGCTTATAGTGAGTTTGTTACACTTTCCATAACGCATTCCATTCTCATACACACACCAATATGAACTGTTCAAGGAAAGTTTATACCTGGGGAATTGCACAGAAGTGAAAGATAACAGGATCTCGTAAATTAGACATGTAAGTCAGACAATCTTCTGCATGTGATAAAGCATTAGTGACCATTTCATTCAGACATTGCCCTGCCTTGACTGAGTTTTCCTCATACTTAAAGTCCTGAGGCACATAAGGAAGTGAACCAACATATGAACTTCAAACAAGGAATAGCACTTGTTATGATGAAATCAAATGAATTCTACAACATCTTTAAGGAAAAGACGACAAACCTCATTTCAAACAGAACTAACCTCAAGTTTGTTAACATATTTACTCCAAATTTGACGGGGCCAGAACATACGACACTTGGGTACTTCATTTATGTCCTCTAGATAATCTCTAATGATGCTTATTTTCTGAAATATATTTCCAAATATCAAAGTTTTTTGAGGACTGCTAAACATGCATGTTAGGGTCAATATATACAATACCTGAAGAAATAAACCCATAGAAATGGAGAGGGATTCTGGTGCTAAATCTTCTCTTCGAGAAGCATAAAAAAGATTTGACAAGCCTAATCCACAAAGTCCAGCTGCATAATGACAATATTCATTGTAATCATCTAGTGTTTCTACCTGCATGAGACCAGATGGCTTGTAAGTGAAATGCACGAGGGTTAAAGTATGCAGGGACACCCTTAGACATCATAAAAGTGGCGCTTTCATAAGGCATATATGCTTTATAAATTCTAAATTAGAATGATGACTAGCCATTGAAATTACCAATCAAAAGAACAAGACTAAAATGAAGATAACCAAATATCAAGTATTTCTCATCTCTCGATACTATTTAGTATTGTTTCTTTTTTCTCCAGATACATAGAAGATGACTCCAAAATGACAAAATGTGCAATTCATGGTTTTCTTTATATTGTTCCTCAAAACATGTAGACGATATGCAGGTATATGAATTATTACTAGCAGAAATACTAATAACAAATTCATTGACTGAAACTATTGAGAGTAAAGCTGCAGATGTCAAAGTCAAATTTGCTGGTACAGCACTGAGAAGACAAATGCACATTAGACATGTTCATCATCATAATTAATGTGTTAATATATATCCTGAATCACCTCCTTGCATAGAAATTTTGCCATTCCTTCACCCATCCTCTTGGTGATATCCTTAATCACCTCCTGATAACTGCAAAATACGTAGAACGTTCATTCACAAATACTCGCATCCAATCATAAAAGCATTGTTCTGATTTTAACTTCAAACTATATATGATTCTGGAGTTCACGTATCAGTAAGTATGTAATTGGACTGTTCAGTATCACCACAGGACATTGAGCAAATATATCTACGAAGCACACCTTTTTAATTCGTATAAATCTGCCGGATCAATTCTTAATATGCAACAATATATTAATACTAGAAAAGCAAAAAATCTTTGCAAAAACTAACTTTTTATCAAACTCCAGGAAAGCAGTGGAAACATGATGGAATTGGTCCATGAGAACCTTGAAGGCGTTTGTACCACCTATAAATAACAACGGGTATAAGGCAACTAGTCTAGTAAACTTCACATAAATATCATAAAATAAGAAAAAATAATGAAGTGGGAAAAACTATATCTTGAAACGAAATTAAAGTGAGATAATATCCTCTAAAATAAAAGTATAATGCTAATTATTTCTTTTGGAAAACAACTGATAGTATTATGCATTGAATTTACGCTTTGCCGTAGAGTCGTAACTAGAACTTGAAGCTTATGAGCTCGAGATCCTAATCCTTTTAAGTAACTGAGTTCTAAATTAACATATATATCACAAATGAATTTTATAAGATAAATACAAGGTTTGAACTAAAATTACTGGGTTTGATTAAACCCGTAGCCGACACTTTAGCTCCGATCCGCCCCAGGGTAAAAATTAAAGTATTTAAGCAATCAAATCCCTCATAAAGCAATAACAAATTATTGTTTTGATAAGAATTAATTGGAAACCTTATAATTAATAGTGTAAAAGATTTTATGAAGAAGAAAACCAAGAACCAAAACGCCTGTTTGTCAAAGCTTGTCTAAATGGAGCCTCTTTAATTACAAAAGCAAGAATAAAGTTGAGTGAAGAACACAAGTTAGAGCAATTAACACTCACATGAAAAATGCCATTCACGATCATAGAAATGGCAGTAAAAGTTTCTCAAGATCGGTACTCTAACCTCAATAGCTAAGCTGGTATCATCCTCTGTCAATTAGAAGGAAACAAAAAAATTAGTGAAAGCAACATTCCAATGCTTATAGAAATCAACCAATAGAATAATGGATTAGAATTCCTACAGTATATTCATGAAATTAAACTGATGAGAGATTATGGAATTGAACTCACCAACAGTGTCAAGTGCTCGACGAACCAAATAGTAAACGCAAACCTGCAGAGTTGGACGGAAGTTTACAAGACTCAACCTTCCAAAGAGAAAATAACAGGGGTAATTTTTAGTAGAAATGGCATGGGCAGCCACTGTTTAAGGTGGTATTTACTTTTTATCCAATATTTTTAATGCTTAGCAATAGTAGCCACTAGTCTATTAAAATTAATATGAAAAGACTGTGTTACTCTTTCTTCTATCTCTTTTCTCTCTGATCCTGCGTATACAAATATCTACTTGCAACTTATTAAGACAACTTTTACACCATATAAGGTCTGAATTGATCGTATTCTTAAAGTAAGAAAGTGAGATATGGAGCAGAGTTAGTAGACCTTGAGCCACACCGGAGGAAATGAGTTACTAAGAGAAACAACTCTTAGAGGGACAATCAAAGCATATGTCTTAGACTTCCATTTCTCTAATGATGCTTGAAGCTCTTCATCATCGTTATCTTCCACATTTTTCGATTTTCCAACTCCAGTGCCTATGTAATTAAAAGTCCATGGCACCAAGTAAAAGAAACAGTAAAAAATAAAGAGGGAGAGAGAGGAGAAGAAACTTTAGACGAGATCTTCATGCAACATTCATTAGTATCAATGATATCAAAAGCAATTAGGCAAATAATGACACTAGTTCAAGTTCAAAAGTTAAGTTCAATAGTTAAGGACACTAGTTCAAAAGTTAAGGACAGACAGTCCTTAACTTACAGTTACAAGTTCTAAAGTTAAGGACAAGCAGTCCTTAACTTATAGTTACAAGTTCAAAAGTTAAGGACAGACAGACCTTAACTTACAGTTACAAGTCCAAAAGTTAAGGACAATAGGTCTTTAACTTTGATTTCCAAGTTCAAAAGTTAAGGACAAACAGTCCTTAACTTACAGTTACACGTTCAAAAGTTAAGGACAAATAGTCCTTAACTTACAGTTACAAGTTCAAAAGTTAAGGATAATAGGTTCTTAACTTTGACTTACAAGTTCAAAAGTTAAGGACGCTTGGTCCTGAAGTTTGAGTTCCAAGTTCAAAATTTAAGGACGCTTGGTCCTGAAGTTTGAGTTCCAAGTTCAAAAGTTAAGGACATGTAGCCCTGAAGTCCTGAACTTAGAGTTACAAGTTCAAAAGTTAAGGACATGTGGTCCTAAAGTCCTGAACTTAGAGTTAGTTCCAAGTTCAAAAGTTAAGGACATGTAGTCCTGAAGTTAAGTACAAAAGTTAAGGACATGAGCAGAAGGGTATTTTCGTCCGGGCAGTTAAAGTTTATTAAAGCAGTGGCTAAAGACTAAAAACATTTTAAACGGTGGCTTAAAAGTAAATACATGTGTTATTAGTGGCTAACCGTGCACTTCCCCCTAATTTTTATGCATGATCAATCCATTCACTTTTACTTTATTGCACTAAACCAAATAGAGATTTTTACCTGTGTACTACGTTAGAAACTTATTTACTTTCGCTTAGGTTTTAACTTAATTACAAGTTGATATATAATTTACCCGTCGTTGTTCATTGCCCCGCCAACCATTGAGCCTTCAAAAGCTTCGAAACTTTGATTTGAATTTGATTTTTGTAAAATTATTATTTATTTTGATTGGGTGTTGTTACAAACGATCGGGAATATTCTTTCGAGTTTATATATCAATTTTGAGAGTTTTTGGTGAAGATTATAATTGATTTTGGATGAATTTTTAGATTGAAACTCGAAGATGCATTAAAGTTGCATTATAATTACATGTAAATTTTATTTAAGTTTTGTTCTGTAGTAGTTAATTTTTTTAATTTGAATGTTGTATGAAAGTTGAAAAATAGTTACATAATATATGAATCATTGTATGAAATTTGTATTTAAATTATAATACTTTCTTTTTACATAAAATTATTGATATATATCAAAATTATATCAAGAGAGAAAGTTTGATTGGAATTTCAGAGAAGAAAAAGAATGTACCGCATGCAAAATACATACAAAAGACATATTTGTATAAAAATTATATTTAAGTTATGATGTTGTAGTTATTTTTAACTGGGTAAAAATAATGTATGAAAGTTGTAGATAAATTATAAATAAATTGTATACAATATAATTAGTTGTATAAAATTTAGTTTTAGTTTATGTATTGTTGTAGTATCAAATTTGATGTCATGCCTATAATATAAGATTGTAATACATCTTGACATTTGGAATATCATAAATTTTGTCATTTAAGGAAGAAGAATATTTTTGATTAGGCCAATTAAGTGGATCAAGCACCAAAAAATTATCCGAATTGTCAAACGAATCAACTATACTCCATTTATTGATTTTAATCTCCACTTCACCGATACAAATTACTATTACGTGCAATCGATCCGATGAAGCACTACAGAACAAGTTCCTAAGAAAAAAAGAAAAGAGTGTAATTACATCCCATAATTTAAGGCACTAATAATGGATTACATATGACGAGAGGCGGCAGAGAATAGGGAAAGAGGAAAAGAGAGGAAAAAGCAAAAGGATGTAACTGAATCTTCTAATTTAAAGCACTAATAACGGATTGTATATAAATTGTAAGCAATCCTTGTTTATGGCGGGTAATATACAAAATTAGGATAATTTTGATAAATAAGTTTCAAATATTGCATAAGAACGAAAACATTCCAAAAAGTTATATTAAAAGAAGGGCAAACCAGTTTACGAAGCATTCCGCGTTCACACAGGGTCCGGGCAGAAGCGGAGCCACATTATCGGCTACGGGTTTGACCGAACCTAGTAGCTTTGGTTCAATCATGTATTTGTCTTAAAATTTTCATTAAATATGTAGTAACAATTATTAACTTGGAACCCATTAACTTAAAAGGATTAGGATTCCAATTCCATAAGCTTGAAATCCAGGCTCCACCCGGAGAAAGGCCGCCCCAAAGGGGTGTGATGTAGGAGTCCTCCTCTTGAAGTTGGTAATTTAGCCCTAATGCACGCATCAATATAATGTTTGATTTCATGGCTCGAACATGTGACTTATAGGTCTATTTTTATAATAAAAATAACTACCTTTACCTTATTATCATGAAATTAAAGTCACTAAATTATACTAGTACTAATTTAAGCAGAAATGTCACTCAAACTTTTTTTAAGTTTCATAGAAAATGTCTCTTTTTTTTTCAAGTGACTTTTTGTGATACTTACATAAAGTTGAATAACATTTTTATTACAAAAAATAGTGTAATAACTTTAATATAATAAAATAAAAATTAAGTGACCATCTAGGGGTGACAAATGGGCGGGTCGGGTCAAAATGGGTCATGCAAACACAGATAAATTATCCGATCCGACCCATATTTAATTCGGATAAAAATGATCATAGTATATATTTATGTTAATATGTTGGAAAAGCTACCTGTGGGATTATACTGGGCTGCTGCTGCTGTTGTAGTAGTATGTTGGAAAGGCTAGGTAATTTACCTTATTTTTTAAATAATTACTTGTAGACACTGCTAAGGTAACTGACTAAAGTTTCTTTTACATTAAAAAAAGGAAAAAAGGCATTTCACTTACGACGTTCGAAGGTCGGTAGGGAGCTGTTGAATGAGGAGAGCAGAGACGTTGCGGAGAGTAGTATAGCAGAAGGCCCAGTGTGGCTGCAATGGTGTCCGCTTCTCGATGAGTTTTGCAGCTACCATGAGCTTCATCAATGGCTATACTTCATCCGGATGCCTCACAATCTCCGCCATTCTTCTACCTTTTTCTTCAGCCAAATATTGGACAACATTAGTACTGTTTCAGAAAAAGAAGTGTGATAATGACAAGTGTCAATGACAGTATATATAAGTATGAGAAAAACTGAGACTTTATGAGTTGAGCCAGAGGTTCTTTCCAACTTGCTTTTCTCGTAGTCAGATTGTTCTTTGGGAGTTGAGTATCAAGTGAAAAACACATTTCATGCATTTGTTCCATTTTATACATCATTCTTTTCTTTCTATTAATATGTTTTTAAACAATCACATGCTAGATCTTATATATAGAGACACGAGCTCTAACAGTATTATTTATTAGTATGTGTTAAAAGTTTTTCTTTCTTTTCAAACACCACGTATAAAATTAAATTGAATATAAAATAATAAAATATACATTCTGGCGAGTTAATGTTGAATTTTACTGTTGCTCTATAATGATATTTTCTCTCTTTCTCCCTCTCTCTCTATATAATATCATCCACAATGTGTCGAATGCTAGGCTCGCACTACTAGAATTCGGCCAAAAAGCGACCAAATATTGGCGACCAAATTTGGTCTGTTAAGAAAAGCGACCAAAGTTGGTCGCCAAACTATCGAAAATAATAAAAAAATATTTGAAATAATTTAGCGACCATAGTTGGTCGCTATTTGGACGCAAATTTAGTCAAACTGTTGACTGGACTGGTCAGACTTGCTTGGTCAAAGATACACTGAGTTTAGCGACCAATGTTGGTCGCAAAAGTGGGACCCACACAATTTTTTTTAATAATTTTATTATTATTTTATAAAACTTATAAAATATAAATATATATAATTTAAAACTTGCGACCAAAGTTGGTCGCTAACTGAAGGATAAGAAGATAGCGACCAACTTTGGTCGCTAAAGTGGGACCCAGTTATAATATTTTAATAAATTATATATTTATGTAAAAATTTTATAAAATATAAATAAATATAATTCAAAATTTAGCGACCAAAGTTGGTCGCCAATGTGGGACCCAGTTCTAACGTTTAACAATTTTTATTATTAATTTAAATATTATATAAAATATAAATAAATCTGATTAAATTTTAGTGACCAAATTTGGTCTCTAATTTAAATTCATGTACATTTAGTGACCAACTTTGGTCGCTAAATTAAATTCATTTAAAGTTAGCGACCAAAGTTGGTCTCTATATGGTCAAATTTAAAAATCACTTTTGTGTTTACTATGTAAACAATATAAATGTAAGTTGTTAATAATTTTGTAATACAAGGGATGAATAGTACTACGAAGCGGGCGTGTGTGTCTATATATACAATATATGTCCTTACGCTATACTATGCACTAAGTATAAGTGTATGAGGTAATACCGTATCGAATATAGCTTATATATATAATATATATACTTACGCTATACTATGCACTAACTATAAGTGTATTAGGTAATACCGTATCGAATACAACTTATATATATATAATATATACACTTACGCTATACTATGCACTAAGTATAAGTGTATGAGGTAATATCGTATCGAATACAGTCTTATATATATATATATATATATATATAATATGTACTTACGCTATACTATGCACTAACTATAAGTGTATTAGGTAATACCGTATCGAATACAGCTTATATATATATATATATATATATAATATGTACTTACGCTATAATATGCACTAAGTATAAGTGTATGAGGTAATACCATATCGAATACAGCTTATATATATAATATATGTACTTACGCTATACTATGCACTAAGTATAAGTGTATGAGGTAATACCGTATCGAATACAGCTTATATATATATAATATATGTACTTACGCTATACTATGCACTAAGTATAAGTGTATGAGGTAATACCGTATCGAATACAGCTTATATATATACAATATATATACTTACGCTATATTATGCACTAAGTATAAGTGTACTAGGTAATACCGTATCGAATACAGCTTATATATATATATATATATATATAATATACTTACGCTATATTATGCACTAAGTATAAGTGTACTAGGTAATACCGTATCGAATAGAGCTTATATATATATATATATATATATATATAATATGTACTTACGCTATACTATGCACTAACTATAAGTGTATGAGGTAATACCGTATCGAATACAGCTTATATATACACAATATATATACTTACGCTATATTATGCATTAAGTATAAGTGTACTAGGTAATACCGTATGTCACACCTCCTTTTTGCGCGCCCGGCCCCGGAGGGTTAAATGTGCGGGTGGAGTTTTTCCAATTTAAGTGACAATATTCGAAGTGGGATTATTTATTTAATTCAGAGTCGCCACTTGGGAAAGGTTTGGTTTTTGGTGTCCCAAGTCACCGGTTTATCTTGAATCCCAAATCGAGGAAATTTTCGACTTTTCCAAATGAAGTCTGCGAACCAGAAATTCTAAGTAAGGAATTCTGTTGACCCGAGGGAAGGTGTTAGGCACCCTCGAATCCCGTGGTTCTAGCACGGTCGCTTAAATTGTTATAATGGCTAAGTATCTGATTTAAATACAGGTTGTGACTTATGTGCTTTTATTAAGTTTAAACCGCTTTTATTATTATCATTTATTTTATAGAATTGCAACGTCGTGAAAATGCATCTCGAACCACGTCACAATCAATGCACCCGTAGTTGTTAATACATTTTGGCTCCGTTGAGACTTGGATTCGGGTCACATCAATGTGCACCCGATTTTAAGAATATAATTTACTTAAAGTCGCGCCTAAACGCGTTATTATCTTTGGGGAAGGCAGTGGAGTTCACTAAACAGTCCGTCCCAAATTCTAAGTATTTATCATGATCAATTGTTGAGGGCCCCGCAATTTGCATTTTTATTCGGCGAGGCTCGTCTCATTATTTTAGAAGGGTACCCTACAGTGGCTACATTTCTACTGCGTTTATCTTTAAAAGAAAGATGATACCGAACTTACTTATTTGAACAAATACAGACTGAATCTTTATTATGCTTGCCGAATCTAAGTTTGTTTGATTACCCGATTGAATATTTATGAGGTGAGAGTCACCTCATGCTTTGTCTTCATCGAGTGAACGCGCTTATCAATTTTCTAAGTGAGATTGCAAGCAAACTAACAACATATACTGAGTTATATTTAACGACCTCCAAGTTCTGTTTTTTAACTCTAACCTATTTGAAGTTGATAAACGAAATTGGCTGTTTTATTAGGAAAATTACGACTAATTGACCTCAAAACGACTACTAGCTTCCCTCGACATTCATCACATTATTTCGAAACAAGGAATCTATACCGAGACCCGACATCGAACTTATATTGGAGCACATAATCTGACAGGAAAGCTGGCCTTCATAGCCAAACTCTTAATGCGACCGCATGAGAGTTTGTTTGGGATACATTTATCCCGGACCTAGTACCACAGATTTGTCAATTCAGTGGTCTAGGCAAAATACATACAAGTGCTTACCATGACTCTATGTTATAGAGTCATAACTAAACCAAACAAGTGTTATACTGAACTGAATGTATACTAAATCAAACATGCTGTCTATGTCATACTGTCATTACTGTTGAGCCATGCTATCTAACGTTCATCTTAAACAGAATGTATGCTAGTTTATACAGAATATTTGCAGTTTGCAGTAAAAATACAGGCCCAACTAACATTCGAACTATCTTTTTACACCAATGCTATAACATAAACTGATGTTCATTTCTTTATTTCTGCTTCAACTTCAAACTTTCAACAATACATGGTTCAAAGGTTGTGTACCTGGGAATATTTGCAATTGAAGAAGAGGGCAATCAGTAGAGTAACAATGAACAAATGCAGCAGCAGTAACAGCACTAACAGTAGCAGCAGGGCAGTATAGCAACAACACCAAGAAACAGAAGAGTAGCAACCACAACTCACAAAACAATTGGAGTGAGATCAACCCCAACTAAACCAAACTTTCGAGTAGAACAAACAACAAACAAGCAGACTCAGTTGTGAGAAATCAGTGTTGCACAGAACAGGTCCAGATTTAGTGAAGTCAGAAACAAAAGGAAAGGAAGCAACTTCTGGTTTTGTCTGTCTGAGTTATCAGACAAAAAATTCTTTTCCAGTTTTCTGTTTCCAAAAAATTTGAACTCTCAGATGTTCCCTCTTAGTATCTCTCCCTATCTCTGTGTGCTCTGTCTGTGTGTCTCTATCAGTGTGTATTCCAGCTCTCTCTTTCAAAGAATTCCTCACAGTCTATCTTTTTTTTTTCTTTTTCCCCTCTAATCCTCTCTATCTCCTCTGATTCCCTTCAATGTGCTTCTCCTTTTATAAGCCTCAACACCACCCCTTTTAACAGCCTGTTTTAGAATATCACAGTACCTTCCCATGTGCCTTCCATTTTCAGTTCCACTTTAGCTAATTAGGTATTAAAAACCCCATCCTTCCCTGGCAGATTTAACTTTTCTATTTTATTAACTAAAAGCAAGTATGGGCAGTAGAATATGTCTGACAACATATGCTGTCAAACCATTTTAAAATTAAAAGCCCTTTTATGCAGGAAAACAGGCTGTGCACAAAACACATGAGGTGCACCAATGCACATGCTGTGCACAAGTGCACATGCCCTCTGATTCAGAATTTAAGCACTACTGATCCAATTCAACAGCTATAAGTAAACAAAACTGATTCTTAATTGATCCAGGCAAATGTTCATCAGAAGCAAATCGATTTACTTTGTTCAGATAGTTGAAACTAATTGACGACACATGTCGACTCGACTATATTAGCATTAACATACACAATCGTAGCCAAAAATCAGACATTTGAACAGTATCGATACATGGTTCGAATTATACTGACTAAGCAGAAATACACTCGAGGAGTCAACTAGTCAGTCAACATTTGAAAATCAGCTACTTGCACAACATTTACATACACATTATCAGAACAAATGGAAAGACTCATTCAGACAAACAGAAGTTCAGGCAAAGTGGACAAACAGAAGTCGATAAAATTTTAAAACAAATATGAATAGACTCTTAAAACAAATCACACGGACTAAAACAAATAAAGGAAAGAAAGCAGACTCACCTTAAACTTGAAAAGTTAAAAGTTTGAACCCGGATTTGGACGGACCTCTCTTAAGGCTGAATGGACTTTAATCGAAGTGTTTCTCAGATGAGAAACACTTCGATTAAGGTCCATTAGACCTTAATCTCTTAGGCTCGGACGGACATGGGCCAGTGATGAAGAGCTACAAAGTTCCAAAACTCAGATCCGGGATTCATGTTTCCCTGGTCAGATTCGGACCAAACCAAGTATGGTTTGGTCACGAGGAGGGTCTGGGGAGTGTCTGGTGTGAAGCTGGGGTTGGTTGGTGTAAACCGAGTTTTGACTCGAATCTTCAATTGAAGATTCGAGGACCTAGGGGATGATTCGAACTACATGGTTAACAGATCCAAGTTCAGGATGGCAAGGGGGTTCTAGGGTGTTAAGGGGAAGGTCACTGGCGTTCATGCCGCCGGTTTTCATGGTGGGGGATACAGGGGCGGCTCTAGGGTTTGAAGGGGATGAGGTTGAAGACGAAGGCTGGGGTTCGGATAGGGGGGCAGGGTAGGATTATGGGCTTATATAGTTAGTGGGTGGACGGATCTCGACCGTTAGATCAATTTAGATCTACGGTCTGGATCTGATGGTTAAGTGGGACGATGTCGTTTCAAGTGTTGAGGGTTTGGGTTTGGTCTGGGTGTAAACGGGTCGGGTTCTGTTCGTGGGTATGGGAAAGTGATCTTGGCCGTTGATCAATCTGAGATCAACGGCCCAGATCACACTGGATTGAAACGACGTCGTTTGGACTCTCTAGGCATCAGCTGGACTTGGACCGGGCAGGCCTGGGTTTTGGGCTGTTTGTTTGGGCCAATTTTAAGTCCGGAAGGGAAGGGGTCCTTTCTTTATTTTTTTTTATTTCCTTTTTATTTTAAAACAAAACTAAGCCAAAAAATCAAATTAAAATTAAATACACACTCAATACAATTATTTGCACACACACTAAAATATTTCAAAACAGGTAAAGTTAAACAAAATAAAATCACGGACGAAGATGCCTGTTCATGATTTTCTATTTAACGACCGGATTACGGTTCGAATTATGCAGGACACATATATTTTTTTGAATTTTGTTTTAATAAAGTAAATAAATAAAAATGGGCCGAAGTCAACAAATAAATCAACAAGGTGCCGCACAGAAATCCAAAAATTGTACAGCAGGGCCAATTATTATTTTTTATTTCTTTTTTGGAGCGATTGTCGTGCGAAACAAAAATCACGTGCTCACAGCTGCCCCTCTTTGTTCGGAAACACGAAGAGTTTTCGTGCAAAGATAAAGTGAGCGTGTATGAGCGATTTTTGCCTATGGACCACTCCGTATGAAGCATGTTTTTTTGAAAGATCTGACCGAATCTTGCTTCAAAGATTTCCTACATATCCTGGGCTAAACAGGAATCAGGTCAATGTAGTTCGAGAAGTTTTGGTAGCTGGGACTACCATGGGACTGCAATGCTTGCTGCTACTGCTGCTGCTGTTGTCACTGCTACGTCACTGACCGCCTTATTACAACCAAACGAAAATTGGAAACTGAACTAACTACTTATATGCACGTCAACTGCTAGTTACAAGATTCCTATCTATGATTCTTTTACGACTTGATCTTGGGTCTTAGCTGATTCTGCTTGTAGACTCCGATCTGAATCTTGATGCTTGCGAGTTGCGGCGACTTGTTTAACCTCTGGGATACTGAGTGAGACGCGATTGGCAAGGTTCAGGCCCTTAATTAAACGTTGGAGTCAATCCTTCTTGCATTTACTCCGATATCTCGAGACATCCTCTCTTTTTTTCTTTTTTCTTTTTTGATTCCGAACTGGGATTCATCTCGTGGGTCATTTCAATCCATGTGGCTCGAGGTCAGACCTGCGGGAGAAAACAAACGAACGAAATTTTCTGCCCCAGTTTCACTAGGAAAATTTCGTTAATTATTCACCAGGAAGTTCGTAAAATTAATGAAAGAGGATATGCATGCTCAGTTCAGGGTTGGAGCCCTAATACCGACTAGTTGGGAAAGGTTCAGTTCAGGGTTTAAAACCTTAATGCCGAACAAAGGAAGAATTCAGTTTAGGGTTTAAAACCCTAATGCTGACTAAAGGGAAAATTCAGTTTAGGGTTTAAAACCCTAACGCTGATTGCGTGAAAAGATCAGTTTAGGGTTTAAAACCCTAATGCTGGCTGAAAGGAGAAGTTCAGTTTAAGGTTTAAAACCCTAATGCTGACTAAAAGGAGAATTCAGTTTAGGGTTTAAAACCCTAATGCTGATTGCATGAAAAAGCTCAGTTTAGAGTTTAAAACTCTAATGCTGGCTAAAAGGAAAAAGTTCAGTTTAGGGTTTAAAACCCTAATGCTGACTAAAAGGAGAATTCAGTTTAGGGTTTAAAACCCTAATGCTGATTGCATGGAAAAGCTCAGTTTAGAGTTTAAAACTCTAATGCTGGCTGAAAGGAAAACGTTCAGTTTAGGGTTTAAAACCCTAATGCTGATTGCATGGAAAAGCTCAGTTTAGAGTTTAAAACTCTAATGCTGGCTGAAAGGGAAAAGTTCAGTTTAGGGTTTAAAACCCTAATGCTGACTAAAGGAAAATTCAGTTTAGGGTTTAAA
This sequence comes from Nicotiana sylvestris, assembly GCF_000393655.2. NCBI lineage: Eukaryota > Viridiplantae > Streptophyta > Magnoliopsida > Solanales > Solanaceae > Nicotiana > Nicotiana sylvestris. Next base: position 83,968,847 of record NC_091068.1, on the reverse strand, counting down.
ACCCTAATGCTGATTGCATGGAAAAGCTCAGTTTAGAGTTTAAAACTCTAATGCTGGCTGAAAGGGAAAAGTTCAGTTTAGGGTTTAAAACCCTAATGCTGACTAAAGGAAAATTCAGTTTAGGGTTTAAAACCCTAATGCTGATTGCATGGAAAAGCTCAGTTTAGAGTTTAAAACTCTAATGCTGGCTGAAAGGGAAAAGTTCAGTTTAGGGTTTAAAACCCTAATGCTGACTAAAAGGAAAATTCAGTTTAGGGTTTAAAACCCTAATGCTGATTGCATGGAAAAGCTCAGTTTAGAGTTTAAAACTCTAATGCTGGCTGAAAGGGAAAAGTTCAGTTTAGGGTTTAAAACCCTAATGCTGACTAAAAGGAAAATTCAGTTTAGGGTTTAAAACCCTAATGCTGATTGCATGAAAAAGCTCAGTTTAGAGTTTAAAACTCTAATGCTGGCTGAAAGGAAAAGGTTCAGTTTAGGGTTTAAAACCCTAATGCTGACTAAAAGGAAAATTCAGTTTAGGGTTTAAAACCCTAATGCTGATTGCATGAAAAAGCTCAGTTTAGAGTTTAAAACTCTAATGCTGGCTGAAAGGAAAAGGTTCAGTTTAGGGTTTAAAACCCTAATGCTGACTAAAAGGAAAATTCAGTTTAGGGTTTAAAACCCTAATGCTGATTGCATGAAAAAGCTCAGTTTAGAGTTTAAAACTCTAATGCTGGCTGAAAGGAAAAAGTTCAGTTTAGGGTTTAAAACCCTAATGCTGACTAAAAGGAAAATTCAGTTTAGGGTTTAAAACCCTAATGCTGATTGCATGAAAAAGCTCAGTTTAGAGTTTAAAACTCTAATGCTGGCTGAAAGGAAAAAGTTCAGTTTAGGGTTTAAAACCCTAATGCTGACTAAAAGGAAAATTCAGTTTAGGGTTTAAAACCCTAATGCTGATTGCATGAAAAAGCTCAGTTTAGAGTTTAAAACTCTAATGCTGGCTAAAAGGAAAAAGTTCAGTTTAGGGTTTAAAACCCTAATGCTGACCAAAAAGAGAATTCAGTTTAGGGTTTAAAACCCTAATGCTGATTGCATGAAAAAGCTCAGTTTAGAGTTTAAATTTCTAATGCTGGCTGAAAGGAAAAAGTTCAGTTTAGGGTTTAAAACCCTAATGCTGATCGGCTGGGGATAAAGTTCGAGAATACTACATGATCTATTTTTGAGTTTTCTTGTTTTAATAGAAGATAAAAGGGAGTTTTGCGGGAACTTACCTTTTGAGTGAATTCTTTATTGCCAAAATGTTTCTTGTACCCGTGTACCTTCTTCTTTGGGCGACACCCGCTTCTTGCATGGTTGTCTTGGATCATTCAACTTTTCAGACAAAGAACAATTGTTAGTTCGGAAACGACGGTTGGTTCGGTGACCTTGATCGTTCCCAATTGCTTTGTTGCGTCTCTATTTCTGTTGCGAAGTCCCGCCATTGATTTGATTCGAATGGCGAAACCTTTAGACTGCTCAGGCTTGTATTTCCGGATTCTGTGATGATTTGCCTCGTAAGGCCTCTTTTTTTCTTTTTGTCCCGTTTTGATTGAAGGTTCTCAACAGGGATTTTATTGGAGGTGTTCTGTGGGAACTTGTACAAAAGGAAGCTATGTGGGGGGAATATTTACAAAGTGGATTCTTTTTGCGGATTCTGTACAATGGGGTATGCTGGGTTTTTGTTTCAAAACGGGTTTCCCAGGGTTTGTTGGGGTAAGCTTGTTGGGGAATATTTACAAAAGGACTCGCTAGGGATGTGCTGATGAAATTCCAACGGGGATTTTTTTTTTTTTTACTGGGGAGACTTTGTGGGAGATTGTACAAAAAGAGAAACTCTGTGGGGTTTTGTACAGGGGGAGACTCTGTGGGGATTTGTCCGAAGGTGGACTTGCTGGGGAAGATTTCAAGATTTCTCTCTTTCTTCTTTACTCCGGAACACCATCAAACGTCATGATTCATCATGCTTGGGTAATCATATCAACGAGATGAGGTGCTTTCCTTCATGAGACGGGATTCCGTGCAAACAAACCTGCCACCTGTCCTTTCCGGTGTGTCCTGAACTCGGGGTTAAAATGCAAAAGGGATTCGAAAAGAAACAAAGAAAGGGGAAAACAAATCAGAAAAGGGATACCCTTTTCGGGATAAGAAAGACTTATCTGAGGAAGATAACGCTGGCTTTAAATGACATGCTTTTTGGACTGGATGTCTGACCTTCTAAGAGCTTGCGTTTTCCTGAACCAGAACGGATCTGTGATTCCAAACTGGTGGCACTCTGCCGAAACTTTCTTGGGATGACGTCATTCTTTTTCGGTCAACAGCGCCCTTTGCGGGTTTTCGCTGGCTGACCTCTCTCATTTCTCTTCCTGTCATCGCTTGATAGCACTCTTTGCGAGTTTTTACTAAACAAGCTCTCTCATTTTGGTTTCTCTTCTCCCGTCGCCTCGTGGTGCCCGAAGGTTTTCACCGCCGAGACTCTCTCATTTTATCTCTCTCAATTCAGAGTGTGATGGTCTTCGTTTGTGACGCTTATTGATTCCCCACCATATTTGGTAATTGATTTGAAGGCTTGTGCTTGGTAAAGAGAGGTAGTGATACTAACTTCTCAACTGCTCGACGTGCCCCGGTTTTCAATTTCAGGGTGAATGGGATTTTATTGTTGGTGTGACTGAACCTCAGGGAGAGGCTGCCTACGTATCCTTTCGGAATCAAGTCAAACGTAGTTCAGGCCTCAATCAAATTTTTTTTTTCTTTTTTTTTGTTTTTTTTTTTGTTTTGTAAGCGGCTCAAAAGTTGGTGGAGAGGATTGGGTAGTGTTTGGGAAGTAGTGGGGAACAAACGCCTTCGCCATTTTCAACGTGTCAGGACCACTGGAGTATGATTTAGACGTAATACCTCTTAACTGCATCTGCATTTACTGCTGTGTCGGGGTCATTTCCTTCGATATCACCTAAATACAATGCTCCTCTTGGCAATATTTTCCTTACGATGTATGGGCCTTTCCAATTTGGGGCAAACTTTCCTTTTGCTTCTTCATGATGCGGCAGAATACGCCTCAGTACCAGCTGACCTACTTCGAAATTCCGGGGTCGGACTTTCTTGTTGTAAGCACGGGCCATCCTTCGTTGGTATAACTGTCCGTGACAAACTGCAGCCATCCGCTTTTCATCAATCAACGTCAATTGCTCTAACCGAGTCTTAACCCACTCGCTGTCCTCGATTTCTGCTTCGACAATGATTCGAAGTGAAGGAATCTCTACCTCTGCCGGTATTACGGCCTCGGTCCCATAAACCAAAAGATAAGGAGTCGCTCCCACCGATGTGCGTACCGTAGTGCGGTACCCCAATAATGCAAAAGGTAACTGCTCATGCCACTGTCGGGAACTTTGTATTGTCTTCCTCAAAATCTTCTTGATGTTTTTATTTGCAGCTTCCACAGCACCATTGGCTTTTGGCCGATAAGGAGTGGAATTCCTGTGTGTTATCTTGAATTGCTCGCACACATCTCCCATCAAGTGACTGTTCAAGTTTGCTGCATTATCTGTAATGATAGTCGCAGGAATACCGAAGCGACAGATAAGATTTGAGTGTACAAAATCCACTACAGCTTTCTTGGTGACCGACTTGAGAGTGACAGCCTCTACCCATTTTGTGAAGTAATCGATGGCAACCAGTATAAACCTGTGTCCATTCGAGGCCTTTGGTTTAATTGGTCCAATGACGTCCATGCCCTAGGCGACAAATGGCCAAGGCGCAGACATGGGATGCAGTTCCGTGGGAGGTGCATGAATCAAATCACCGTGCACCTGACACTGATGACATTTCCGAACGAAGCTGAAGCAATCCTTTTCCATGGTCATCCAGTAATAACCTGCTCTAAGGATTTTCTTCGCTAAGACATACCCGTTCATGTGAGGTCCGCACACACCTGCGTGTACTTCGTGCATGATCTTTCTCGCTTCCTCGATATCGACACATCTTAGGAGATTGAGGTCCGGGGTCCTCTTATACAACAATTCGCCGCTCAGAAAGAAACCACTTGCATGTCGCCTAATGGTCCTTTTTTGATCTCCTGTAGCGTGCTCGGGGTATTCTTGTGTCTTCAGGAATTTCTTGATGTCATGGTACCAAGGCTGCGTATTTGATCCTGCCTCGATTACACTGCAGTAACCGTGTCTTTCCTTGATTTGGATTTCCAAAGGATCGACGTGGGCGTTGCCCGGGTAGGGTAACATTGAAGCCAAAGTAGCAAGTGCATCTGCCAGTTCATTGTGACACCTCGGAATATACCTGAACTCTATTGAGGTAAAGCGCTTGCTGAGGTCCTCCACATGTTGTCGGTATGGGATAAGTTTGACATCCCGAGTTTCCCACTCGCCTTGAACTTGCCGGATGATCAGGTTCAGAATCTCCCATAATCAGTAAGTTTTCGACATCCTGATCGATTGCCATATGCATGCCCATAATGCAGGCTTCATACTCAGCTGTATTGTTTGTGCAAAAGAAACGCAGTCTAGCTGTGGCAGGATAATGCTGACCGGAAGGCGAGATCAAAATTGCCCCAATCCCTATACCCTTGGCGTTCACGGCTCCGTCAAAGAACATCTTCCAAACATGAGCTTCCTCCGAGATCACTTCTACGGTGTTTACCTCTTCATCTGGAAAGTAGGTATCCAATGGCTGGTATTCCTCATCAACCGGATTTTCGGCCAAATGATCTGCTAACGCCTGGGCTTTCATCGCCGTGCGGGTGACATAAACTATGTCGAATTCCGTAAGCAAGATTTGCCATTTAGCCAGTCTCCCAGTAGGCATTGGTTTCTGAAATATATACTTCAAAGGATCCAACCTGCTTATGAGGAATGTAGTGTGGGCTTGGAGATAATGTCTTAGCTTTTGAGCAACCCATGTGAGAGCGCAGCATGTCCTTTCCAGCAGAGTGTATTTGGCCTCGTAGCTGGTGAATTTCTTGCTCAAGTAGTAGATTTCTTGCTCCTTCTTTCCGGTTACGTCGTGTTGCCCGAGGACACAGCCGAAAGAGTTCTCCAAGACTGTTAGATACAAGAAAAGTGGCCTTCCCGGTTCTGGAGGGACCAAGACCGGGGGATTCGAAAGGTACTCTTTGACTTTATCAAAGGCTTCTTGACATTCGACTGTCCATTTGATCGCCGCGTCTTTCCTTAACAGCTTGAAGATGGGCTTGCACGTGCTCGTCAGCTGGGCAATGAACCGACTGATGTAATTCAACCTGCCCAACAAACTCATCACGTCCTTCTTTGTTCTTGGGGGAGGTAAATCTCTGATGGATTTTATCTTAGTTGGATCTAGCTCGATTCCTCTCCTGCTTACGATGAAGCCCAAAAGTTTGCCCGACGGAACTCCGAAAGCGCATTTGGCTGGGTTTAGCTTCAAGTCATACTTCCTTAATCTCTCGAAGAACTTCCTCAAGTCTTGGATGTGATTGTCTTGCGTCCTGGACTTGACTATCACGTCGTCCACGTACACCTCTATTTCCTGATGCATCATGTCATGGAAAATGGCAGTCATGGCCCTCATGTAAGTAGCCCCAGCATTCTTCAAACCAAATGGCATGACCCGGTAACAGTAGGTGCCCCAAGGCGTGGTGAAGGCAGTTTTCTCGGCGTCCTCTTCATCCATCAATACCTGATGATACCCAGCGTAACAATCTACGAAAGACTGTATCTCGTGTTTGGCGCAATTATCAACGAGGATGTGGATGTTGGGCAGCGGGAAATTATCTTTAGGACTTGCTCTGTTCAAATCTCGGTAGTCTACACATACTCGAGTTTTCCCGTCCTTCTTCGGTACTGGAACCACATTCGCCAACCATGTCGTATATTGGACTACCCGAATCACTCCCGTTTTCAACTGTTTGGTGATCTCCTCCTTAATCTTGTCACTGACCTCAGTTTTGAACTTTCGTTGCTTTTGTTGAACTGGAGGACAATCAGGATGAATCGGCAATTTGTGAACCACTAGATCAACACCTAGTCCCGGCATGTCATCATATGACCAAGCAAACACGTCTTTGAATTCAAGAAAGAAGTTGAATTATCGCCTCTCGCGTTTTCTTGTCCGTGTGAATGCTTATCTTGGTCTCCCGGACTTCTTCCGGGGTTCCTAAGTTTACCGGTTCAGTGTCATTCAGATTTGGCTTAGGTTTATTCTCGAAATATTCCAACTCTCGGTTTATCTCCCTAAAAGCCTCTTCCGCATCATATTCTGGTTCTGGGTTCATTAATTCGCAGTTAAATAACTCATTGTGATCCGGGCGTGAAGTCCGCAAGCATGTCATATTTAAAGCCGCATTATTAGGACTGAAAAGGAAAATAAAAGGAAAAATGATAAAAATCAGAACAAAAGAAAGAATAGGAAAGCAATGATGATTTTTTTTTAATATATTTTCTTTGGAAAGTTGGAAGACAACAATGTTTACAACTAGGAATTCAAAGCAACAATTGAAAAGAAGAAAACGTTCAAGTTATGTCCTGGAGATAACTTGTGACACAGGAAAGGTGGCAGGACAGGTCTACCCGGACTTCCGTCTAGTCGGGAATGGCGTAGCCTCCCAGTTTTGGAGTTGGGCGCTCGGCCCCATGTACAGCATCTCAGCAGTGCTCGTTCCTTCACCTGGCTGAACCATGTGGATCTCGTAGAGCATTTCCCTCATTGCCCCACATATCTCCTCGATTTCCTCAGCTGTGAAGACCTCATCATCTTCTTCAACATACTTCGGCCTGATGAAAGTTGCATATAAATCCGGCAGTGGTTGAGGTAATTTCCAACCCTCATTTTTCCTTTTCTTTGCCCATTCTTCGTCTGCTGGAGTAGGTTTAAAACCTAGTCCAAAAGGTTTCTTGATGACTGGCAAAGTAACGGGTTCTGTTATTCCCTGAAGGGTTCGTCCAAGTCCCTTCCCTGGCCTAAATCCGTGCCGGATCATTTCTTTGGCCACCATAAACGAGGCGTTAGACAAGAAAGGCTGGGGGCAGGGTATTCCTTCTTCGTGCTGCTCTGTCAGTACAACCTCGAAAGCTTGATAGACCGTATGTTCGCTTCCTTCTCTTGGTTCAAGGTACGGGATGGATGGGTCCCGATAAATGGCATGCTCATCTTCCCCATGGACCACGATCTCTCGGTCTTCGTACTCGAACTTCACCATCTGGTGAAGAGTGGAAGGCACGGCTCCTGCCGCATGGATCCAAGGTCTGCCAAGGAGGAAATTGTAGGATGTGTCCATGTCGATCACCTGGAAGGTTACTCGAAATTCGACTGGTCCTATGACCAACAACAGGTCTATTTCTCCCATGGTATCTCTCTTGATGCCGTCGAAAGCTCTTACGCAGACATTGTTGGGTCGGATTCTTCCGGTCCCAATTTCCATTCTTTGTAGCGTGGAGAGCGGGCAAATGTCAACGCCTGAGCCTCCATCCAACATTACCCGCTTGACATAATAGTCTTCGCATTTAACTGTTAGATGCAAAGCCTTGTTGTGTGCTGCTCCTTCCGGGGGTAAATCATTCTTGCTGAAAGAGATTTGGTTGACGGCGAAGAATCTTTCTGTCATCCGCTCTAGTTGCTCCACCGAGGTTTCAACTGGTACATATGCTTCATTCAGGGTTTTCAGCAGGATCTTTTGATGCTCGGTTGACCTCATCAATAATGACAGCATGGATACTTGCTCAGGGTACTTGCGCAGCTGATCTATCACTTCGTAATCCGGCATTTCCATTTGTTGGAAGAACAATTCCGCTTCCTCAACACTTACGGGCTTCTTTGGCGGGAAGCGCCTTTGTGTGGCGTTGCTCAGTTCTTGGGTATTTGAATACCTTCCAACGAAAGTATTTTCTGGGAGTTCTCCCATGACCTCTTTACCTTTGTACATCACCAAAGTCTTTTGATAATTCCACGGCACTGTGGACGGGTTGGTCATTGGCTTTTGTGGCACGCGTCCGATAACCACTGGCTCATTCAGCCGAGGTGGTTGAATCGTCCCCCGGACCACATAGGCCCCTTTTGGCACGTACATAGGTTTTGTCTTTTTGATCCCGAAGTTCTGCGTCTTCTTGGCTTGACCTCGCGGTATGTAAAGAACTCCACCCTTTGCTGGTACCACTTTCTTCTCCACCTTCTTTTCAGGCTTGCTCTCTGCAGCCTTGGCCTCCTCCCCCTTTTCTGATTTCTGGTCTATTTCAGGCCTCTTCCCCGTGTCGACAATGGCAATTATGGCTTTCAAAGCAGGGTCGAACTCTTTGTCTTCACAAATCATGCCGATCAGCGGCCCATTATTGTGAGCGGGCAATGGATTGTTAGTCACATTTGGGATCTCTTCGTCCCTTAGCACTATTTTCCCCTGCTCTATCAAATTTTCGACCACTCTTTTCAATGACCAGCAGTCGTTTGTATCATGTCCCTCGGCTCCTGAATGATAGGCGCATCTGACTCCGGCTTTGTAAGAAGGCGATGTTGGGTTTTGCCTCGTTTGGGGAATTGGTTGCAAGAAACCCAACTGGACTAGCTTAGGGAACAAAGTAGAGTATTGTTCACCGATGGGCGTGAAAGTCCGCCGTCGGGGTGGCTCCTGGGGGCGGTAATTATTCTGCGGGGGTTGTGGGTTATAGTGGTTGCGGTAAGGAGGCTGATTTCTGGGAGGTGGAGCTGGGCCTCGGTTGGCTTGTTGTGGTGGATGGTTATAAGGTTGGGCATTCATGACCATATAAGGCTGATGAGCATATGCCAAATTTGAGTGGGGGTAATAGTGTTGTGGGGCTCTTTCCGGAAAATGGGGCCTGGGATGACGATACTCCCTTGTTTCAAAGGCTTCCATAGTCGCTTCTTCCTTCTTCTTCCCCCTTGTCGTTCCTCCAGATCCGCTTTGGACGGCCTGAGAGGTTGCCCTTATGGCTGCTTGACTCAAAATCCTTCCCGTTTTCAACCCATTTTCCACCATCTCTCCAATCTTGATCGCTTCCGCGAATGGCTTACCCATAGCCGACATCATGTTTTGGAAATAGTCTGACTCTTGAGCCTGGAGAAAGGTAGTGACCATTTCCACTTCATCCATGGGAGGCTTCACTCTCGACGCCTGTTCACGCCACTTAATAGCATACTCTCTAAAGCTTTCTGAAGGCTTCTTCTTCAAATTCGACAGGGAGTTTCGGTCTGGCGCAATGTCGATGTTGTACTGGAATTGTTTTACAAAATCTCTGGCGAGATCATCCCATATATGCCATCGGGACATTTCCTGATCCATATACCATTCTGAAGCTATCCCTACTAGACTTTCCCCGAAGTATGCCATTAGCAGTTCTTCTTTTCCGCCGGCTCCCGCAATTGGTTGCAGTATTTCTTAAGATGTGCAATGGGGTCACCGTGCCCATCGTATTTCTCAAACTTGGGGGTCTTGAAACCCGTTGACAGGTGCACGTGAGGAAACATGCACTGGTCGGCGTAAGAGATGCTCTTTTGCCCACTCAATCCTTGCATATTCTTCAGACTTTGTTCAAGGCTTCTCATCCTTTTGGCAATCTCATTTTGTTCTGCAAATCTGGGGTTCTGATCCTGCCCGGGTGCAAGCTCACACTGAGGCGGTAGAGGATTAGTATTGGTAGCGAACCTAGTTGGTTCCATTGAGAACGATGGGGCTTGGAATGTAAAAGATGATGAGTCAAGGCTTGGCTTGTATGTGGTAGGTTGTGCCGTAACCGGGCAAGGCGATGCAGTAAAGATGTTCATGCTTGCATCAGTGGCCGACATTCGGGGATGAGGTTCAGAAGGTGATCCAGCGGAGAAGGCTGAGGTGGCTGGGTACCCGAATGGGGTAGCAGGATAATTTATGGGGACATTATAAGTCCCACTTGACCTGGAGAATAATTCAGGGAATCCGGGGACGACACTTGGCGGCTCTTTCCCATTGTTCCAGTCGTCCAGAATTTCCAACATGCGGAGCCGTAGGATTCTATTTTCCTCTGCAGCTGTGGATTCAGGTGTGAGGACGGCTGAGATTGAGCTCTCCTCAGAAACAGGGATCGTTTGCAATGGAATTTCTGAAGACATTTCCACACTTCCTTTCGACCTGGTGAAGTAAGTGTGAGTACTGCTTCTGGCCCTAACAACAGGTGGTTGAACACTTTTCCTTGACCTCGTGAAATATGAGTGCGAGGCCAGACTTTCACCAAACCAACCGTCTTTTCAAAAACCCTGGGAAATGCTCAATGACAAACGCACGGTTAATTTGTAGCAAATAACAGATAGTTAATCTCACGTTGGGCATGATGCATCTATACAGTTAAGTGGATTACTATATGTTTGCTACGAGAGCATGCGTCATTCCGGCGTTTTTTGTTAGTTTTTTTTTTCTTTTTTTTTTTCTTTTATTTATTTTATTTGTTTCGCAGTAAAAGAAATGCGACCGGATCCGATGAGGATTGCCTACGTATCACGATGCCTGCGTGAATCAGATCATTGCGTAGTTCGAAAAACACGAATGAGCGTAAAAGAAACAACCTCTTTATTGTTGAAACGTTTTATTACAAGCTACATTTTGCAAAAGAAAGAGCAAACTTTGAAAATAAACCTAGACTCAAAATAGACTGAAAATCACCCTGATGGAAAAACAGGCATAAGATGCTAAGATACAGATTTGACCTATGAATGCATTATGGTTTTAAAAATTGGTTTCCGCGGGGCATCGTTCGGCCTCGCCGCGGTCCTAGGCGTGATATCCCTCTCAAGTTGCTCTAGCTCGTGCATAGTCTGCTTGACATAAACCATTACTGCCGAGAGGAAGGTAACACTAGACATGTTCTCACATCGTAGACATCGTCTGGTGATGGCGTGGGCAACGGCTTTGATCCTATCTCTGGTTTGCTTCTTCTCTACAAGCAGGTGCTTTATCTGATCGCTGCATATCTTGAAGACTTGAACATCTTGTACGTGTTGATGCTTCAATCGCCGTACTTCCAACTTCATCTGGGCTATTGAGTCATACCAGTATCTGCTCTCAATTTGGAAATCCTTGGCCTGACTAGCTGCTTTGATCTCAAGTGCTGCCATCTCTCTCTTTATTTTAGCAACAGTCTTCTCGTGGTCGCCTTCCAATTGATTCAGGTATCTGCGATGCTTATCTGCTCTTGTATCCCACTGTGCCTTGAACTCTGCTATGATGTTTTCAGATTTCTCCAAGCCATCTCGCCATTCCCTGATTTCACCTTTTAGCCCTTTTATCAGCTGCTCGTCCGATCGACGCCTTGGTTGTCTATCTGCATCCAACCTTATCTGTTTGATCTGGGCTCTGAGCATTTCATTTTCTTGAATTAAACCTGTTCCGCTCTCCCAGATCGGTAGCAATTTGCACGCTGTGCTCGTATTTCATGCCTTCTACTTGTTGCTTTAATCTGCTGATTTCGGCACAATAACCTCTTTCCTTTGCTAACCAATCCCAATGCCTTTGCGATGACTCGGTGAAATCCCGGATGTGGGGTCTCTTAGCTGGCCTTTCATGCTCGAGTTCCCTTCTATACCATGCAAGGTAACCTGGCGCCGTTTCTCCTTTGGCTCGATCCCGCACGCAAGTATCTGATTTCAAATATTGACCCTCATTCCAGATTTGGCGAATCTTCGCTTCTGGGAACTGTCCGTTAGGACTTATCTCAACTGTTTGAGCGCTAAGATCTTCCTCATGAGGTACTGTCTGGCATCTTCCGAACTGTCTCAAAACTCGGCCGGGTGCGTAAGGTTGAATGCTCTTAAGCCCCATCAGTAAGAAATGAGTTTTAGCCGCCGACATATATAAGATCTCATCAACAGGCAACCATCCCAACGTCCATTGTATTTGGCTGGCAGTAAGAGCTTGCAAGAACGAGGTCCATGCCAGGACTCCTTTGGGCCAAATGATCTCTCTGGTTCTCGTGTAAGATTCTTCTATGCGGGTCTTTTCCGGGGAACCATGGCTCAAAATCTCGGAATGATGGCAGAGGTGCTCGGTCATCCATATCTGTAGGAGCAAATTACAACCTTCGAAGAAATTTCCCCCAGCTTTACAAGCTGTGAGAGCTCGAAAGATGTCAGATACCACCATTGGCGCGAGAGTACTGTCACTTTGCGTGAGTAAAGTGCTGACGACCCCAGATATCTTCAAATCGATGTTTCCATCTTTCCTCGGAAATACCAGAAGACCCAGGAACATTATCATGAACGCTACCTGTCTGTGCTCGTCCCACTTCTGACGAACTCCTTTGCTTCACAGTTTGTTGATTGGATTATTGAATCCCCCCTCATGACCGTACCTATCATATATGAAGCATGGAGTACAAAATCCGGCTGCCAGATCCGGGTTGTGGACTGTTCTAGGTATCTTCAATGAATCTAGGAATCGATGTACCGTGACGACTCTTGGGGCGACCAAGTATTTTTCCCTCAAGGGAAACTCAGTATTCCCGATGTATCCGGCCATTTCTTCCAAAGTCGGGGTGAGTTCAAAATCAGAGAAATGAAAAACATTGTGCGCCGGGTCCCAATAGGTAACCAAAGCTCTTATGATATCTCCCCGAGGCTGGATTTCCAACAGACCCACAAGACCTTTCAGATATTTCTTAACCTCATTTTGTCCTTCAACACCTAGATCATTCCACCATAGCCGTAACTTGACAGGGATTTTGGTCATTATTGAAAAATGTTCATTTTGCATCGTGCTCATCCTGCACATTTATTAAGGTGATTTTAACAAAATGACTGAATCAAAAATATTTTTACAGAGAGGATCAAGTTTTGAACACGGCCTTTAAACACTTCGGAGACGAAGATTTTAAGGCTGTGCGGGTCTATTGGATAAAAACGCTAAACAAGACCCAAAGGTGGCTGTTTATGCAAAGTCAGCCTTCCGGCGTCCCTTTCGGGAACATTCGGCTATTTATGATAAAACAACGTCACCTGACTTATTTACGACTCTTTTAAAAATTTGACACATCTTTTATTTATTTATTTACTGATTTTTGGCTATTTAGAAAAATGGGGTTGAACCCGACGAGGGTTGCCTACGTATCTCACATCCGGTGAGAATCAAACCGGCGTAGTTCGGGCGTATCGTGAATAGAAAAAATCAAATAAACCTAGAAATCAAGAATAAGTATTTTTATTATTTTTGAAAAAAAAAAAGCTTAAAGAAAAAATATTTTTTTTTTTGCAATATTTGGACTATTAGTCTGAATTAAAAAAAGGTACTGCAAAGAAACAACACATTTTTTGAATTATGAATTTTCCGTTTTTTTTTTACTTTTTTTTTTACTTTTAAAATAAATACCTTTCTCTTTTTTTTTTTTGATTTTGGACATGAAAGAAAATTTTTTTTTTATATTTTTTTTTCAATAATTCAAACTAAGAAGACAAATTTTGTTTTTATTCTTCTTTTTTTTTAGAAAAAAATTCCGGCGAGGTTTTGACAATACTTGGACATTGGTTTTATTTTTCCAAAATAAGTAATTATCTCCCTACACTGCTATTTTTCCCTTTTTTAGAAACCGGTCAGCATGCGGAACCGAAGCAAATAAATGCACAACACAGATAGGAATGCAGCATGATGGTCTTTTTCATTTCAGGTTGCCTGTCCTAGACGGACCCAACCCCTGTGTTGAGCCCCCTAAGTCAAATGCAGCATGATGCAAATAAGCATTCCTACTAGGGATCCGACATGAAGTCGAGTTATTCTAGGTTCGTAACCTAGGCATTTGTTCTAGACTGTGTACCCGAGCGGACAACTCGAGTCGAGGAGGGGGCTACGTACCGGGGACCCGCGAGATCGTCCGGCTTTGTAACTTGTCCGACCTCTTTCTTATTTAAGGTATTGACACTAACAGAATAGGGAGTCTCGACCAGCGAGCTTCTCCCCGGAGGTAAGAAAAGAAAGGTTTCGGCACAGTTTATATACAGTTCAGATAATATCAAAGCGGTAAAAACAACATTTAGCACGTTATGCACAACATGTAATAAAGATCAGATAATAAAGCCAAATATAACAACTATTCTAAGCTCGAATTCTTGGACCCTGAACCAGTGGTTCTGGGTCCTTTCCCCAGCAGAGTCGCCAGAGCTGTCACACCTCCTTTTTGCGCGCCCGGCCCCGGAGGGTTAAATGCGCGGGTGGAGTTTTTCCAATTTAAGTGACAATATTCGAAGTGGGATTATTTATTTAATTCAGAGTCGCCACTTGGGAAAGGTTTGGTTTTTGGTGTCCCAAGTCACCGGTTTATCTTGAATCCCAAATCGAGGAAATTTTTGACTTTTCCAAATGAAGTCTGCGAACCAGAAATTCTAAGTAAGGAATTCTGTTGACCCGAGGGAAGGTGTTAGGCACCCTCGAATCCCGTGGTTCTAGCACGGTCGCTTAAATTGTTATAATGGCTAAGTATCTGATTTAAATACAGGTTGTGACTTATGTGCTTTTATTAAGTTTAAACCGCTTTTATTATTATCATTTATTTTATAGAATTGCAACGTCGTGAAAATGCATCTCGAACCACGTCACAATCAATGCACCCGTAGTTGTTAATACATTTTGGCTCCGTTGAGACTTGGATTCGGGTCACATCAATGTGCACCTGATTTTAAGAATATAATTTACTTAAAGTCGCGCCTAAACGCGTTATTATCTTTGGGGAAGGCAGTGGAGTTCACTAAACAGTCCGTCCCAAATTCTAAGTATTTATCATGATCAATTGTTGAGGGCCCCGCAATTTGCATTTTTATTCGGCGAGGCTCGTCTCATTATTTTAGAAGGGTACCCTACAGTGGCTACATTTCTACTACGTTTATCTTTAAAAGAAAGATGATACCGAACTTACTTATTTGAACAAATACAGACTGAATCTTTATTATGCTTGCCGAATCTAAGTTTGTTTGATTACCCGATTGAATATTTATGAGGTGAGAGTCACCTCATGCTTTGTCTTCATCGAGTGAACGCGCTTATCAATTTTCTAAGTGAGATTGCAAGCAAACTAACAACATATACTGAGTTATATTTAACGACCTCCAAGTTCTGTTTTTTAACTCTAACCTATTTGAAGTTGATAAACGAAATTGGCTGTTTTATTAGGAAAATTACGACTAATTGACCTCAAAACGACTACTAGCTTCCCTCGACATTCATCACATTATTTCGAAACAAGGAATCTATACCGAGACCCGACATCGAACTTATATTGGAGCACATAATCTGACAGGAAAGCTGGCCTTCATAGCCAAACTCTTAATGCGACCGCATGAGAGTTTGTTTGGGATACATTTATCTCGGACCTAGTACCACAGATTTGTCAATTCAGTGGTCTAGGCAAAATACATACAAGTGCTTACCATGACTTTATGTTATAGAGTCATAACTAAACCAAACAAGTGTTATACTGAACTGAATGTATACTGAATCAAACATGCTGTCTATGTCATACTGTCATTACTGTTGAGCCATGCTATCTAACAGTTCATCTTAAACAGAATGTATGCTAGTTTATACAGAATATTTGCAGTTTGCAGTAAAAATACAGGCCCAACTAACATTCGAACTATCTTTTTACACCAATGCTATAACATAAACTGATGTTCATTTCTTTATTTCTGCTTCAACTTCAAACTTTCAACAATACATGGTTCAAAGGTTGTGTACCTGGGAATATTTGCAATTGAAGAAGAGGGCAATCAGTAGAGTAACAATGAACAAATGCAGCAGCAGTAACAGCACTAACAGTAGCAGCAGGGCAGTATAGCAACAACACCAAGAAACAGAAGAGTAGCAACCACAACTCACAAAACAATTGGAGTGAGATCAACCCCAACTAAACCAAACTTTCGAGTAGAACAAACAACAAACAAGCAGACTCAGTTGTGAGAAATCAGTGTTGCACAGAACAGGTCCAGATTTAGTGAAGTCAGAAACAAAAGGAAAGGAAGCAACTTCTGGTTTTGTCTGTCTGAGTTATCAGACAAAAAATTCTTTTCCAGTTTTCTGTTTCCAAAAAAATTTGAACTCTCAGATGTTCCCTCTTAGTATCTCTCCCTATCTCTGTGTGCTCTGTCTGTGTGTCTCTATCAATGTGTATTCCAGCTCTCTCTTTCAAAGAATTCCTCACAGTCTATCTTTTTTCTTTTTCTTTTTCCCCTCTAATCCTCTCTATCTCCTCTGATTCCCTTCAATGTGCTTCTCCTTTTATAAGCCTCAACACCACCCCTTTTAACAGCCTGTTTTAGAATATCACAGTACCTTCCCATGTGCCTTCCATTTTCAGTTCCACTTTAGCTAATTAGGTATTAAAAACCCCATCCTTCCCTGGCAGATTTAACTTTTCCATTTTATTAACTAAAAGCAAGTATGGGCAGTAGAATATGTCTGACAGCATATGCTATCAAACCATTTTAAAATTAAAAGCCCTTTTATGCAGGAAAACAGGCTGTTCACAAAACACATGAGGTGCACCAATGCACATGCTGTGCACAAGTGCACATGCCCTCTGATTCAGAATTTAAGCACTACTGATCCAATTCAACAACTATAAGTAAACAAAACTGATTCTTAATTGATCCAGGCAAATGTTCATTAGAAGCAAATCGATTTACTTTGTTCAGATAGTTGAAACTAATTGACGACACATGTCGACTCGACTATATTAGCATTAACATACACAATCGTAGCCAAAAATCAGACATTTGAACAGTATCGATACATGGTTCGAATTATACTGACTAAGCAGAAATACACTCGAGGAGTCAACTAGTCAGTCAACATTTGAAAATCAGCTACTTGCACAACATTTACATACACATTATCAGAACAAATGGAAAGACTCATTCAGACAAACAGAAGTTCAGGCAAAGTGGACAAACAGAAGTCGATAAAATTTTAAAACAAATATGAATAGACTCTTAAAACAAATCACACGGACTAAAACAAATAAAGGAAAGAAAGCAGACTCACCTTAAACTTGAAAAGTTAAAAGTTTGAACCCGGATTTGGACGGACCTCTCTTAAGGCTGAATGGACTTTAATCGAAGTGTTTCTCAGATGAGAAACACTTCGATTAAGGTCCATTAGACCTTAATCTCTTAGGCTCGGACGGACATGGGCCAGTGATGAAGAGCTACAAAGTTCCAAAACTCAGATCCGGGATTCATGTTTCCCTGGTCAGATTCGGACCAAACCAAGTATGGTTTGGTCACGAGGAGGGTCTGGGGAGTGTCTGGTGTGAAGCTGGGGTTGGTTGGTGTAAACTGAGTTTTGACTCGAATCTTCAAATGAAGATTCGAGGACCTAGGGGATGATTCGAACTACATGGTTAACAGATCCAAGTTCAGGATGGCAAGGGGGTTCTAGGGTGTTAAGGGGAAGGTCACCGGCGTTCATGCCGCCGGTTTTCATGGTGGGGGATACAGGGGCGGCTCTAGGGTTTGAAGGGGATGAGGTTGAAGACGAAGGCTGGGGTTCGGATAGGGGGGCAGGGTAGGATTATGGGCTTATATAGTTAGTGGGTGGACGGATCTCGACCGTTAGATCAATTTAGATCTACGGTCTGGATCTGATGGTTAAGTGGGACGGTGTCGTTTCAAGTGTTGAGGGTTTGGGTTTGGTCCGGGTGTAAACGGGTCGGGTTCTGTTCGTGTGTATGGGAAAGTGATCTTGGCCGTTGATCAATCTGAGATCAACGACCCAGATCACACTGGATTGAAACGACGTCGTTTGGACTCTCTAGGCATCAGCTGGACTTGGACCGGGCAGGCCTGGGTTTTGGGCTGTTTGTTTGGGCCAATTTTGTTAAAATTGGCCCAAGTCCGGAAGGGAAGGGGTCCTTTCTTTATTTTTTTTATTTATTTCCTTTTTATTTTAAAACAAAACTAAGCCAAAAAATCAAATTAAAATTAAATACACACTCAATACAATTATTTGCACACACACTAAAATATTTCAAAACAGGTAAAGTCAAACAAAATAAAATCACGGACGAAGATGCCTATTCATGATTTTCTATTTAACGACCGGATTACGGTTCGAATTATGCAGGACACATATATTTTTTTGAATTTTGTTTTAATAAAGTAAATAAATAAAAATGGGCCGAAGTCAACAAATAAATCAACAAGGTGCCGCACAGAAATCCAAAAATTGTACAGCAGGGCCAATTATTATTTTTTATTTCTTTTTTGGAGCGATTGTCGTGCGAAACAAAAATCACGTGCTCACACCATATCGAATACAACTTATATATATATATATAATATATGTACTTACGCTATACTATGCACTAAGTATAAGTGTATGAGGTAATACCGTATCGAATACAACTTATATATATACAATATATATACTTACGCTATATTATGCACTAAGTATAAGTGTACTAGGTAATACCGTATCGAATACAACTTATATATATAGTGTATGAGGTAATACCGTATCGAATATAGCTTATATATATATATAATATATGTACTTACGCTATACTATGCACTAAGTATAAGTGTATGAGGTAATACCGTATCGAATATAGCTTATATATATATATATATATAATATATGTACTTACGCTATACTATGCACTAAGTATAAGTGTATGAGGTAATACCGTATCGAATATAGCTTATATATATATATATAATATATATATATACATACGCTATACTATGCACTAACTATAAGTGTATTAGGTAATAGCGTATCGAATACAGCTTATATATATATATATATATATATATATATATATATATATATATATTTTGAAATAGCGACCAACTGTGGTCGCTATTTTGGTCAAACGGTCAGAATATAGCGACCAAAGTTGGTCGCTATGTCTAAAAATTCAAAACTGTTTTACCCACCAAAATAGCGACCAACGTTGGTCGCTATTTTAATTACATAACTCTCAAAACCGGGATCCCCTCCCATTCTTTCTAAAAAATTCCCAAAAACCCTCTTTTCTCTCTCACACTCAAACCCCACCCCCCTTCCAACTCCCACCACCAGGCCCCACCCACGCCACCAACGACCACCGCTCAGCTGCCGCCGTCGCCTCTGCCGCTGTTGCATCTCTCCTTCTCCACCTCCTAAAAATTCAAGGTTAGAATTACAAACCTAGGGTTTCAATTAGTGTTTCAATTGTTTATTGTTTCAACCTAGAATTAGTGTTTCAATTGATTATTTAACATTGTATTTTATAGAAACCTAGGGTTTAGATTGTATTTATCATTATTTAACATTTTATAGAAATCTAGGGTTTAGGGTATGGGTTGAATATTTAGGCTAGGCTTTATTGAGTATTTCTCCTTCAATATTTTAGTAAGCAATAGATACTAATTTAACGTCAAAGACTTGATTCATAGGTAGATATATATTAGGGTATAAATTGAACTTTTAGTTTAATCTTTTCAGACTTGGGCGTATGTCCGGATTTGGTTTTGGATAACCCGTGAGCATTTTGGCGTATATTGTGGAAGTTAGTATTTTAGAAGAATTGCATAAATTTGGGTTGGAAGGCATTTTAGTGTTATAGATGTCCATTTGGGATTCCGAGTCTGAGAATAGCTCCGTATGGTGATTCTGGAGTTGGGAGCGCGATCGGAAGTAAATTCGGATGTCCGGAGGTCATTTTGAAGTCATTTGGCTAAATATAGAAATTTGAAGGTTTTTGAGAAAATTCGACCGGAAGTGAAAATTTTGATATCGGGGTCGGAATGCGATTCTGAAAGTTGGTGCAAGTCCGTAATATCGAATGTGACTTGTGTGCAAAATTTAAAGTCATTCGGACTAGTTTTGATAAGGTTTGAGACACTTAGTCTCTTTTAAGGAAGCTTAAGTTGGAAAAGTCAACCAGATATTGACTTATGTGTTAGAGGGCTCGAAATGCAAATTTTATGGTTCGGATAACTTCGTTAGGTGATTTGGGACTTAGAAGTGTGTCCGGAATATTTTTGTGATGACCGGGGTAGAATTAAGCTTGAATTGACAAAGTTAGTATTTTGGCGAATTCCGGTTGATATGTGAGATTTTGATTCGGGAGTCGGAATGGAATTCCGAGAATTGATGTAGCTTTGTTATATCATTTGTGATGTGTGTGCAAAAATTCAGGTTATCCGGACATCGTTTGGTCGGGTTTTTGATCGACAGTGTATTTTCGGAAGTTTTTGGAAACTTAGGCTTGAATTCGATGAGTTTTGGATAATTTGATATTGTTTGAGGTGTTTTGATGATTGGACCAGGTTTTAATGATGTTATGAATTATGTGGGCATGATTGGTTGAGGTCCCACTGGCCTCGGGTGTGTTTCGGATGCCCAACGAGTCATTTTTGGTAGATTTTTGCCGTTTTGAGCATAAATGTAATGATCTAAAGGTTCATTTGTAGTTCTATAAATCCAAATTTGATTTCTAGACTTCCAAAATTTAAATCATGAATTATAGGACTAATCTGGAAATTTTGGTTTAATTTCATCAAGTCGCGATTGGGTTTTTGACGTGAAATGTGAGTTAATTGTTTAACGAGCAAAATGGGTATTGAACTGGGCAAACAAGCTCCGAATTGAGTTTTGAGTGAAGGGTTGTGTTCGTATTATTATTTTTGACTCATAGGAACAAGAATCGTCTAATTCCGAGTTCGTATGATGGAGTTAGAGCCATTTTAGTGAAAAATGGATGTGCTGCAAATTTCTTAAAAGCTGCTGTATTTTCTGCAGCAGTGAACAGTATCCGCGCGTGAACAGTACCCCGTGAACAGTGACCCGTGAATAGTAACCCGTGAACAGTGCCGGGCAGAATGTTAAGTTCGGGAGATTTTTCCATTTTGACGATTTGGAGCTCGGGTGAGGCGATTTTTCGAGAGATTTTCAAGGAAAACATCGGGGTAAGTGTTCTTAACTCAATTTTGGTTAGATTACTCGAATCTATTACTAGTTTTGGCATTTAATTCGCGAATTTTGTTGGAAAAGGTTATAAAACCCTCTTGGATAGAATCACGGATTTAAGGGTCGAAATGATATGGGAATTGGATAAATTTTGTATGGTTAGACTCGTGGCGAGATGAGGAATCCGATGGTGTTAATTTTCTGATTTTTCGAGACGTGGGCCCGGGGCTCGGGTTTTGCAATTTTCGCGATTTTTGATATTTTTCGAGTCTTTTCGATTGGGTTATATTCCCTTAGCCTATTGTGATGTATTCGTTGTGGTTTTGGCCAGATTCGACGCGCGAAGAGGTCGATTCAAGAGGAAAGGGCATTGCGAACTAGTCTACGGCCGGTTAGAGGTGAGTAATTGATGCAACTGTTGTTCTGAGGGTTTGAAACCCCGGAATTTCACATTGTAACGCTATATTGAGGCGTGACACGCATCCCATGGCAGGTGCAGGGTCGTATATGATTGGGGATTGTGACTTGGTCCATCCCGAGTGATAATTATAGTATATTGGCGACTGATTCGCACATTGTATTGATACTTATGATATGTTGGCGACTGATACACACATGTATTGATGATATTTGGGCTTAATGCCATGTTTGGGGCCTTGTGCCGATTTGTAGAATCCTTCGGGGATTAATATTACTGCTTAGCATGATTTGCATATCATTTAATTTCAGTCCAAGGTTTTAAATGCTGTTTTGCAAACTTAGCCGTAATTCTAAATGTTGAAAACTCAAATGACATTTTAAATCTATTTCGGGCTGGAAACTTCTATTTTGTAAATGCCCAAGGGGCTTATTATATTATTTTCTGGACTGATTATAAAGTGACTTGAAACAGTGGTAACAATGACACTGTATGATATACTTGAAACAGTGGTAACAATGACACTGTATGATATACTTGAAACAGTGGTAACAATGGCATTGTATGATGTAAATTGGTCAGGTAACAATGGGCTGACCGGTCAGGTAATAATGAATGACCAAGATATTGCGCTTGGGCTATAGGAGCCCCTCCGGAGTCTGTACACACCCCCAGTGAGCGCCGTCGACGATAAATAAATATGGATGACTCGGGCTGCACGCCGCAGTGGGTACTGGAATGTACCATCATATGCATTGCATTGCATTCATGTATTTGTACTTATACTATTTTTTAGCTGCTCAGTTCCATATGTTGCTGTATATTGCTTACTTTGTGTATTTTACTGGATTTTCTTATTTTCGGACTGTAGTTACTTTTATTACTCCCTGAGTCAGAGTACTCACTTTACTCCCTGCACCTCGCGTGCAGCTGCAGGTATTGATCACCCGGTAGCAGGATATTAGCTCATTGAAGGTATTACTATTGTAGCTGAGCAAAGTGATCGCCAGCGTTCGCGGAACCGGACATTGTCTTTAGAATTTCAGAATTTAATTTTGTATATTATTGGCCCTGTAATTGTGTTCAGGATTTCTTTAGATGCTCTTTGTGACACCCCGGTCGGGTTATGTTGGGCTGTAAACACTGGTTATTATTGTCGTTAAGCTATCTTTATTTATTCATTTATGTTTAATAATTGTTAAAGATACGATTTGGGTTAGTTAGCTGGCCTTGTCTTCACGAGAGGCGCCATCACGATCGGGTTAGAAAATTGGGTCGTGACAAGGTGGTATCAGAGCCTAGGTTACATAGGTTTCACGAGTCATGAGCAGGTTTAGTAGAGTCTTGCGGATCGGTACGGAGACGTCTGTATTTATCCTCGAGAGGCTGCAGAACCTTTAGGAAAACTTCACATTCTTGAATTCTTATCGTGCGTCCTTGATTCATCTTGAAAAGAAACTTTTGAAATTCCTTCCATGCGTTCGTACGCGCACATGAGCGCTTAGTATTGGATGTGCCTCGATGTCTTGTGATTCCCCAATCAAGGGGTGAGGTGTTATCTCTATGAGTTTATGGTGGGCCAGTCTGGAGGACTTGAGGTTGGATCTTTGCCTATGGCTGGAGCACCGAGGTGCTGATTGTGTGAATAAGTGTTTTTGAAATTATATGTTTGGTAGTGTTCCCGTTAGTGGAAATGACGGCTGTGGCAATGTGAGGAGTATATTAGTACTACGAGGCGTATCCATATGAATTGGAAGCGACGAGAAGGGGTATGTTGAATGATGGAAGAATTAGTAGATGCTTGAAGTCTATCTTGATTCAAGTTATAGCCCGAGTTATGTGAATGTGAAGAATCTTTTCAGGACTCCTTGTTGGGAGTGAAGTAAATTTCATGTTGCGGTATGAGTAAAGACTCAGGAAGATCAAATGACTGCGTAATGCTTATGGCGGTGGAAGGTATACGGAAATATTATATTGAGGCGAAGCAGGTGGGTTATCTCCCGCGAAGTGTGTTGAGGTGGTGTGATCCTCATGTGAATGACAGAAGATCTTATGTGCAAATGAAAAGTACTTGTTAAAATTTAAAATTTGGGATCGCTTAAGAGAGTGGGCTTAACTGTTGCGGGGATGAATGCGAGATTTGCAGAAGATTTACAGTACCAGATGATCCGAGTTTTCACAAACTTACAAATGATTTGAGTTTATTCTCACTATGGTATTGTGGCATCAATAGAGTAAAAGTGTTATGAGCTATTGAGGGTATCTTGATCTATGGCTTCGAGCCAAGTAGAGGTAGTGGAAAGATAATGTATTTACTAGACCAGTTGTGGTTCCGACGGAAGATGCAGACGTATCATGAGATCACCTAATGAATCAGGTAAAAGTCAGGATGTTAGAGGTGGAGGTGAGACTTTAGAGGTGGAGACACAGTCCAGTGATATATTTTCTATGGTATGGCTGAGGTTGCTACACCAGACAACATCGTTATAAGTACGGTCTCGAATTATTATAAAGTCAAAATTTCCTTAACTTGATTCGGTTTTGAGTATCGAGGAAAGTTCTCCTATTGTGCTCCACTTATGAGTGAGCTTCGTAATTCTTAAATCTACATATGTGAATACTTCTGTTGGGGAGATTATATGGAGATAGCTATGTCTATCATTATGTGTTGGTCACTAAAAATAGTTGTGAGGCTAAAAGTGACTTTGTTAATCAATTCGATGAGTTTGATGTAATTTCTAAATAATTGATTTCAGTTGAAAATTATATGCCCTACTGGTAAGAGGGATCATTGTATGTTGTGATTTTGTTTAACCGAAATTATTTGAAAGAAGGAAGATATGAAATGAAAAATTTTAGTTGGCACAATGTGCAAAATACTTGTGATTCAGAGTTGAGGATGAGATCCTCACATTTTTATATGATATGAAATATTTAAACCGGGATACAAGCTGCGGAGGATGTTATACAAGGACGAGGTCCTTGTGGTGAAAAAAAAAAAGGTTATGTGTTTAAAATTCTCCCTTATGAAAATTTAAAATTTGTACTATAGTACTTATAGGGAGTCATGCCTATGAGGCTTATTTGAAAATTCTTGTACGAATATCTCTGTGCATAATTTGCCAAATTGTATTGTAATTATTGAGTTTTAGCTTATGAGATGAGTTCCCAGGTGACGTTAAATGTGACTCATTAATCTGAGTAAGTAATAATGAGGTCTTCATGCCTCACATTCTGTTGTCAGTATTGTGAAAATTTGAAATGAGGTGGTGGTTAATATGAGATTTATTGATAATGATGGAATTATTTATGAACAATTATTAAGACCAGAAATGTGGTTATGATCATACAAATGATGCGTTTCATGTCAAAGGAGATTAGTGTTATTGATATACTTGTGGTACTTGTTGGGTTGTGGACATGCTGTTAGGAGTTGTTTTGGTGTTACTCTGACAGGTGCATAGGCCCAATTACAAGGGAGACTCTGCCGAAATATTTGAAAAATCTAGGAGTTAGTCAAATTTGGGGACTTAAGAAAGTTGAAATGTTGGAAGAATATCTAAGATCTATATGAAGTCGTTCGGTTCATTTGGTTGTGGATTGTGGGGTGTTGTCCTGGCTATGGAGGTAGTTCTTTCATGTTATGAGAAGAAATGACTTATTACGGGTCCAGGAAAGGCTATCAGCCTAGTTTAGTGCGAGCAGAATCGACCTGAAGTGGGTGAATGGATTTAAATAGTATTATGGGCTTCATGTGAGTCAGATGTGTTCATTTTAGTATAGTCTCCTCAAGGAGGGGTGTTGGAATATCATATATTGTTCCGTGTTCGTCAACTCATGTAATATTGTGATTGTGCCATGTGTGTTATGAAACAGCTTGATAAATTCCTATTCTCTGGGGAAAAGTCCATATTAGTTGTGTGAGTTGAGCAGTCCATTCCTGAATCATTTCCTTATGTATCTTGTTCGCATTATGGCCTATTGGCGCATTTTTGCATCATGTGAGACCGTTGATCATTGTCTGTGGTGATTGGTTGTCTGAGCAGCTCGTACTAGGTGATGCGAGACTATTGGTATCGGGGACCATTGCAGTAGGAGTATGTGAGGTATATTACAGGGCAGTTACCAGTATTTGGGTAGTAATGAGGTGATTATCTTAGTCAAAAAGGAGAGAATTAATATTTGGTTAACTCTGCAATTGGTTAGAAATTTCTGCACATCTCCTCCGTTGTGGTTGTATCGTCAACATTATAACAGAAAGTATAAGTATATAATCATATGCATTGGGAGCATCAGAGTCATAGAATTTTGGCTATTAAGGTGCATGGAATGTCATTGTGGTTCGATGGTGAATTATGCGATGCATGGTGCTAATTCAACAAAGGTACACAGTCGTGTTTTGGTACCTCGTGTGGTAGTTGATACAATGTTTATATACATGGAACATGTCTGGCAGATAATTTCAGGTGTTGGAATTGGGTTCTGAGCTTATTGTATGGATAAAAGAGGATATCTGCAGATTTGATCAAACTAATGTGTCCATATGAGTTGTGGTAGCACGAGCAGGTGTACGAGGTGTTAAACAGTGATTTCAGATAACTTAAGATCAGTTCTTGGAACGTTCGCGGACGAACGTCTATTTAAGTGGGGGAGAATGTAACGACCCGATCGGTCGTTTTAAGCTCTAGCACGTCGTTCAGCAGTTGGAAGTCATGAACAATTTCATTTCAAGTATATTGACTTGTACGTATGGTCAGAGTTGAATTTCGGGAAATTCGGAGTCAAATTGGAAAGAAACTTTTCATTTCGGCAACCTTAAGTTAAAGAAAATGGCTAAGATTGGAATTTTGAGCAAACGACCTCGGAATTGGGATCTGAAAGTTCCAGCATGTTCGTATGATGATTTCAGACTTGGGCGTATGTTCGGATTTGGTTTTGGATAACCCGTGAGCATTTTGGCGTATATTGTGGAAGTTAGTATTTTAGAAGAATTGCATAAATTTGGGTTGGAAGGCATTTTAGTGTTATAGATGTCCGTTTGGGATTCCGAGTCTTAGAATAGCTCCGTATGGTGATTCTGGAGTTGGGAGCGCGATCGGAAGTGAATTCGGATGTCCGGAGGTCATTTTGAAGTCATTTGGCTAAATATAGAAATTTGAAGGTTTTTGAGAAAATTCGTCCGGAAGTGAAAATTTTGATATCGGGGTCGGAATGCGATTCTGAAAGTTGGTGCAAGTCCGTAATATCGAATGTGACTTGTGTGCAAAATTTGAAGTCATTCGGACTAGTTTTGATAAGGTTTGAGACACTTAGTCTCTTTTAAGGAAGCTTAAGTTGGAAAAGTCAACCGGATATTGACTTATGTGTTAGAGGGCTCGAAATACAAATTTTATGGTTCGGATAACTTCGTTAGGTGATTTGGGACTTAGAAGTGTGTCCGGAATATTTTTGTGATGACCGGGGTAGAATTAAGCTTGAATTGGCAAAGTTAGTATTTTGGCGAATTCCGGTTGATAGGTGAGATTTTGATTCGGGAGTTGGAATGGAATTACGAGAATTGATGTAGCTTTGTTATATCATTTGTGATGTGTGTGCAAAAATTCAGGTTATTCGGACATCGTTTGGTCGGGTTTTTGATCGACAGTGTATTTTCGGAAATTTTTGGAAACTTAGGCTTGAATTCGATGAGTTTTGGATAATTTGATATTGTTTGAGGTGTTTTGATGATTGGAGCAGGTTTTAATGATGTTATGAATTATGTGGGCATGATTGGTTGAGGTCCCACTGGCCTCGGGTGTGTTTCGGATGCCCAACGGGTCATTTTTGGTAGATTTTTGCCGTTTTGAGCATAAATGTAATGATCTAAAGGTTCATTTGTAGTTCTATAAATCCAAATTTGATTTCTAGACTTCCAAAATTTAAATCATGAATTATAGGACTGATCTGGGAATTTTGGTTTAATTTCATCAAGTCGCGATTGGGTTTTTGACGTGAAATGTGAGTTAATTGTTTAACGAGCAAAATGGGTATTGAACTGGGCAAACAAGCTTCGAAGTGATTTTTGATTGAAGGGTTGTGTTCGTATTATTATTTGTGACTCATAGGAACAAGAATTGTCTAATTCCGAGTTCGTATGATGGAGTTAGAGCCATTTTAGTGAAAAATGGATGTACTGCAAATTTCTTAAAAGCTGCTGTATTTTCTGCAGCAGTGAACAGTATCCGCGCGTGAACAGTACCCCGTGAACAGTGACCCGTGAATAGTAACCCGTGAACAGTGCCGGGCAGAATGTTAAGTTCGGGAGATTTTTCCATTTTGACGATTTGGAGCTCGGGTGAGGCGATTTTTCGAGAGATTTTCAAGGAAAACATCGGAGTAAGTGTTCTTAACTCAATTTTGGTTAGATTACTCGAATCTATTACTAGTTTTGGCATTTAATTCGCGAATTTTGTTGGAAAAGGTTATAAAACCCTCTTGGATAGAATCACAGATTTAATGGTCGAAATGATATGGGAATTGGATAAATTTTGTATGGTTAGACTCGTGGCGAGATGAGGAATCCGATGATGTTAATTTTCTGATTTTTCGAGACGTGGGCCCGGGGCTCGGGTTTTGCAATTTTCGCGATTTTTGATATTTTTCGAGTCTTTTCGATTGGGTTATATTCCCTTAGCCTATTGTGATGTATTCGTTGTGGTTTTGGCCAGATTCGACGCACGAAGAGGTCGATTCAAGAGGAAAGGGCATTGCGAACTAGTCTACGGTCGGTTAGAGGTGAGTAATTGATGCAACTGTTGTTCTGAGGGTTTGAAACCCCGGACTTTCACATTGTAACGCTATATTGAGGCGTGACACGCATCCCATGGCAGGTGCAGGGTCGTATATTATTGGGGATTGTGACTTGGTCCATCCCGAGTGATAATTATAGTATATTGGCGACTGATTCGCACATTGTATTGATACTTATGATATGTTGGTGACTGATACGCACATGTATTGTTGATATTTGGGCTTAATGCCATGTTTGGGGCCTTGTGCCGATTTGTAGAATCCTTCGGGGATTAATATTACTGCTTAGCATGATTTGCATATCATTTAATTTCAGTCCAAGGTTTTAAATGCTGTTTTGCAAACATAGCCGTAATTCTAAATGTTGAAAACTCAAATGACATTTTAAATGTATTTCGGGCTGGGAACTTCTGTTTTGTAAATGCCCAAGGGGCTTATTATATTATTTTCTGGACTGATTATAAAGTGACTTGAAACAGTGGTAACAATGACACTGTGTGATATACTTGAAATAGTGGTAACAATGACACTGGATGATATACTTGAACAGTGGTAACAATGGCACTGTATGATATAAATTGGTCAGGTAACAATGGCTGACCGGTCAGGTAACAATGACTGACCAAGATATTGCGCTTGGGCTGTAGGAGCCCCTCCGGAGTCTGTACACACCCCCAGTGAGCGCCGTCGACGATAAATAAATATGGATGGCTCGGGCTGCACGCCGCAGTGGGTACTGGAATGTACCATCATATGCATTGCATTGCATTCATGTATTTGTATTTATACTGGTGTTTAGCTGCTCAGTTCCATATGTTGCTGTATATTTGGATTTTAGCTTACTTTGTGTATTTACTGGATTTTCTTATCTTCGGACTGTAGTTACTTTTATTACTCACTGGGTCGGAGTACTCACTTTACTCCCTGCACCTCGCGTGCAGCTGCAGGTATTGATCACCCGGTAGCGGGATATTAGCTCATTGAAGGTATTACTATTGTAGCTGAGCAAGGTGACAGCCAGCGTTCGCGGAACCAGACATTGTCTTTAGAATTTCCGAATTTAATTTTGTATATTATTGGCCCTGTAATTGTGTTTAGGATTTCTTTAGATGCTCGTGACTTGTGACACCCCGGTCGGGTTTTGTTGGGCTGTAAACACTGGGTATTATTGTCGTTAAGCTGTCTTTATTTATTCATTTATGTTTAATAATTGTTAAAGAACCTTTAGGATATGACTTGAACTTTTAGTTTATGTTTAAACTCGTAGGATATGAATATAACTTTTAGTTTTTAGGTTTTGTTCTTGTGAATTGAACTTGTAGGATATAAATTGAAATTTTAGGATATGAGTTGAATTTTTAGGATATGAATTGAAACTTTTAGGATATGAGTTGAACTTTTAGGAAATAAATTGAACCTTTAGCATATGTATTGAACCTTTAGGATATGACTTGAACTTTTAGTTTATGTTTAAACTCGTAGGATATGAATATAACTTTTAGTTTTTAGGTTTTGTTCTTGTGAATTGAACTTGTAGGATATAAATTGAAATTTTAGGATATGAGTTGAATTTTTAGGATATGAATTGAAACTTTTAGGATATGAGTTGAACTTTTAGGAAATAAATTGAACCTTTAGCATATGTATTGAACCTTTAGGATATGACTTGAACTTTTAGTT
Source organism: Nicotiana sylvestris (assembly GCF_000393655.2). Lineage (NCBI taxonomy): Eukaryota > Viridiplantae > Streptophyta > Magnoliopsida > Solanales > Solanaceae > Nicotiana > Nicotiana sylvestris. The sequence goes on along the minus strand of NC_091068.1, from coordinate 83,939,052 downwards.
TATGTTTAAACTCGTAGGATATGAATATAACTTTTAGTTTTTAGGTTTTGTTCTTGTGAATTGAACTTGTAGGATATAAATTGAAACTTTTAGGATATGAGTTGAATTTTTAGGATATAAATAGAAATTTTAGGATATGACTTGAACTTTTGTGGATATGAATTGAACCTTTAGGATATAAATTGAACTTTTAGTTTATGTTTAAACTCGTAGGATAAGAATTGATGAACTTTTAGTTTTTAGGTTTTGTTCTTGTGAATTGAACTTGTACGATATAAATTAAAGCTTTTATGTATGACTTGAACTTTTTAGAATATGAATTGAAACTTTTAGGATATGAGTTGAACTTTTGGGAAATAAATTGAACCTTTAGGATATGTATTGAACCTTTAGGATATGACTTGAAGTTTTAGTTTATGTTTAAACTCGTAAGATATGAATATAACTTTTAGTTTTTAGGTTTTGTTCTTGTGAATTGAACTTGTAGGATATAAATTGAAGCTTTTATGTATGACTTGAACTTTTTAGGATATGAATTGAAACTTTTAGGATATGAGTTGAACTTTTAGGAAATAAATTGAACCTTTAGCATATGTATTGAACCTTTAGGATATGACTTGAAGTTTTAGTTTATGTTTAAACTCGTAAGATATGAATATAACTTTTAGTTTTTAGGTTTTGTTCTTGTGAATTGAACTTGTAGGATATAAATTGAAGCTTTTATGTATGACTTGAACTTTTTAGGATATGAATTGAAACTTTTAGGATATGAGTTGAACTTTTAGGAAATAAATTGAACCTTTAGCATATGTATTGAACCTTTAGGATATGACTTGAACTTTTAGTTTATGTTTAAACTCGTAGGATATGAATATAACTTTTAGTTTTTAGGTTTTGTTCTTGTGAATTGAACTTGTAGGATATAAATTGAAACTTTTAGGATATGAGTTGAATTTTTAGGATATAAATAGAAATTTTAGGATATGACTTGAACTTTTGTGGATATGAATTGAACCTTTAGGATATAAATTGAACTTTTAGTTTATGTTTAAACTCGTAGGATAAGAATTGATGAACTTTTAGTTTTTAGGTTTTGTTCTTGTGAATTGAACTTGTACGATATAAATTGAAGCTTTTATGTATGACTTGAACTTTTTACGATATGAGTTGAAACTTTTAGGATATGAGTTGAACTTTTAGGAAATAAATTGAACCTTTGGGATATGTATTGAACCTTTAGGATATGACTTGAAGTTTTAGTTTATGTTTAAACTCGTAAGATATGAATATAACTTTTAGTTTTTAGGTTTTGTTCTTGTGAATTGAACTTGTAGGATATAAATTGAAGCTTTTATGTATGACTTGAACTTTTTAGGATATGAATTGAAACTTTTAGGATATGAGTTGAACTTTTAGGAAATAAATTGAACCTTTAGCATATGTATTGAACCTTTAGGATATGACTTGAACTTTTAGTTTATGTTTAAACTCGTAGGATATGAATATAACTTTTAGTTTTTAGGTTTTGTTCTTGTGAATTGAACTTGTAGGATATAAATTGAAACTTTTAGGATATGAGTTGAATTTTTAGGATATAAATAGAAATTTTAGGATATGACTTGAACTTTTGTGGATATGAATTGAACCTTTAGGATATAAATTGAACTTTTAGTTTATGTTTAAACTCGTAGGATAAGAATTGATGAACTTTTAGTTTTTAGGTTTTGTTCTTGTGAATTGAACTTGTACGATATAAATTGAAATTTTACGATATGACTTGAACTTTTTACGATATGAGTTCAACCTTTAGGATATGACTTGAACTTTTGTGGATATGAATTGAAGGTTTAGGATATTAATTGAACTTTTAGTTTATGTTTTGGAATTTTAGATTGCCAGAGGATTATTAGAAGAGGTTGATGACGTTATTAGACAAGCAATAGAACTTCCACCAAGAATAACTAAGACACAGTACCTGGCAAAGTGTGCCTTTAATTGTTCTTCTCATTAGCGACAATGATGATGAGAAGGCAATGGCATGTGTTTCAAATAGTGATGGTGTAGGTAGGAATTTAGTATTTTCTAAGTAGATAAAAGAAGAGCTTATAGAGTAATTCTGTACTTCATTTTTCATGAGAAAAAGAAGTTTAATTGAGAGTGACAAGGTTGATAAAGACGGAATGTGTTCCATTGGTCATGGCAGTTCCCATAGAATGGGGATCCTAAGACTCTATGATGACAGAGATTATAGGAAGTTTTGTTCTAAATTTTCTTTCAAGTCTGATCCGTACAAGCTTAATGTGATATTAGTGATATTTCTTCGGATTCAAACAATGATTTGACCGACAAAAGTATGGAAATGCTCTTAAAAATAATTAAAGGTAAAATCTTTTCAGCATCATTCTCTACCAAGAAAAACATTTTACCTTTAATTCTTTTTAAGAGTATTTCCATACTTTTGTCGGTCAAATCATTGTCTGAATCCGAAGAAATATCACCAATATCATATTAAGCTTGTACGGATCAGACTTGGAAGAAAGTTTAGAACAAAACTTCCTATAGTCTTTGTCATCATAGAGTCTTATGATCCCCGCTTTATGGGAACTGTCATGACCAACGGAAAACATTCCGTCTTCATCAACGTTGTCACTATCAATCAAACTTCTTTTCCTCTATAACCTCTTTTATCTACTTAGGAAATGTTAAATCCTACCTATACCATCACTATTTTGAAACACATGTCGTTTCCTTCTCATTATCATTGTAGCTATAGAGATCAACGATTGATCAAAGACACACCCTGTCAGGTACTGTATCCAAGTTATTCTCTGTATCCAAGTTCATTCCGAGTAATAGTACCACAAGGATAATCACCAAAGCCACCAGACAGTTTTATGATGCCAATGAAGCAAGATGAGCTATTCAATGAAACTCGTGTTGTAAAGAAGAAGAAAGAGACTGATTCAGAAAGGAGGGTCGAACCTCGACTATATACATGTAAGTTTTTTACATTTCATTAAGTATTTTGATTTACTTTTATATAAATTTTGAAATACTAATTCAATATATATAATTTTTCATATAGGTTCGCTTCACATGCAGATGACGCGGGAGAATTCATACGCAGCCAACCCCCTAAAGAATCGGGCGAGGCAATCCAACTTTCGGACGAGGATGCTGAAAGAACACTCCTTGAGTACTTTATATACTTTGAACTAGACAAAAAAATTTAGTTCTATTGTGTTAGTTCTTTTTAGTTCGAATGGGCTTGTAATAAGCGTTAACTTAGTTTTGTTAGCTTAATGTGTTAGTTCTATTGATTGTTGCTTTTAATTGTTGTTGTTGTTGTTGCTGGCATAAAATGCCTGTTTAGGATGTTTGGTAAGCTGGCAGGTGGTGTAGCTGCCAAAACAGGCAGTTTCTGCCAAAAATATACCAAGAAAAGCGACCAACTTTGGTCTCTATTTGGTCGCATAAAAAAAATAATTTTCTGGGCAATAGCGACCAACCTTGGTCGCTACCTGCCCAAATTTCTATTAAAAAAATACAATTTCTGGAAATATAGCGACCAATGTTGGTCGCTTATCTTTAAAAAAAATTAAATTCTTGAATTTAGCGACCAACTTTGGTCTTTATTGTCCAGATTTTAAAATATAATATTTGGATTAGAGACCAAAGTTGGTCGCTTTCTAATGATTAATGATAAATTAAAAACAACGTATTTCATATGTAGAGACCAACTTTGGTCGCCAAATTTATATTATTAAATTAATATAGCGACCAAAGTTGGTCACTAAAGTCAAAATCAGAATATTTGGTCCTTTTACCTTAGAGACCAAAGTTGGTCGCTAATTAGCGACCAACTTTGGTCCCTAAAATAAAGGGACCAACAATATTGCGACCAGGCATGTTTGGTCGCTTTTTGGTCGCTTTTAGGCCTATAAACGACCAACTTTGGTCGCTTTTTGTGGTCGTTTTTTACTGGATTTCTAGTAGTGTCGGGTCTTGTTGGAGCACGGCTCCTACATTGCACTACCTGTCTCCACATCTATTCAATAAAAAAAGCTTCAAACGCTAGCCTCATTCCATAGTAGACAGCCCAAACTTTTACTAGTCCGGACCGAGAGTGGAGTCATTCCCGTTTGAATAAAAAAGATACAAAGTAGCTCGTTATCGGCTCTGCGTACTGGCGGAAGATGAAAAGATCTGCACCTTTCTCCCCTTGTTATTATGCATGACTCACCCAGTCTTGTACCAGAGCACCCCGATTCAATACCCAGGAGTAGAAGAGAGAACTCCTCGATCCTCATTGTTGGCCTAAGTAAGTTTGTTTTGATGATTGATAAAGGAACACATGCATGAACTAGGTCCATACACAGTTTACACATACACGGGCAGATTCAAGCACAAGGCATGCACGTGAAAGAGATAAGCTTAAGTGGGTATATCTGATATGACTACTAGAAATTTGGCCTAAACTGATTGCGGCCAACCGGATTTTCAAAATATTTTATTTTTTAATTTTTTTGGCGCAAAAATGGGAAAACTATTTTAGCCTCCCCCGAAATTTATTTTTTAATAAACCGACTGAAATCGGTTGGTTTTTCATATAAAATAAATTAAAATTAATATTAAAAAAATCGACCAAAATCAATCAGTTATTTCAGTCAGGCATTTTAAAATACCAACTAACTTCCGTCGGTAATTTTATAATCGTTCGATTATTTTCACGCGAAAATACAATTAAAGAGTATAAATAAATTAAAAGGAAGTCTTAAACTGAAATGTACTAATAGTCTAGTGGCAGAATAATATCCTACCACAGTACAGACCTTGGGTCGATCCCCAGATGGTGCGTTTTTTAATTGCATAATTAGAAATACCGACCGAATATCGACCGACTTCGGTCGATTTTTTCGTCAGATTTTTTCTTTTTTGGTCATTTGTGAAAATTAATTGACCGATCGAAATCGGTCTCTATTTTCCGACCGAATTCGGTTGGTATATTTTACCGACTACCCTAATTTCAACGAATTAAAGTCAGTCGGAGATTGATTGGTTTTTCCAATTTTTCGATCGCATTTGATTGGTATTTGTGGACAGTTTTAGGCAGTTTTCTAGTAGTATATCTCCTGAATGAAAATATTGCATAATTAATAAGGAGCAAGATTCCTTACTTGAAGAGAACTCTATCCTAGATAAGGGAGGAGTTACAAGTTGAAGATAACTAGATGTGACGACCCGGCCAGTCGTCTCATGAGTTACCACTCCGTTTTTACCATTTCTTCTTCTTATTGCTTTGTCTATCGGTTCTATATGTGATCGGGTTGGTTGGCTCGGGTTCGGAAAGGATTTGTTAAGGTTTGAGACACTTAGTCTCTTTTGAGAAAGCTTAAGTTGAAAAAGTTAACCGGATGTTGACTTATGAGTTAGAGGGATCGGATGTGAGTTCCGATGGTTCGAATAGCTTCGAGAGATGATTTGAGACTTAGGATCATGATCGGAATGTGTTTTGGAGGTCCGGAGTAGATTTAGGTTTGAATTGGCGAAATTGAATTTTTGGCATTTTTCGGTTGGTAGGTGAGATTTTGATATAAGGGTCAGAATGTAATTCCGGGAGTTGTAGTAGTTTCATTGGGTCATTTGGGATGTATGTGCAAAATTTTAGGTCGTTCGGACGTGGTTTGGTATACTTTTTGATCAAAAGCGTAATTCGGAAGATTTTGAAAATTTAGGCTTGAATCAGATGTGTTTTGGTTGATTCGATATTTTTTGGGGTGTTTTGAAGATTGGTACGAGTTTGAATAAGGTTATGGGATATGTTTATATTTTTGGTTGAGGTCCCGGGGGCCTCGGGGTGAATTCAGATGGTTGACGGTGAGTTTGGGAGTTTGGTGGAGCTGTAGATTTTCTGCTTCTGTTGTTTCTGCACCTGCGGATTGGGGACCGCAAGTGCGATGCCGCAGATGCAATGAAGGGGGCCGCAGAAGTGGAAAGGATCTAGGGAGGCAGAAACCGCAGAAGTGGTTAGAGAACTGCACATGCGATGGCGCAGGTGCGGATAGTGAATCGCAGATGCGGAAATGAGGACTTAAGTAAGGACCGCAGATGCGGTGGTCTTGACCGCAGAAGCAAGAATTGGGCTGCAGATGCGAAATCTCTAGGCCAGAACATATAAAATTGTTTCCTTCACGATTTTTGAGCTATTCTACCATTTCTAAGTCGGCTTTGGAGCTTTTAGGTGATTTTGAAGAAGGATCTCGAGGGGACTTCATTGAGGTAAGGATTTTGGACCTAAAACTCGTTCCTATGGTAATATTTCACGGATTAGAGCTATAATTAATGGAATTAAGGGTTAAAATTGGGGAAACTAGGGCTTGGTATTGGAGACCTAGACTTGAGGATTTGAGGGACCATTTGTGATCGGATTTTGATACTTTTCATATGTATGAACTCATGGGGAGATGAGGAATCTATTGATGTGAATTTTATCGAATTCCGAGACGTGGGTCAGATTTTGGTAATTTCGGGATTTATGTTGTAAATTGATTATTTTCGCTTGGGCTTCGTTCCCTTAGAATATTTTGACGTTGTAATTCTAATTTTGGATAGATTCGACGCGAGTGGAGGCCGTTTCGAGGGGCAAAGGTGTCGCGGGCTAGTGTTTAGACCGGATTGAGGTGAGTAATGATGATTGTAAATGATGTCCTGAGGGTATGAAACCCTGGATTGCACATCTTTGTGCTATATTGAGGTGACGCACACGTGATCGAGGCCAACCTTGCACTACTATTGAGTAGCGAGAGAGGTCGAAGCAGCTTTTACCCGATTAAGGTCAGGATCGATTTCCATAGGGAGCTAGATATTGGAGTCGGGTATCTATCTAAAGCGGAGTTGTGTATTTGCTCTAAATTAAACTTCTAAACATTTTGGGTTTTGATTTACTTCTAATTTTATAAATTTACAATGCTCTTAAACTAAAATAAGCTAAGGTTAAACTATTTCGAGTTGTTCAAATGGGTAAAAGGCACTAGGGTAGCGACTTTCGCCTAGGTGGTCAATTGACGGGTATTTGAGTCTAAGACATGATTATCACATTTGGGGAGTATGATATAACCATTGCACGATTCTACTCACTCTACACCTCTCGGTAGTTCGAGTGATTTTGCTCGAATTGACTTTCTCAAGACCAATTGGGTATGCAAATTTGCACAAGCAATCAAGGTTCAAGTCAGGTATTACTATCTCTAGATTTAACCCTTTAATTGGGACTATCAATCTCTTGAGTACGCCCCAATTCCTTGTTGGACTAATTTTAGAGACTTAGACTCTCTTTCTCAAGAAGAGCCAAAGTCAACTAAACACAAACTAGTGTTTGCAACCACGAATTCAACAATTAGACATGAAATTAGTCCAAATATCAAATACCCATAGACAATCAAGCATCAAAACACAAGACCCATCAATTACCCACACTAGGGTTGAGCCACAACCCTAGCTTATGGGTCTAGCTACTCATAATTAGAGAATAAAACAAAGAAATAGGTGAAGAAAAACTCATATTAATTAATTGCTAAATTAAACTTGAAGATTTAATGTTGAAATGAAGCTAAAATTACTCAAAATAGCTAAAATAATCGAAGTCACGAGCGTAGCCAGTGTACAAAACTATCTGATGACCTAAAAATAGGAAAATAAGCTATTTATACTAAGCTAAACAATCTAGATAAAAATACCCCTACGGGGTTAGTGCGGACAACACAAAATCACGTGCGGCCGCACTAGGGCTCTGCACGTGAATAAACGGCTCTCTGAACTTGGGCAATGCGGACCGCACAGAATCGAGTGCTGCCGCGGTGGCTTCTAGTGCGGTCCGCATGAAATGGAGCGTGGACCGCATTGGGCTTCAAACTTGGAACTGACAACTCTCGGAACCTTGGCTTTGCGGACCGCACTAAATCGAGTGCGGCCGCATTGCTCCCAATGCGGACTGCACAAAACCCCTTACGACCGCATTGCCTTTGTGCCTGAATAGCAACCTCTCTGAACTTCACTTGTGTGGACCACACAGAATGGTGTGCGGCCACACTGGCCCTGTTTTTCATGAGTTTTGTCTTGTCTTGGTACTTGTGCAAGTTTTACTCCTTTTTGAGCTGATCTTTGACATCTTGTCACCTTGTTGATCAAACATGCAATCAAGCACAACTTGTGAGCCTTTTGGGACTATTTTGTACATATTTCTAATCAAAACTTAAGCATGAAGGAGTACAAAATGTATCAAAATCCCTAGTTATCAACTCCCCCAAACTTAAGCTTTTGCTTGTCCTCAATCAAACAAAATAAGACCCACCCCTTAAGAGAAAATCCAAGAAAATTCAGCTGTCCTAAAGTGACCTCATCTAGCATCAATTATGACTAACAATTGCCCTCAATACAAATAAATCATTAACAACATTTACTCTTTTAAACACCATGGATTAAGTGCGACACAAGAGCATCAATAGTTGACTCAACACATCAAAGAACTCTTTCTATTACTTTGGTCATTGTGGAACCCAAACTCACACATCCTCAGCTCTCCCTAAGCAAACCTCACCTTTAGAATAATAGCACTCAGAAAGAGGTTAATGGAAACTCACTCATCTCTCTCAAGGAAAAGTTACAAGTCCGACTCTAAGTACCATATGCTTCCACCATATGTGAGTCACCACTAATGTAAGTTTCATTCAACTAGAGATCATATAGGGCTTTTGTGGAGACATAGTGAAGGCTTTTGGTTCTGGGTAAGAAATGTTTGGTCTAAGTAGGTTCCATCTTCCCTTAAGCACTTCTTTTGTTTCATTTTGGCACACATTTACTTGACTTTTTGAGTCTCTTAACTTCTTTCTAAGGGGTTAGAGAGACACACTGTCACTCTTTCTTATACATTTCAAATATTTTCTCCTTTCTCAACTTTCCACATATTTCATTCTTTGCTTTTCTTGAATCCCTTTTTATTCAATTCTACATTGAACATTCTTTTTGTATTTTTGCTTTTCTTTCTTTTTCATTGCCTTTTTTTTCATTTTGTACCTTTTTACCACTTTGTTGCCATCCTTGTCTATCCCCCCAAACTTATACTTTTGCCATGTGCTAAGGAAAGATCGGATGCCAAGAGAGGGTATCTTTTAGAACGGGTAAAGGCTTGTATCATGGTTCTTGAAGGAAAAAGGTCTAAGGCTCAAAAGGGTTGACTAGGGATTTTATCATTGGTAGGCTATGGAAGTGTTCAAGCTATCATTTGGATCAAGGAGAACCTATAATCATGTCTCAAGTCAAAATTTACTTAGGATTTCGCCTCAACAAACATTCAGGGCAAGTTCTAGATCAATGGCTCGGGACTTGGGCTTGCAATGTAATTTCTCACCACACAAGCTATGGGATCACTAAAGATATAGAGTCGGGGGCCCACAACGACCTTAGATAAGATTTGAGCACACAATGGTCCCGAAAAACCACTTGATGATTATCGGTCAACACAAGAGTCTCAAGGTCACGACTTTCACCATCCTATACACAACAATTTGTTTTTGACCATGAGATCAAAGGCAAATGTGCTAGGCCCAAATGAAGCTTTGCTTGAGGCACCCTTACCTAGTACTACGAAAAAGCAAAAAGAAAAACGGACTCAAACCCTTAAGAAGGTTGTCACGCCATCCATCATTGGGAAGAGCCACCAGATTCACACAAACTCCTTCTTTGGAAAAAACTGTGGCATTAAGAAAACCAAAGGCTTATTGGAAATGTTCATAACAAGAAGCTACGAACATAAATAAGAAGCTACGAAAAAGAAAAATGCGAAAAGTAAAATGAATATTTGAGGGGATTTAATCGAATATACAATAGAGGGGATGAAGATATACAATGTAACATAAACTTTATTTACAGACCCAAAGTAAAAAGTACGAAAAATGTAAAGAAGTGCTAAAATTATATACATACCAAGATGAAAAATAAAGAAAACATAAAATTTGTCAAATATATACAATCATCCAAATCAATAAAAGTAGGGCCTACCCCCTCAAATGAAAGTTGGCATTGTCCTCAATGCTAACTAAACAAAATAAGCACAAAAAATAAAGGGAAAAAGATATAGAAAGTCCCTATGGCCCGTCTGTCTGCATGGGGTCCTAAGTGGTCCCTGGGTCCCCAATATGCTCGGGAACCTCAGACTGGTTCCCTATGGCCTGCTTCTCTACTACAGGGACCTGGGCCTGGACAGGCTCTTGGGCCGCATCCTGTGGCTGACTGGAGGAGGTCTCCGATGGGTCTGCCAACTGGATGACTGTATCATCTGCACGGGGAATCATCCTTTTCCTCTTGGGAGGCCTATAGGACTGCTCTGGCTGCGGGTGAGCTACTGGCACAGGGTCCTGTAGCAATAAATCCATAGGTAGATGATCTGCCTTCATCCTGTCAACCTCAACCCTCAACTCCTTCACTGACTCCTTGGAATCCCACGTCTTTCTCATCTTCTTGGCCTCCCTAGCAAGCTCCTTAAGAGCTTTTCCATGAGACTCCACAACGTTCGTAAGAACTTTCTGAGTGTCAAGGATTTTCTTCTGGTTGTCCAGAATATCCTTGAGGACATCTTTAATAGACAGTGGGACATGTGGAGGTAGAGGTGTCGACTGAGCTGCTACTTTAGAAGTGAGGACAAACAACTTGGATAAAGCTATCTACATCCAGTTGTCGATGCTGAGAAGAGCCTGGCTCAGACGGTGTGCAGTTACTGGGTAGGCCGGGGTAGAGGGTATGTCTGGAACTGTCGAAGTAGATGGACTAGGGGGAAAGTCTGCTGAGGTGGAAGAAGGTTGAGTAGGAGACACTACCACTACTGTCTCTTCAGACTGGCCAGTTGGTGCAGTGGCTGTTCCCTTGTAGTTCTTGCCTTTTGGGTTGTCATCACCCTGCATGCTGTACCATGAGAACGGGGCCTTTGCTTTCACTTTGATATCAAATGACTGCTTTTCAACTTTGAGGTCCCTGAAGTACATGGTTAAAAAGCTGGGGAAGAGGTAGATTCTGTAACCTTCACTAACTACCGGTGTAATCACCTGAGACATCACCTTCCCGGCGTTAATCGGGTACCCCACCATGATTAATGCTACCAATACTACCTGATGAAGAGGAAGTGAGTTGTTATGAGTAGTGGTTTCCAATCTGCTACACACGAATGTTTCCCACCCATTGGCCTCAAAATTCAAACTTCTCATCTAAATTTTCACTCCCGCATTCAACCAATCAGGGGTGGTACCTGGGATTGCCAGATACTGTGCCAACCAAGGACGGACCTCCTCACCTAATTCCATCTTTGCCAAATACAATGACTCATCCTCCTTATCGAAGCCCAAGTAGTCATTAATTGTTTTCCCATCAAACAACACTTTCAAATTGCGCACCTTGGTCACTTTAGTGCCCTTCTTGATGTGGGAAACATTGGTGTAGAATTCCTTGACCAGGTGCTCGTTTGCATCCTCACAGTTGTTTAAGAAATACTCCCAGCCCACTCTCTCTCTCTAAACTGCCTTCTCACATTGGGGTTGTGAGGCAAAAGGTCTCTATCTACAAAATTTCTCTCCGGAATTAATTTCCTCATAGACCACCATTCTCTGAATTTATGGTAGGCCACCTCACTCACAAAGCGATCTTGCCACACCTTCGGTTTTCTAGTTCGTTCTACCCCGCCAACCTAGGGCTCACCCCTTCTCCTACTACCTCTTCTTCTCCTGCTGCACCCTCTCCGAATAATGAAGTTGTGGGAGAGGTGGAGTATTCATCCCCACTGCCTTCAGCTGAGCCCTCAGACGACCCAGAAAATACATTTACTGAAGCTTGGGTAGTGGGGGAAGGTGGAAGAGTGTCTCGTAGCCTGTTTCTCTCTGGCCAGTCAGGGATGTACTCTGGGATTGAGTCTGAAGATATATCCCGGGAGGGCTTGTATTCACTCCCAGACTGGTCAATGGCCCTATCAGCAACTTTAATGAGCTTCCTTATGTTTTTAATGTTTTGCCGGGCTTGGGGAGTCAATCTTAGCATCTTCTGTTTCCCTCCCCGGGAGGATTCTCCTCTACCAGCTTGTTTAGAACCCTTGCCTCTTTGTTTCACCGTTGTCTGCAAACATCAGTCATTAAGCTTGTTAGTATCCAGAAAGACAGTGAAGTTCACAGTTGTAGGAAATACAATGTTGCAGATAGTATCAAATGTTGCAGAGTGCGGACCGCACAAAATGTAGTGCGGTCGCACTGAGGCCAATGCAGACCGCACAAAATGCCAATGCAGTTCGCACAAAGGTGGGGTTCAGACTGCGTACTCTCTGAATAACTGCTCTGCGGACCGCATAAAATAGTAATGCGGTCCCCATTGAGGCACTGCAGACCGCACAAAATGTAATACGGACGCGGTCCTCAATGATCAAGCTTTAGGACTTTTAGCAATGCGGTCCGCACAAGATTTCATTGAGGACCGCACAAGAGCACCGCGGACCACACAATTTCCCCCATGGTCCGCACTGAGTGCCCAGTCACAGCACTAACTTAAGGTTCAAGATAATTTGACTTTGTGTCCAATTTTACACCTAATACAGGGTCCCTAAGTGTTTGTTTAATCATTTAACTACCTAAGTCTACTTTAAATAAGAAAATAACTAACCTAATCCTACCAAATTGAAAGAAATACGGGAAGAACAGGAGAAAAGCTAAGGAAACAAAAATTAAAAGACAATAACAAAATAAAACAATTAAAAAGAAGTAAAAGTTACTAGATGTGAGAAGAACAGAAGATTAACGATTCCTAGCAGTTAATTAAGAGCAGTAGGGACGATGAACAGTGATTTTATGAGTTCTGAGAGCAAAAGGATCGAAAAGTTCGAATGTTGGGCCTCAGGTACTATTTATAGAAAAAGTCTTGGGGCCCAGCTTACCTACCCAATGTGGACCTCACAAAATGTAGTGCGGTCTGCACCACAACCTTAGACAAAGTTTGAGAAGGCAACCTACTGCGGTCTGCACAAAATGCTTTGCGGCCGCAGTGGTCCACCGTGGACCGCACAGAATGTAATGCGGCCGCGATGGCAAACTTCAAAGAGTTGGTATTTTCATCCATCATCAGTGCGGTCCGCACTGATTTTGTCTCCCCCGCACTGAGTTCTTTGCGGCCGCACACAATGTAGTGCAGTCCACATTGAAAATTTCAGAGACTTGAATAAATTTTTCACTATGCCCTGCTCTGCATCAACACAAACTTATAACATCTCACAACCAGTCAGTACAAAAATAAATCCTATCCTACAATGAAAATCAAAGAAAAACAAATGGGTTGCCTCCCAAAAAGTGCCTGATTTAACGTTGCGGCACGACGCAGGTTACCATCAAATCATTTGATATGAAGAAGTGCCACCACGTGGCTATCATCAATTTTTCCCAAGTAGTGCTTGACCCTATGCCCATTCACTCTGAAAACTTCCCCATTTTTGGTTTTTAAATTAAGTGCACCAAACGGGGTCACACACACCACTTCAAAAGGTCCACTCTATTTTGACTTAAGCTTTCCCAGAAACAGACGTAATCAAGAGTTGAACAAGAGAACCAAATCACCTATTTTGAATTCCTTGCTACGAGCATATTTATCATGAAGGTACTTTATCTTGTCCTTGTACAAAGAAGAACTGGAGTAGGCATGGAATCAGAATTCATCAAGTTCATTAAGCTGCTCCACACGAAGATTGACTGCAACATCCCATTCAAGATTTAGCTTCCTCAAGGCCCACATGGCCTTGTGCTCTAACTCAACCGGTAGATGGCAAACTTTCCCAAACACCAACCGATACGGAGACATACCAATCGGAGTCTTGTAAGCAGTCCTATAAGCCCATAGAGCATCATCCAACTTCTTTGACCAATCGGTCCTATTTGCATTGACCGTCTTTGACAATATAATTTTGATATCCCTATTGGAAACTTCAACTTGACCACTTGCTTGAGAATCATAGGGAGTAGAAACCTTGTGATTGACACCATACTTTTCAAGCAAAGTGTCAAAAGCTCTATTGCAAAAATGAGGCCCTCCATCACTTATGATTGCACGAGGAGTACCAAACCTTGTAAAAATGCTCTTCTTGAGAAATGCAACAACACTTCGGGCCTCATTATTGGGCAAAAACACGACTTCAACCCACTTTGAAACATAATCCACAACCACAAGAATGTATGTGTTCCCATACGAGCTAACAAACGGGCCCATAAAATCAATGCCCCATACATACAAAATATCAACTTCAAGGATGGTATTGAGAGGCATCCAATCTTTCTTCGAAATTCCACCCGCTCTTTGACATTCATCATACCTCTTCACTAGTTTGCTTGCATCTTTGTACAAAGTTGGACAATAAAACCCACAACTAAAAACTTTGGAAGCCGTCCTCGCCCCGCCATGATGGCCACCATAGGGAGAGGAATGACAAGCCTCCAAGATACTCAATTGCTCTTCCTCCGGGACACACCTTCGGATCACACCATCCGTGCAAATATTAAACAAGCACGGCTCATTCCAATAGAAATCCAAAATATCCCGTTTGAGCTTCTTCTTTTGGTTAGAAGAGAGCTCACACGGGATTATACCAGTCACAAGGAAATTAGCAACATCAGCAAACCATGGCATATCATTCATCGACACCGAAAGGAGTTGTTCGTCGGGAAATAAATCATTGATTTCTAGGCCATCACAAGGCCTCCCCTCCTCCTCCAAGCGGGACAAGTGGTCCGCCACTTGGTTCTTACTACCCTTCCGGTCCACAATCTCCAAATCAAACTCTTGAAGTAATAAGACCCATCACATCAATCTAGCTTTGGAATCCTTCTTCGTCATCAAGTACCGGAGAGCGGCATGGTCGGTATGAATTATGACCTTGGAACCCATGAGATACGGCCAAAATTTTTCCATTGCGAACAAAATAGCCAAAAGTTCTTTCTCGATCACCGTGTAGTTTACTTGAGCATCATTCATTGTCTTGCTCACATAGTACACCGGATGAAATATTTTGTTCACTCATTGACCCAAAACCGCTCCAACTGCAACGTTGCTTGCATCACACATGAGCTCAAAGGTCAAGCTCCAATTAGGTACGGTAATGATAAGAGTGGTTGTCAACTTATGCTTGAGAAGTTCAAAGGCTTGCATACATTTTTCATCAAACACGAACTTGGCATCTTTTTCTAACAACTTGCACAAAGGATTCACTACCATCGAAAAGTCTTTGATAAATCTCCGGTAGAACCCTACATGCCCAAGAAAACTTTGAACTTTCTTGACAGATGTAGGGGGAGGTAGCCTTGAAATCACATCAATTTTTGCTTTGTCTACCTCAATACCATGCTTTGAAATTTTATGCCCAAGGACTATGCCATCTTCCACCATAAAGTGGCATTTCTCCCAATTGAGAACAAGATTGGTTTCTTTACAACGGGCCAAAATTCTATCAAGATTCTTCAAGCATTTATCAATTGAATCACCCACAACACTAAAGTCATCCATGAACACCTCTAAAATGTCTTCCACCATATCAGTGAAAATGGCCATCATACCTCACTGAAATGTAGTCGGTGCATTACACAGCCCAAAAGGCATCCTAGAAAAGGCAAAAGTGCAATATAGAAAAGTGAATATGGTCTTCTCCTGGTCTTCCAGAGCAATCAAGATTTGGTTGTACCCAGAATACTCATCCAAGAAACAGTAGAAGGCACGCCCAGCAAGTCGGTCTAACATCTAGTCAAGAAAAGGCAAAGGAAAGTGATCATTGCGGGTCACTTTATTCAACTTGCGGTAGTCCATACATACCCTCCAACCAATGACAGTTTTTGTAGGAATCAACTCATTTTGTGAATTTGCAACCACGGTCATGCCACCCTTCTTCTGTATACATTGCACCGGTGAAGTCCAAGAGCTATCACAGATGGGGTACATAACCCTAGCATCCAACCACTTGATCACCTCCTTTTTTACAACCTATTGCATTGTCTCATTCAACCTCCTTTGATGCTCCAAGGAGGTATTTGCATGTCACGACCAAACTGGAGGGCCATGACTAGCACCAGACCATACTTGCTGAGCACCAACGTACATTTCATCTAATCTTCATTATTATCTTTTAGGGCTGACGAGATTAATATAAATGGTAGAACTGGATCATGGACAACCAGCAATAAAATATGACGGCGTGAACATACATAGCAAGGGATGACCAGACAATCAAGAAACTACATATAAGGTATGAGCTACCATGCTGCCATGAAAGACTATATAACAAAAACCAGCCGACAAGGCATACCAAACTATACATGAGTCGACACTTGTCTATGAGCCTCTAAATGAACATAAGTGTTGCAACATAGCCGGAACAGGGCCCCGACATACCCATAATATCTATAACAAAAATGCATACCAAGACCAAGGCAAGTCCGGAGAAGGGATCTCGCCAATCAGCGCTGAACTGGACAACCTACTGTGGTGGGGGAGCTGCACTTGCCTGTCTATCAGGACCTGCAGCACGACATGCAGCGTCCACAAATAAAAGGACGTCAGTACGAATAAAGTACTGAGTATGTAAGGTAGGGAACCATGAATACGATCAGTAATGTAAACAAGGATAGAGAATATACAACCTGTAACATCTTAGTACCTCTGAGGGCTACTGACATGAAATGCATGATACATATGTATAAATACATAAACCTTTAAAACATTCGCCTCTGTGGGCATCATCATCATCATATCGTACCCGGCCATAATAGGCTCGGTAAAAAATGTACTCGGCCATCATAAGGCTCGGTAGAATCGTACCCGGCCACGTGGAGCTCGGTAAAACCCAACTGATCAGTGGTTGCACAATAGGTGCCGTACCCGGCCAACTATAGCGTGGCTCGGTAGAGTAAAATAGATACATATATATAATGCATGCTCGACTCATGGAATCACATTCTAAACCTTTCGGAGTGACGTAAGGTCGGTATCCTCTGTACACGTTATTAGGACTAACTCTTCACTATGAACCTTATAAGAATCAGGAAGTACCAACAACATTGATAACATAAGAATAAGAGAAGCAACATTAACATCAATCGTTCCATAAGAGGGAAAACAATGTAAGTACTGCTAGCTTCTAAGAGTAGAGTATCTTGGAAGCTCGTTCATTACATTATGTACAATCGGAGTCGTGCAAAAGAAGGAAAGGGATAGCCTCACATACCTTGTATATACTGCCCCAATCTCAAGCTATGCAATTGTCAAAACTCCTTAGTCTACAATAAGAGAAACGATACTATCGTTATCATTTAAGCGTCATAACTATTATGTATCGACCACAACCTATTTTACGATGAAACGGACAACACCTCCCCTATATATATGACTTCACACCATTCAAAAAATCACCAAACAGACCAAACAACAGCAATAATAAACATATTGAGCCTCCCAAAATAGTCCACGCACAGCCTAATCACTCCATACATACGACGACCACCGTAGTCATGTCAAACGACCTGGAAATGTTACGAATAACTATCATCACACAACCCTACATATATATGGTATTTCTCCACACCCTTCCTCCTCCAAAAATCCACAAAACAGTAGTAAAATACGCAGCCTAACAGCAACGCAAAACAGTCCACAAAACAATAACATTACTACCAAGCCTTTCGATATATATTTCACAAGTTCTAGCTTCAATGGCTTAGCCGCAACTTGGATAATCTTAAATACATATAGAGTAAGAGGTTCCTTACCTTTATACAGAAAGAACAACTCCAATTTGACCTTAAATTTCCATGAAATATCCCTCCAATGCTGCCACAACAACAAAAAAGCAAAACTAGCGATCAATTAGTGTTTTTCGGCACTAGAATCACTTTAGAAGGCTTGAAATCACCTAGGATTGATATTAAGAACATGAGGGAGTATTTACAGAACATAAACCCTTTAAAACAACCTCCCACACGAGCTGGAATGACACAAAAATGAGCAACAACAAGAAGAACAAGAGACTTACTAGCGCCACGGAATTCCCGACACTTGATTTGTGTTGTTTGCCCTTTTTTGGGTCTTGAATCTTGAGAGAACCTTGAGAGGATGTTCCTAGGGTTCTAAGGTCTAAAAATAGTGAGAAGAAATGACTTAAAATGGGTTGGAGGCATCCTATATAGGTCCAAATATCTTAAACCGTCTTAGTGGGCCGCTTAGAGAGGTGCTTGGCGCAGTCTCGCGAAAATGCAAATATCTCTCTACTCCGAGATCGTATCGATGAACGGTTTAATGCATTGGAAATTAGACTCATAGATATTTAATTTGGTTGGTATATCACCCTGTAGGAGAAAATATTAGAAATATTTGACCTAATGTTTAAGTAAAATTATGAACCTAAGTTGAGACAACTTTTGTCGACTTTTGTTTCATAACTCGTTTGACTTCAAGACTTATGATACGAATATTATATGATTAAAATACCTTAATACATGACCTCTTGAGTGTATTAAGTACCGCTAGATTTACCTGAAAATACGAGTTACAACATCCTTGATTCATTTAACTTCTAATACTTGTTAATCACCCTTATACACTCTTGTATCACTTAAGACCAATATGATTGACTTCTTATCATCTCAAAGATAATTCCTTCTTGGATTTATGTTAACTAATATATGGCATGAACTAATACATGTGGATATGGGTTGTAACATTGCATCATCTTCCAGAATAATCTTGTGCATACAGAATGCAGGGCTTATCCCCCGAATATAAGCTAAAGTCCATCTAATTACCTTTTTCCACTTTTGAAGCACCACCAATGTGGCATCAACCTGCATGTTAGTAAGACAAGAGGAAGAATAACTGGCAAAGTAGAATTTGATCCTAAGAACTCATACGTGAGGTGGGGATGTAGTGGTTTCAACTCCAACACCATAGGCTCCTCAATTGAAGGTTTTGTTGGTGGAGTCTTCCTATTCTTGAGATCCATAGATAGTTTCCTAGGCTCATAAGAGTAAGAGCCCATCCCATGTAAAGCATTCATGCACTCCACTCGGCCCTCATCATTATTGACATCAAGATTCAACAATACAACCTCCAATGGGTCCTCCACATTGATCATTGCACTGGTGTCATCAATTATCACTACTGCGACGAGGTCCACAAAAGAGCACATCTCAGTACTGTTGGGATGCTTCATTGACTTGCAAACATGAAAGACCACTTTTTCGTCACCCACCCGGAAGGTGAGTTCCCCTAATTCCACATCAACTAAGGCCTTCCCCGTAGCAAAGAAAGGTATACCCAATATGATAGGAACTTCATAATCCACCTCACAGTCAAAGATAACAAAATCAGCTGGCAAGATAAATTTGTCCACCCGGACAATCACATCATCAATAATACCCAATGGTCTCTTCATCGTTCTATCCACCATTTGCAATCTCATGGAAGTCGGCCTCGGTTGCCCAATACCCAAAGTTTTGAAAATCGAGTAGGGCATCAAATTGATACTAGCCCCCAAATCACATAGAGCCTTAGCAAAATCCGCACTCCCAATGGTGCAAGGAATGGTGAAAGCACCGAGATCTTCAAGCTTCGGGGCCATTGAATGCACTATTGCACTAACTTGGTGAGTCATCTTTATAGTTTCACAATCCATAGACCGCTTCTTTGTTACCAAGTCCTTCATGAATTTAGCATAGCCCAGCATTTGTTCAAGAGCCTCCACCAAATGCACGTTAATAGACAAGCTCTTCTTCATGTCAATGGACTTTTTAAACTAATTCTCATTTTTTTGCTTCACGAGCCTTTGAGGACAAGGTGGAGGTGGCCTTGGCAAAGGAGCCTTGACTTTGGGCACAACCGGCTCCGGCATGTCTATTATGTGTTCCCTAGACGGGTTCCCATAATTTTGAGTTTCCACCTCGGCATCTTGAATATCAATCCTCACTTCTTCATTCACGTTCTCATCAATCACATTTTCAACTACCAAAGGAACTTCATCTACTTGCAACTCAACATCATCGCTCAAAACATGCTTTTGTTTAGAGGCATTCACATCACCGCCTCATCCACTCCTTGTAGTTACCGCCATAACATGATTGTTCCCACCCTTCGAGTTCACTACCGTATCACTTGGTAGAGCACCCTTAGGGCGTGTATTTAAGGACTGAAAGATTTGGCCTAACTAAACCTCCAGATTTTTGATTGAGGTATTGTGGGAAGCCAACTGCGCATCAAAATTCGCATTCTTCTTCATTATTTGTTCGAACATCATTTCAATTCTACCCATATCATTGCTAGAAGAACTAGGACCTTGGGATGGAAATGGGGGTGGATTGTTCGGTTGTTGGTACATTAGGGGCCTTTGAAAGCCTTGCCCCCGGTTTCCTTGGTTTCCATTGTTCCATCCACATTAATTGTTGTTACCACCCCAATTGTTGTTGTTACCATTCCAATTTCCTTGATTGTTGTTTTGATTACCCTAGTTGTTGTTTTGGTTGTTGTTCCCCCAATTACCATTGCCTTGTTTTTGTTGATTGCCCCAATTGCCTTGGGGTCTCCATTGTTGTTGATTGGAAGAATTGCCCCTTTGGCTTTGATAATTATTCACATATTGCACCTCTTCATTTTGTTCATCATAACCATCATTTTGGAATCCACCACAATCATTGTCAAATTGCTCTGAATTCCCTTGGTTTTGTTGCCCTCTTTGTCTTCTTTTGTTGACAAGCATATTGACACCCTCTATGGCATTCACTTAGCAAGGATTTTGAACTTGTTGCAACTGTGCCTTTGCTAGTTGGTTCATCGTAGTTATCAACTCAGCTATAGCCTGCCCATGATCATGTAACTCTTTGTGCAAATGAGTAACCGTGGGGGTCACCTTAGGGCACATTGGCTCTACTTTGCCAAGCGGAAGAAGTGTCAGCCATCTCGTCAAGATTGTCACAAGCTTCATCATAAGACAACTTCATAAAGTTTCCCCCAGCAAGTTGGTTCACTATGCATTGGTTTGTGGTGTTAATACCCTGGTAGAAACTCTGTTGGATCATCGCCTTGGTCATATCATTATTAGGGCATTCCTTCACCATTGTTCTATAATGCTCCCAAATCTCATGCAAAGGTTCTGTGGGATCTTGCTTGAACGCCAAGATCTCATCTCTCAATGCAGCCATATGCCCCGGTGAGAAAAATTTTGCAATGAACTTGTCCGCCAACTCGTCCCAAGTAGTAATGGAATGGTTGGGAAGTCGCTCAAGCCAATCAAGTGCTTTCCCTCTAAATGAAAATGGGAAGAGTCTCAACTAGAGTGTATTCTCGGACACACTTGTGTGCTTCCTCCCCCAACAGGTGTCCACAAACCCCTTGAGATGTTTGTAAGCATTTTGATTTGCAGCACCCGTGAAATACCCATGCTGCTCCAGCAATGTCAGAATCACATTGGTTATTTGAAAATTGCCTGCCCAGATTAGAGGTGGGACAATAGCACTTTCATAGCCTTGGTTCGAAAGCACTCTAGGAGCCACTCTTGGAGGTGGCGGAGGAGGGTCTGGAATATTGTCATTTGCATTAGCATTGGCCTAGCGGCCTCTACGTTGTCCTTGAGGTACAAGAGGCACCTCATCATCTCCGACATCATCTACCTCCTCCCCCCCAATCACATTTCCAAGAGGGTCATTGGCATTGTTTGCTGCCATTTGGTACCTGAAGTTGTGACACATAAAAATTAGTAACAAAGAAGGAAAGAAGAAAAATACACACAACAATTTAGATAGATAGCCAAAACCATTAGCTCCCCAACAACGGCGCCAAAAAGGTGATCGAGGCCAACCCTGCACTACTATTGAGTAGCGAGAGAGGTCGAAGCAGCTTTTACCCGATTAAGGTCGGGATCGATTTCCACAGGGAGCTATAAATTGGACTTGGGTGTCTATCCAAAGCGGAGTTGTGTATTTGCTCTAAATTACACTTCTAAATATTTTTGGTTTTTATTTACTTCTAATTTTATAAATCTACAATGCTCAATTAAACTAAAATAAGCTAAGGTTAAACTATTACGAGTTGTTCAAATGGGTAAAAGGCACTAGGATAGCGACTTTCGCCTAGGTGGACAACTGACGTGTACTTGAGTCTAAGACATGATTGTCACATTTGGGGAGTATGATATAACCATTGCATGATTCTATTCACTCTACACCTCTTGGTAGTTCGAGTGATTTTTCTCGGATTGACTTTCTCAAGACCGATTGGGTATGCAAATTTGCACAAGCAATCAAGGTTCAAGTCGGGTATTACTATCTCTAGATTTAGCCCTTTAATTAGGGCTATCAATCTCTTGAGTACGCCCCAATTCCTTGTTGGACCAATTTCAGAGACTTAGACTCTCTTTCTCAAGAAGAGCCAAAGTCAACTAAACACAAACTAGTGTTTGCAACCACTAATTCAGCAATTAAACATGAAATTAGTCCAAATATCAAACACCCATAGACAATCAAGCATCAAAACACAAGACCCATCAATTACCCACACTAGGGTTGAGCCACAACCCTAGCTTATGGGTCTAGCTACTCATAATCAGAGAAGAAACAAAGAAATAGGTGAAGAAAAACTCATATTAATTAATTGCTAAATTAAACTTGAAGATTCAATGTTGAAATGAAGCTAAAATTACTCAAAATAGCTAAAATAACCGAAGTCACGAGCGCCGCCAGTGTACAAAACTATCTGATGACCTAAAATGGGAAAAGAAGCTATTTATACTAAGCTAAAAAATGTGAACAAAAATACCCCTACGAGGTTAGTGCGGACTGCACAAAATCACGTACGGCCGCACTAGGGCTCTGAACTTGAATAAATGGCTCTCTGAACTTGGGCAATGCGGACCGCACAGATTCGAGTGCGGACGCGGTGGCTTCTAGTGCGGTCTGCATGAAATGGAGCGCGGACTGCATTGGGCTTCAAACTTGGAACTGGAAACTCTCTAAACCTTGGCTTTGCAGACCGCACTAAATCGATTGCGGCCGCATTGCTCCCAATGCGGATAGCACAAAACCCCTTGCGGCCGCACTGTCTTTGTGCCTGAATAGTAGCCTCTCTGAACTTCACTTGTGCGGACCGTACAGAATGGTGTGCTACTGCACTGGCCTTGTTTTACCTGAGCTTTGTCTTGTCTTGGTACTTGTGCAAGTTTCACTCTTTTTTTAGCTGATCTTTGACATCTTGTCACCTTGTTGATCAAACCTGCAATCAAGCACAACTTGTGAGCCTTTTGGGTACACATTTCTAATCAAAACTTAAGCATGAAGGATTGTAAAATGTATCAAAATCCCTAGTTATCAACATGCTAGATGACGAGCGTGTGGTCGTGCACTGTTGGGGATTGTGACTTAGTCCATCCTGATTGATTGTTTTACCACGTATTTGACTGAAAACTATTTGCTATCATCATGTTTTGGGCTGAATGCCATATTTGGGCCTTGTGACAACTATTTGAACCCTTAGGGGATTTTTATTGCTATTTCCTCACTGTTTTGACTTCATACTTGAACTCAGTCATGCTATATTCTACTATTTTCATAACTCAGCCATGTCTACTCTACTTTAACACTTAAAATGATATTATAAATGATCTTTTGGACTGAGCATCATGTTTTACTGTTGCCCGAGTGGCTTGTGAGAATTTCGACTGAGTAAGGCCGATGGCCTATGTTGTGAGGAAACACATGATTATGATTATGAGACCAAGGGCCTGAGATTTGTACGCCACGAGGTGGTTTGTTGATATGAGGCTGAGAGCCTAGTGATGATGCCACGAGATGGCTTGATATTACGCTTGGGCCATAAGGGTACCCTCCAGGAGTCTGCACACCCCCAGTGAGCGCGGGTACCCATGGTGATGTGAGATATAGCCCGATGGGCTAGTATTGTTTCTGAGATGTTGCCTGAGTGGCGGATTTGTTGATACTGTGCCCGAGGGGCAATCTTTTATGTGTTTATCTTTCCTAAGTGCCTGTCATTTACTTGCTTAATTGTTGAAAAGGCATTTTATGAAGTTTAAACTGAACCAAAGGGAATTTTGCATATATTCACTATTTCCTTACTTTTACTGCTTCATTATAGCCTGTTATATGCCTTACGTGATTTCATACTTCTCAGTCTTTATTTATGATTATTATTCACTGAGTTGGAGTACTCACTTTACTCCCCGCACCCCTTGTGCAGATTCAGGCGTTACTGATCTTTCTAGCGAGAGTTGAGAGCTCCCAGCAGATTTTGGAGTTCACGAGGTAGCTGCTTGGCGTCCGCAGTCTCGTGTTTCTCCCCCCCTTTATTTCAATTCTTTTCCCTTATTAGTGACTTTGTAATAGTTTTGTAGACTTTTCAGACTTGTACTAGAATTGATAGATGCTCATGACTAGTGACACCCCGATATCGGGTTGTGTTGGGTTTTATTCTGCAACTGTAATGTTCACTGCTTACTTTGGGATTATTTTATGTTTTAGCCTTAATTCTTATTGTTTAATTGCTTAAAACTGAAATATGGAAAGTGTCGGCTGACCTTGTCTTCACGTGAGGCGCCATCTCGATCGGGTCCGGGTTTAGGGTCGTGACAAGTTGGTATCAGAGCCTAGGTTACATAGGTCTCACGAGTCATGAGCAGGTTTAGTAGAGTCTCGTAGATCGGTACAGAGATGTCTGTATTTATCCTCGAGAGGTTGCAGAACCTTTAGGAAAAACTTCATATCCTTGAAATTCTTGTCGTACGAATTTGTTGATCTAAGTACTAAACTTCTGTTATTCTATTCTCTCACAGATGCTGAGGACACGCACTACCGGTCAGGATGGACGACAACAAATACCACCAGCTGTGGACACTAGAGGACGAAGATGCAGTTGTAGTCGCAGTAGGGGCAGGGGTGTGGCCCCCACAACAGCTAGGGCAGCACCTGCAGATCCACCAGCCGCCCCAGTTCAGGATCAAGTCCCAGTTGTGGACGCTCCAGCAGCACCAGCTCAGACACCAATTATGCCCATTGTGATTCCGGGTCTTCAAGAGGCCTTGGCTCAGATCCTATCAGTTTGCACTGGCCTAGCTCAGGCAGTTTCAGTGACTATCGCCGTAGCTACTTCTCAGGCCAAGAGAGGCACTCAGACTCCCACTGCTCGCACACCTAAGCAGCTCGTACAGGGACTTCAGACACCGGGGGAACATCTAGCCCAGCCGCTTGTAGCTGCTCAGGACTATATATTTCCTGCCATGCCAGAGGGCGGGCAGCGTAGGTTGGAGAGTTTTGGTAGACTTCAGCCTCCGACTTTCAATGGTGCAGAGGGCGAGGATGCCTAGAGTTTCTTGGATAAGTATCAGAGGATGCTTCGTACAACGGGTATTCTGGAGACCAACGGGGTTGCTTTCACTACTTATCAGTTTTTTGGAGCTACCTTCACTTGGTAGGAGGCTTTTGAGAGGCGTAGTCCTGTTGGTGCAGCACCCCTTACTTGGCAGCAAGTCTCCGTTCTCTTTTTGGAGAAGTATGTGCCGCAATCGCGAAGAGGAGCTGCGCAAGCAGTCTGAGTGGTCGCGTCAAGGAGAGATGACTGGGATGCAGTATGAGATGAGGTTCTCCGAGGTAGCTCGTCATGCAATTTGGTTGGTTCTGAAAGATAAATAGAGGATTAGGAGGTTGTTGATGGCCTCACTTATCAGCTTCATATTCTCATGACCAGGGAGATGGTGATTGATGCTACCTTTGAAGAGGTTGTAGACATTGCTCATGAGAATAAGTTTGTTCGTTGCCAGGAGCGAGAGGAGAGGGAGACCAAAAGGCCTCGAGGATCTGGTAGTTATAGTGGTTCTCCTTCGAGAGGTCAGTTTCATCACGGTAGAGGCCGTCCATTTAGGCATGCTCAGCCAGCTCACCCAGGTTATTGTGGGGCGTCATCGGGTCATGGTTCTCACAGTTCTCATTAGGTCCAATCATCACTTAGTGCCCTTCCAGCTCAGAGTTCATCCCGTGCTCCATCAGTTCAGGGCTCTTCTATGGCAGGTGCATCATCTAGTCATTCCGGTGCTAGGGGTTCCCTTCAGTCCCCTTCTATAGCACCTGAGAGTTGCTATGAGTGTGGAAAGATAGGTCATATGTGGAGGCAGTGTCCTCGTCATCTTGCGGGTTCATCCCAATAGAGGAGTCAACCATCCGCTTTAGCGCCAGTTACTTCCCCCCCACCCGCTCAGCCAGCTAGGGGTGTAGGTTAGTCAGTTAGGGGTCTCCCTAGAGGGGGAGGTCACTTAGGTGGCGGTCAGGCCCATTTCTATGCACTTCCAGCTAGACCCGATGCTATTACTTCCGATGTTGTCATTACAGGTATTGTTTTAGTCTTCCACAGAGATGCCTCTGTATTATTTGATCCCAGTTCCACCTTTTCTTGTGTGTCATCATACTGTACTTGTTATTTAGGTAAGCCCCGTAAGTCTCTTCTTTCAACTATTCATGTATCTACCCCGGTGGGCGATACTGTTGTTGTAGACCGTATGTACCGGTCTTGTGTGGTGACTATTGGGAGTTTGGAGACCCGAGTGGATCTTTTATTATTGTGTATGGTAGATTTCAATGTTATTTTAGGCATGGATTAGTTATCTTTTTATCGTGCTATTCTGGATTGTCATGTTAAGATAGTCACATTAGCTATACTGGGGGTGCCACGGATTGAGTGGCGAGGTTTGAATGATTAAGTTCCCAGTAAGGTAATCTCATTCTTGAAAGCCCAGCGTATGGTTGGGAAGGGTTGTCTGTCGTATCTAGCCTTTGTGAGGGATGTCGGTGCAAAGACTCCCAGTATTGATTCTATTCCAGTTGTGAGGGATTTTCCTGATGTATTTCCTGCAGACCTACCGGGCATACTGCCGCTTAGGGATATTGATTTTGGTATTGACCTGGTGCCGGGCACTCAGCCCATTTCTATTCCGCTGTATCGTATGGCACCAGCGGAGTTGAAGGAGCACCTTCAGGAACTCCTCGAAAAGGGGTTCATTCGGCCTAGTGTGTCACCTTGGGGTGCGCCAGTTCTATTTGTGAAGAAGAAAGATGGCACTATGAGTATGTGCATTGATTATAGGCAGTTGAACAAAGTAACAGTTAAGAACAAGTATCATTTGCCTCACATTGATGATTTATTTGACCAGCTTCAAGGAGCAAAAGTGTTCTCCAAGATTGATCTCCATTTAGGTTATCACCAGTTAAAGATCAGGGACTCGGATATTCTTAAGACAACTTTTAGGACCCGATATGGTCATTATGAGTTCTTGGTAATGTCTTTTGGGCTGACCAATGCCCCAACAACATTCATGCATGTGATGAACATCGTGTTCTGGCCTTATCTTGACTCATTTGTCATAGTCTTCATTGATGATATTATGGTGTATTCGCGTAATTAGGAGGAGCACGTGGAGCATTTGAGAGTTGTGTTGTAGAGATTAAGGGAGGAGAAGCTTTATGCAAAATTCTCCAAGTGTGAGTTTTGGCTCAATTCAGTGGCTTTCTTGGGGTACGTGGTGTCTAGTGAGGGTATTCAAGGTTGATCTGAAGAAGATAGAGGCGGTTCAGATTTGCCCCAGACTGTCCTTAGCCATAGAGATTCATAGCTTTCTTGGTTTGGCAGGTTATTATTGCCAGTTTGTTCAGGGATTTTCATCCATTGCATCGCCCTTAACCAAGTTGACTCAGAAGGGTGCTTCATTTGTATGGTCGAATGAGTGTGGGAGTGCTTTCAGAAGCTCAAGAGAGCATTGACCACGACGCTAGTGTTAGTTTTGCCATCAGCTTCAAGTTCATATACCGTGTATTGTGATGCTTCGAGAGATGGTATTGGTTGTGTATTGATGTAGGGGGGTAGAGTTATTGCTTATGCTTCTCCTCAGTTGAAGACCCATGAGAAGAACTACGCTGTTCATGATTTGGAGTTGGCTACCATAGTTCACGCGTTGAAGATTTAGAGGCATTACTTGTATGGTGTGTCTTGTGAGGTGTTTATTGATCATCGTAGCCTCCGACACTTGTTCAAATAGAAGTATCTCAATTTGAGGCAGTAGAAATGGTTGGAGTTGCTAAAGGATTATGATATTACTATATTGTACCATTCGGGGAAGGCCAATGTGGTGGCCGATGCTTTGAGCCGAAAGGCGGTAAGTATGGGGAGTTTGACATATATTCCAGTTGGGGAGAGGCCTCTTGTAGTTGATGTTCAGGCCTTGGCCAATCGGTTCATGAGGTTAGATATTTCGGAGCCCATTCGGGTATTGGCTTGTGTGGTTTCTTGGTCTTCCTTATATGATTGCATCAAAGAGTGCCATTATGATGATCCGTATTTGCTTGTCCTTAAGGACAGAGTTCAGCATGATGATGCCAGAGATGTGACTATTGGTGATGATTGGGTGTTAAGGATGTAGGGCCAGATTTGTGTGCCCAATGCGGATGGCCTTCGGGAGTTGATTCTGGAGGAGGCCCATAGCTCGTGTTATTCCATTCATCCGGGTGCTGCGAAGATGTATCAGGATCTGAGACATCATTATTGGTGGATAAGAATGAAGAAAGACATTGTGGAATTTGTAGCTTGGTGTTTCAACTGTCAGCAGGTGAAATATGAGCATCAGAGACTGGGTGGCTTGCTTCAACGGATGGATATTCCAGAGTGGAAGTGGGAGAGGATCACTATGGACTTTGTAGTTGGACTTCCACGGACTTTGAAGAAGTTTGATGCTATTTGGGTGATTGTGGATCAGCTGACCAAGTCTGCGCACTTCATTCCTGTGTGTACCACATATTCTTTAGAGCGGTTGGCAGAGATCTATATTTGAGAGATTGTTTGTTTGCATGGTGTCCCAGTTTCTATCATTTCAGATAGGGGCACTCAGTTTACTTCGCAGTTTTAGAGGTCTGTACAGCGAGAGTTGGGTACTCAGGTTGAGTTGAGTACAACTTTTCACCCTCAGACGAACGGGCAGTCCAAGCGCACTATTCAAATATTGGAGGACATGTTGCATGCTTGTGTCATTGATTTAGGAAGGTCATGGGATTGTTTATACCGCTTGCAGAGTTTGCTTATAACAACAGCTACCAGTCGAGTATTCAGATGGCTCCATATGAGGCTTTGTATGGGAGGCGGTGTAGGTATCCAGTTGGTTGGTTCGAGCCCAGTGAGGCTAGGCTATTGGGGACATACTTGGTACATGATGCTTTAGAAAAGATGAAGGTAATTCAGGAGAGGCTTCGTACAATGCAGTCGAGACAAAAGAGTTATATTGACAGGAAGGTTTGAGATGTGTCCTACACGGTTGGTGAGAAGGTTCTGTTACAGGTTTCGCTGATGAAGGGTGTTATGATATTTGGGAAGAAAGGTAGATTGAGTCCTCAGTTCATTGGGCCATTTGAGGTGCTTCGGAGGATTGGGGAGGTGGCTTATGAGCTTGCTTTGCCACCCAGCTTGTCGAGTGTACATCCGGTATTTCATGTTTCTATGCACCGGAAGTATATTGGGGATCCGTCTCATGTTCTGGATTTCAGCACGGTTCAGTTGGATGGTGATTTGACTTATGATGTGGAGCCAACAGCTATTTTGGAGCGTCAGGTTCGAAAGTTGAGATCAAAGGATATAGCTTCAATGAAAGTGCAGTGGAGAGGTCGGCCCATGAAGGAGGCTATCTGGGAGACCAAGCGGGAGATGCGGAGCAGATATCCTCACCTGTTTGAGGCTTCAGGTATGTTTCTTGACTCGTTCGAGGACGAACGTTTGTTTAAAAGGGGGAGTGTGTGTGATCCGGTTAGTCGTATCATGCGTTACCGCTCTATTTTCCCCATTTCTGCTTCTTATTGGTTTGTGTATCTGTTCTATATGTGATCGGGTTGGTTGGCTCGGGTTCGAAAAGGATTTGGTAAGGTTTGAGACACTTAGTCTCTTTTGAGTAAGCTTAAGTTGAAAAAGTCAACCGGATGTTGACTTATGAGTTAGAGGGCTCGGATGTGAGTTCTGATGGTTCAGATAGATTTGGGAGGTGATTTGAGACTTAAGAGTGTGATCAGAATGTTTTTTGGAGGTCCAGAGTAGATTTAGGCTTGAATTGGCGAAATTGTACTTTTGGTATTTTCCGGTTGGTAGGTGAGATTTTGATATAAGGGTCGAAATGGAATTTCGGGAGTTGCAGTAGTTCTGTTGGGTCATTTGAAATGTGTGTGAAAAATTTCAGGTCATTCAAACGTGGTTTGGTATACCTTTTGATCAAAAGCATAATTCGGACGATTTTGGAAATTTAGGCTTGAATCTTTCGTTGATTCGATGTTGTTTGGAGTGTTTTGAAGATTGTACGAGTTTGAATAAGGTTATGGGATATGTTTGTGTTTTTGGTTGAGGTCCCAGGGGTCTCGGGGTGAATTCGGATGGTTGACGGAGACTTTGGGAGTTTGGAGGAGCTGCAGATTTTTTGCTTATGTTGTTTCTGCACCTGCAGATTGGGGACCGCAAGTGCGATGCTGCTGATACGATGAAGGGGCCGCAGAAGAGGAAAGGAGATAGGGAGGCAGAAACCGTAGAAGCGGTTGGAGAACCGCACCGGCGATGGCGCATGTGCGGATAGTGAATCGCAGTTGCAAAAATAAGGACTTAAGTGAGCACCGCAGATGCGGTGGTCTTGACCGCAGAAGCGGGAATTGGGCCGCAGATGCGAAATCCCTGGGCCAGAACATATAAATTGTTTCCTTCACAATTTTTGAGCTATTCCACCATTTCTAAGTCGGTTTTGGAGCTTCATAGGCGATTTTGAAGGAGGATCTCAAGGGGACTTCATTGAGGTAAGGATTTTGGACTTAAAACTTGTTCCTATGGTAATATTTCACGGATTAGAGCTATAATTAATTGAATTAAGGGTTAAAATAGGGGAAACCAGGGCTTGGTATTGAAGATTTAGACTTGAGGATTTGAGGGACCATTTGTGGTTGGATTTTGGTACTTTTGATATGTATGAACTTGTGGGGAGATGAGGAATCTATTAATGTGAATTTTATCGAATTCCGAGACGTTGGCCAAGTTTTGGTAATTTCAGGATTTATTTTGTAAATTGATTATTTTCGCTTGGGCTTCGTTCCCCTAGCATATTTTGATGTCGTGATTCTGATTTTGAATAGATTCGACGCGAGTGGAGGCCGATTCGAGGGGCAAAGTTGTCGCGGGCTAGAGTTTGGATCGGATTGAGGTGAGTAATGATTGTAAATGATGACCTGAGGGTATGAAACCCAAGATTGCATATCGTTGTGCTATATTGAGGTGACACACATACTAGATGACGAGCATGGGGTCGTGCACTATTGGGGATTGTGACTTAGTCTATCCCGAATGATTGTTTTACCGCATATTTGACTGAAAACTATTTGCTATCATCATGTTTTGGGCTGAATGCCATATTTGGGCCTCGTGCCAACTACTTGAACCCTTAGGGGATTTTTATTGATATTTACTCACTGTTTTGACTTCATACTTGAACTCAGTCATGTTATATTCTACTGTTTTCATAACTCAGCCATGTCTACTCTGCTTTAACACTTAAAATGATATTTTAAATGATCTTTTGGGCTGAGCATTATGTTTTACTGTTGCCCGAGTGGCTTGTGAGAATTTCAACTGAGTTCGAGGGCCTATGTTGTGAGGAAACACCTGATTATGATTATGAGGCCGAGTGCTTGAGATTTGTATGCCATAAGGTTGTTTGTTGATATGAGGCCAAGAGCCTAGTGATGATGCCACGATATGGCTTGATATTGCGCTTGGGCCATAAGGGGCCCCTCCAAGAGTCTACACACGCTCAGTGAGCGCGGTTAGCCATGGTGATGTGAGATATAGCCCGAGGGGCTGGTATTGTTTCTGAGATATTGCTCGAGGGGCGGATTTGTTGATAATATGCCCAAGAGGCGATCTTTTATGTGTGTATCTTTCCTAAGTGCCTATCATTTACTTGCTTAATTGTTAAAAAGGCGTTTTATGATGTTTAAACTGAACCAAAGGGAATTTTGCATATATTCACTGTTTCCTTAATTTTACTGGCTTTTACTGCTTCATTATAGCCTGTTATGTGCCTTACGTGATTTCGTACTTCTCAGTCTTTATTTATGATTATTATTCACTGAGTTAGAGTACTCACTTTACTCCCTACACCCTGTATCAGATTCAGGCGTTGTTGATCCTGCTAGCGAGAGTTGAGAGCTCCCGGCAGATTTCGGAGTTCACGAGGTAGCTGCTTGGCGTCCGCAGTCCCGTGTTTCTCCCCCTTTATCTAATTTCGTTTCCCTTATTAGTGACTTTGTAATAGTTTTGTAGACTTTTCAGACTTGTACTAGAGTTGATAAATGCTTATGACTGGTGACACCCCGGTATCGGGCTGTGTTGGGTTTTATTTCACAACTGTAATGTTCACTGCTTACTTTGGGATTATTTATTACGTTTTAGCCTTAATTCTTATTGTTTAATTGCTTAAAACTGGAATGCGGAAAGTTTCAGCTGGCCTTGTCTTCACGAGAGGCGCCATCACGACCGAGTCCGGGTTTAGGGCCGTAACACTAGAACTCTTCCACCAAGGAAGAATATATGACTAGAACTCTAGTGATTTCCTATTATACTAACTCTATATATTTCAGGAAGTTCTCATTTACAGGTACGCACAAACGCTGAAGTTAAACGAGAGTTGAAAACAAAATAGCAAGGCATTTTGCAAGCAATTCCTATATGATTCAATTGTGCGAACCAGAAGCTACATGAACCAGATAGAAGAACCGGTTTCAAGTGTCTGTCTTTTATTCTAGTTTCATTGTAGTAGGGCTTTTGAGTTGTATCTTTCAGCTTTCTCTATAATCATTTGTACTACGTACTCTGAGCGTATTGTTCCAGTTAGAGTTTGAATGTACTGGGGGGGAGTGAATTGCTTATTTTTAAAATTAATTATTATAAGTTGACTAGTTTTTCAATTAATCGACTAGTTGTAATAACGAGATATCAAGAGGTACGGAATTAAAATTTAGAAGTAAAGTGCAGGAATTAAAGGCATCAGAGTTTTTATACTGGTTCGGATTCAATGTAAATCCTAGTCCAGTCCTATTGGGTTGCAAGGGAGTTCTCTTTCAGTGATTGATTTTCTTGAGTACAAAGTGCATGGTGTAGTTTACACCAACAACTCAGTTTCTATGTCACTTGTCTTTTCTTGATACAATGCCTTACCAGTATTTTTCTCTTATTCTTCTCTAACTTGTTACACATCAGATCTAGTAGAGCTATAATATTTGTTTGCAGTAGAACAAAGAGAGGGTAACTGGTTTGATCAAAGTATGTTTCTCTAAGTCCTAAGGTTGCGTATAAATACTTTGTAGGAGACCGTTACTAAAGAGATTTGTTAACCCAAGAGATTTGATCCTTGGAATAAAATTGAATCTTTCCAAGAATAAGGTTAATTCCCACTACTCTTCCTTGATGTGTGGACTGTGACAACTTTCTATCTTTAACTCTTGATAGTGCCAGATTTACTCCTTAAATATGGGTCCTTCCATCTTCGATGCTTATTTTCCTTTTTAACTTTTCAAGCAATCTCTGATTGATTTTCTTGCTGGATTCTCAGTGCTTCTTTTCCTTTTGGATGCTTCAATCAATATTTGATTGATTTCCCCTACAGCTTTGATTGTTTCTCTTTATGCACTTTGATCTTGATTGATTACCTTGAGTCCCTACACCAAAAATAATTATAATATTTTTAATTATTAAAACTAAAACCTAACAATCTCCCCCTCTTTGATGATGACAAAAAATAATATATGTAAATATCAGTTAACTTCCCTATATTTTTGTTTACCGTGAAAATGGTAATAACAATTAAATTTAATTATGAGATTCTAAAAATACGTGATCTATTTTTATGCTGGTCGTTAAGCAGCTGATGCTATGTATATGAGACTTAGATATGAAATGAGGGTTAAGGATAAGGTGATAACCAAACTGATACGTTAGCAAATTGGGGCCTCGAGCTTGTCGATTCGGGGGCATCGAGGTCGATTCTGGAGCTCACCTGGGGGCTATCGAAGATGGTCAAAGTATAATTAACAGTTACAACAAAATCAATGAAGGCTCTTTATAGCCAATGACAAGCAATAAATGATGAACAATAACGAAGATAGTAAATGGAAGTAATAATCACAAGAGAGTATGTTAGAGAGCAGAGAGAATGTTCTTGTTTATTTAGTATGGAGCAATCAATCCTTACAATGTTGTAATGACCCCCTTTATATAGAAAAATGGGGGATCCTATCATAGTACAAATGCATTTATTACAAAGATATGGAGATGGGACATCTAGTCGATGCCATGATGCAGGCTCAGACTAGCCTGACAAACTTTGGGAACTCCCCTCTTTTTGATAATATAGTCGTTGGCTTGCATTACCCCGAGGTCGAGCATCGACAGCCCTCGAAGGTGAACCTTGACCACAATCTCGATCCTTGGGAAAGTATGTTCATGGGGTATCATAATGATGAGGAAATTAGACCCTCCGATTTCACCGTGCACAGATAGTCTCTGCGTTTCTTAGAGTGAAAGTGATAAGAAACGACCTTGAACCTTTGCTCCCTCCGATACTCTTGTAATGACGACAGTCATAAGGTGCCAAAAGACGATGCACACGCAGCCCTTGAAGGCCTCTGCATTGATTATGGCAGTTAGCTGCCCCTTGGCTTCCTTCAATGTGCACGTGGGGCTTCTATAAATACTCCCCTTCTCGTTCTTTCCAACTCACTACTTTTCCAATCCCCCAAAAGTGTTCCTTCTCCCTTTACTTTTGTTCTTCCCTAGGAGCACGACTTCCTTTTTTCTTCCATAATTTTCCAGTAATGGCAAAAACTTCTGCCTCTGTTTCTCAAGAGAATGTGGCCTTATCCTCTTCTCTTTTATCTCAAGGTAAAGCGGCGATTCCTCCTTATGCTGAGGAATATGTTCTAGGATTTTTCACAATGGCTTCTGATTTCAAGGTCGAGAGGCCTTCTTTGAAGTCGGGGCGTCGTGAGACCGTGACTCAGTATATTAGCTCGATAAGAGACGTCGTAAGAGTGAGAGTTTATTGTCGCTGGGGGGACGCGGTGCTTGTGGAGATTCTTGCTTGGGAGGAGGATATTACGACATACAAAGCCGATTTTCTCAGTGTGTATACTTACCCGTTTACCCTAGGGCTGGTGGAGACATCTTCGCCCCGATCAACCCCGTGATTCTCGACTTCTGCCAACGGTACCAAGTGACCCTTGGCCAAATTCATCCTTCACTCTGGTGTGTTGTTTACATGATCAGGTACTATGTGAACATGATCGAGGGGATGCCCTTCACCCTCGATCATCTGATCAGGATGTAAAACCCCCGTCTCTTCCATAGGGGTCTAATCAAACTCCGCTGCCGAGCCTCGAGGGCCCTTTTCGCCTGTACCAAGGAGCTCGGAAATGGGGGATGGATAAGCCGCTTTGTCCGAGTAAGGACTTTTGACCTGATCCCGTCGGAATGGATGTCGTTTCCCTAGAGATGAAATGTGGAACGTAAGTTTACATGTTATCTAGAATTCCCTCGCTTCTCTTTGAACACGTTCTTCCGCGCACTTAATTTTTCTTGTTAATGCAGCCGCATCAATTTATCCTGGAACAATTCCGGACCTCCCGAGATGGGTTGGCTGTCTGGACTCGATTTGCCCATATGCTGAGCGAGTGTGGCATAATTTATCCCAGGCTTGGTGGGAAGCTAAGGATCATGGTGAGCCTCTACCCCTATTGTAGTCATCTTTTTCGACCAAAATCGCTACTAGCAGTGCTTTCATTCCCTAAGCTTACCTCTTGCTTTTGTGTAGGCCTGGGGGAAGTCCCCTAGATGAAGGGAGCATTACCCGGCGGGCAGGGTGATTTGGTACCTGATGAAGGGAAAAAAAGACCTAGGGACCCGTCGGAGGGACCTTCGAAGTCCAAGAAGGTTAAGGCGGAGGAAAGTAAGGCTGACCCGATAGCCCTAACTCCGAAAATGGCAAGAAACCCTCGAGTTGAAGGTAAGGAGGAAAATAGCTTCTCGACAGCGCCCGAGGGAGGGATAAACCTGGTCGATCCTAGGGCTGTAGAGATGGTGGCTTCCGAGTTGGAGTCTGATGTTGTTGTGGTCCAACTTCGTAGCGGAGAGACAACTGAGGGAGTATCGGGTTCTACCTCGAGCTGGCCGATGGCTAGAGTTCCCCTCGGTTTGTGGTGCCTTCGTTAGGTGGTTTAGAGCGGCCTAGTTTTGAGTCCTTGAATGGATAAGGGATGGTCCTGACTGACCCTGCTAGTGCTGTGGTCGTGATTGATTCCCCTCAGGGAACGACCCTATATCCTAAGGGAGTGCAAGATGCCCCGTACAAAGAATCTTCTGATGCGGGGATGCCTATCAAAGGCGGAGATATGCTTGAAAGGCTTCCAACTGTTCCAGAAGGAATCCCTAAGATCGATGCTTCCCTCATCTTTGGTGAGATAAGCAGGCTTTGCGAGAAGGCAATCTTTGCGAACCCTGCCTGTTACTCAAGCCTCGGTTACTCTAACCTTTTTCTTTCTAACTTGTCTTTTTCCATGGCTTCAGGCCAAGGCGCTTTACAATCAGACTTTCACCCGGTCTCAGGCCGAGATGACCCGTCATGAGTGCGAGAAGGCTCTCCTTACTGAATAGGTTGTCTAGTATCCATTTGCCATTATCTGAATGATTTGCCAGATCCTAATATTTTGACATCTTGGATCTGATTCGTGCAGTTTGAGAAGGAAGAAGCCCTGCTGAGGGAGGACCTCTGGGCCAGAGACTTCGAATTCTCTGAACTCAAATAGCGTGAGAGAGAGATAACTTCTGAGAGGGATGCCCTCCAAGAGAAGGTGACCTTAGTTGTGCGTCAGCTTAGTGGTGCGAGGGAGGACAGTGACAAGTACAGAGGTCTCAATTTTGAGTTGGTAGCTACATTATACGGGATCAAAACTGAAGCCGAGGTGCTTACATCTTTGCATTGAGAGGATGCCATTGCGACAAGCGCTCAAGTTGGGAGGGTGCCTGAGGGGGCCGAGCCGAAATTGACTCGGGATGTGGAGCGTGCTCGATTAGGATCTCAGAGGCAGACTTTTGGGGGCATACATGTGGGAGATATCATTTTTCCTGCCTAGCTCGAGAGGGTGAAAACCCTAGAGAAGAGAGATGCTGCCTTGCTTGCTTTCGGAGGTGCGCCAGGCAGTGGCTCAGGAGGTGATAAAAATGAAGGTGGATCCCCCGGAGGGGAAGAGCCCGTCGAAGAGGGGCCGCTGAAGGACTCGTAGTTGTCGGGGTGCAACCTTTGGCAGAAACATCGAAGATGTAGGCTCGATGATAGATTATGATTCTATTTGGTTCTCTCTTTGTAAGGGTTTTTTCAAGGCTTGTAAACATCCCCTTGGGGGCCATAAGTAGGTTTTTTTTCCTATCCCTTATTTCCCTTTTGGTTTTCGAAAATACTATTTGATGTATTTTGATTTTCGACCCAAGGTCCCAGACCTCGAGTTAGACCCTCGAGTTTTGCTATTGTCGGGCGACCTGGCTTTTATGTATCCGGCTGGCATGACCTTTGATCTTAGTGTTGGTGACAGTGACTCATACGTATTGGGTCGGTACGCCTTTTTAGTGTAAGCTGGCATTTAAGCTCTTATGCTTTCGCTCTTAGGCATTTTTATTAGTTTGGGCTCAGTCTCCTAGTCGGATTTCGACTCGAGTTCATTTGACCCTCAAGTTTTAAAATTTCGAGCTGGCCCTGCTCTTATGCGTCTGGTTGAAGCGACCTTATATGTGGGCTAGCGAAAATGGCTCTTACACCTCGCCCTTAGGCATATTTAGTTAACTATTTTAGGTTCAGTCTCCGAGTCAGGTTTCGACTCCAGCTCATTCGACCCTCAAGCTTTTGGATTTGAGCGGGCTGGCATCAATAGCTCTTACGCCTTGCCCTTAGGCATATTTAGTTAACTATTTTGGGTTCAGTCTCCGAGTTGGGTTTCGACTTGAGCTCATTCGACCCTCAAGTTTTGTATTTGTGCGGGCTGGAAATAATGGCTCTTACACCTTGGGCCGATGCAGCCTTTTAGTGTGGGCTGGCGACAATGGCTCTTATGCCTTAGGTCGAAGCGACCTTTTATTAGCTTTATTTTTCCCTCGTTAAGGACTTTTTGAAATAATTTTTTCCTAACTCTTAGACGATTCGATAAAAACCTCGATTACGAGCCGTTATGTGGTGATAATCGAGCACCACGAGAGGTTTGGCTCGGAGGCTGAGTATCTCGAATCCTGTGACTGAGCTGACATGGTCGAAGCTCTTTTGCCTATGTCGAGTGTAGCCTATTTAACCGGTTCTTTTCGAAGTAGATTCAAAGTAATTGAAGGCCTGTGATTTTGTAGCGACGGTCAGATATCCACGAGTCACGTTAGTTTGGCTGGTACAGTCTTGTGACTGGAGTCATTTGTGTTTGGCCGGAGCCTTTAAGTTCCGAGTGAAGTAGTTTCGGCATCTATATCGAGGGTATGCATTTTTAGGGGTCTTACAAGTTCGATATATAGCTGAGACTTTGAGATCGGGTTTATGCCTTTAGTAAGGTCTTACAAAATTTCACATGCCTTTGAGGTCTTACAGTTTTTCATGCCTTTGAGGTCTTACAGTTTTGGGTACTTGGTACAAGTATTGTTCATGCCTTGCTTGAGGTCTTACAGTTTTGGATACTTGGTACAAGTATTGTTCATGCCTTGCTTGAGGTCTTATAGATATTGTTGTTGCCTTATGTAGGTCTTACTAGACCAAGACTGCCCACATGTGGCCTTACAACCTCAGGGTTTGATAAGTCGATGGAGGTGGCGCTTGACGACAGTCCCCGATTCGTCGAGGGTTTCTTGACTCGGGAGCCATTACTTGTAAACTTGGTATTGCCTCATTGAGGGCTTATGATTTTGGCAATTCCGACCCTGAGGTCATGTGATTTTTGATATTTTGCCATCAATCTCCGAGTGTTCGGGACACCTTCGGTTTTAGAGACGTTTTATGGTCTTGATGTTGCCTCGTTGAGGGCTTATGAGTTTGGAGTTTTGACCCGGGGTTTGTTCAAGTGTCGAATTGTTGACGCTAGTCTCCGAGTGTTTGGGACATTTTTGGCAGATGAGTCCTTTTCGCTAAAACGTCGAGTTTCTTTTGACGCGTGAAATGCTTTGATGAAAAGCGTTCTTCGATTACTTGGTACAAGTATGCACATTTTTGCCGTTAAAATCTTGGTTGCTCTAAACGGGTATGGTTCGTTTGACTGTTTCGCCCAGTACATTACTTTTCCTATCGAGGTCCCATTTGAGGTATCTTGGCTTTCCTGAGTAGGTGACCTTCCGGGGGATGCCCCCAGTATTCGAGGTGGATTGCAAAAGAAATCTTGAATACTTTTTGAGTCTCTTTAGGTGCCATATGGTCGTTGCCTCGTTTAAAACCTTGCCGGTAAACCCCTTCTAAGGAAACAATTCGATCGAAGGAAAAGAGTGCAATGCGCGCTCGGGGGTGTTTTCGGAATTTTCAATCAGATGCCATATAAATAATATCATTTTAGCATTGATATGTTCTAGTTACTTGGAAGTTGTTTGCCCTCCATGGTACCGAGCTTGTAAGACCCTTTGCCAACTACTCTGAGGACGCGGTACGGTCCTTCCCAATTTTGGCCTAGCTTTCCTTCATTAGGGTTTCAGGTGTTAAGGGTGACTTTACTTAGAACCAAGTCCCCAACTCCGAAACGTCGGAGGTTTGTTCTCCTATTATAATATATTTCGATCCTTTGCTTTTGGGCGGCCATTCAGACCAGCGCGGCTTCCCGTTTTTCATCTAATAGTTCGAGGGCCGTTGTCATGGACTCATTGTTCGAGCTCTCAGTGGTGTGTTGGAATCTGCCGCTCGGCTCCCCGACCTCCACTGGTATCAAAGCCTCAGCGCCATACACTAGAGAGAAAGGTGTTTCCCCTGTGCTCCCGATGAACTGCCTCCCATTATCGCATGTTATCTCGGAAGGAATCCCGAATCGACACATAATGTGGTCCCAAATGAAGTTAATGACTTCTTTCTCTCTTACCTTCTCGAAGGCCTGCGCTTCCACCCATTTTGAGAAATAGTCAGTCATAAATAAAATAAATTTAGCTTTACCTGGTGCCATCGGTAGGGGCCCGATGATGTCCATCCCCCATTTCATAAAGGGCCATGGCGATATGACCGAATGTAGTTGTTCGCCGGGTTGGTGAATCATAGGGGAAAATCTCTGGCATTTTTCACATTTTTGGACGAATTCCTTAGTATCTTTTTCCATGTTGTCCTAGTAGTAGCCTGCCCTGATTATCTTTCGGACCAAGGAATCGGTGCTGGAGTGATTTCCGCAAGTACCCTCGTGAATTTCCCAGAGTACATAATCTGTATCCCCTGGCCCCAAACATACTACTAGGGGGCCATCGAAAGTTCTTCTGTACAGAGTCTTATTTTCATCGAGCGAGAACCGGGCTGCTTTAGTTCCTAGGGCCCTCGATTCCTTTGGATCTATAGGCAATTTTTTGTCTTTCAAATAAACAATATATTTATTTCTCCAGTCCTATTTTACGCTAGTGGAATTAATCTCTGCATGAGCTTCCTCGATCACTAATTTAGATAGCTGAATAACAGCTCCGAGGAGTAGGTCATCTTCTTCAACAGATGATCCCATGTTTGTGAGGGCATCAACCTCACTATTCTGCTCTCGAGGTACATGGACTAAAGTCCATTCTTTGAAGCAACATAATGTGACTTGGATTTTTGTCCAAATACCTCTACATCATGTCTTCGCGGACCTTGTAGCTCCCATTCACTTAGTTCACAACCAGGAGTGAATCACATTTTGCTTCGATGGTCTCGGCTCCCAGGCTTTTGGCCAGTTCTAAACCTGTAATCATAGCCTCGTACTCGGCTTCATTGTTAGTCAATTTTGTAGTTTTTATAGATTGTCTGATCATGCCGCCCATAGGTGGCTTTAGGACTATACCGAGTCCAGAACCTCTCACATTTGTGGAACTGTTAGTGGGGTCCATACCCCGAAAGACGTGCCTAATTTCAATAAAAGCTCCTTTTCTACCTCGGGAATGGATGAGGGGAGAAATCTGCCACGAAGTTTGCCAGAATCTAGGACTTGATGGCCGTTCGAGGTTGATACTCGATATTGTACCCCCCGAGTTTGATGGCCCATTTGGCCAATCGACCCAATAGTTCGGGTTTGAGCAATATGCTCCGGAAGGGGTATGTCGTTAGAACGCAAATATGGTGGCATTGAAAATAGGGTTTCAATTTTCATGATGCGCTTATTAACGCTAGAGCTAATTTTTCAAGGTGTGGGTACCTAGTTTCGGCATCCCCTAGGGTCCGTCTTACATAATAAATAGGGAATTGCGTACCTTGCTCTTCTCAAACTAGCACGTCACTTACCGCTATCTCGGATACTGCCAAGTATAGATATAATGTTTCATCCTCCTTTGGCGTGTGGAGCAGAGGTGGGCTAGTCAGATATCGCTTCAGCTCTTCTAAGGCGCGTTGGCATTCTAGAGTCCATTCAAAGTTGCTTTTCCTTTTGAGTAAAGAGAAGAAATGGTGGCTCCTATCGGATGACCTTTATATGAATCTGCCTAGAGCCGTTATTTGCCCTGTTAGCCGTTGCACGGCCTTTACATTGTTTACCACAATGATTTTTTCGATGGCCTTAATCTTATCGGGGTTAATCTCGATCCCCCTATTTGATACCATGAAGCCTAAGAATTTTCCCAAACCTACTCCGAATACACATTTCTCGGGGTTGAGCTTTATGTTGTAACTTTTGAGGGGGTCGAATGTTTCCTGCAAATGAGTTAAATGGTCCTCTACGTGCAAGGACTTAACTATCATATTGTCAATATATACTTCCATGGATTTACCTACTTGATTCTCAGACATTTTATTAACTCGACGCTAGTATGTAGCCCCTACATTTTTTAGTCCGAAGGGCATTACATTGTAACAGTAGGTACCATACTTTGTGATGAACAAAGTCTTCTCCTTGTCTTCAGGGTTCATTTGAATTTGATTGTAACCCGAGTAGGCATCGAGAAAGGTGAGGGTCTCGCGGCCGGCCGTAGCATCGATCAGATGATCTAAGTTAGGCAATGGGAACGAATCCTTCGGACACGCCTTATTTAAGTCTTTATAATCTATGCACATTCTTAGCTTATTCCTCTTTTTGGGTACCATTACTACGCTGGCCAGCCATTCGGGGTACTTTACCTCTCTAATGGACCTTATTTTAAGGAGTTTTGTTACCTCATCCTTGATGAATGCATGTTTTATCTCGGAATGGGGTCTTCTTTTTTACTTCACCGGTTTAAACCTAAGGTCGACACTCAGTGGGCGGGAGGTTATTTCCGGTGGGATACCTGTCATATCTAAGTGGGACCAAGCGAAACAGTCGATATTATCAATAAGAAAGTAAATGATTTTTTTCCTGAGTTCGGGGGTTAATCCCGTTCCCAGGTATACCTTATGATCGAGGAGGTGTTCGATCAAAACAATTTGCTCCAAATCTTCAATTGTCGATTTCGTTGCATCCGACTCTTTGGGGGCAACGAAAGTTCGAGGAGCAAGGAAATCTTCTTCATCGTCCTCGGGGGTTTGTATGCTCCTAGACACATCCGAGGTCGAGAGTACGGGGGTCGACTCCTCCTGATAAACCGCGAACATTTCTTTCGCCATATGATGTTCCCATTATATGGCTGTTATGCCATCCTTTGTCGGAAATTTAATCATCTGGTGCAGAGTTGACGATACTGCCCTCATGTTGTGTATCCACGGCCTACCAAACAATGCATTATATCTTATGTCGCCATTGATGACTTGAAACTTGGTGTTTTGAACCGTGCCGGACGTGTCGACTGGAAGGGTGATTTCTCTTTTTGTTACTTCGCTGGTCATGTTGAAGCCGTGGAGGACCCGGGAGGCGGGTATGATCTGATCAAGAAATCCAAGTTGTTCTACTACTCCTAACCTGATTACGTTGGCCGAGCTGCCTAGATCCACGAGAACACGTTTAATATAAATGTTGTTTAAAAGAAATGAGATTACCAGCGCGTCGTTGTGTAGTTCTGTCAAGGTCTCAAGATCCTCTTCACTGAATGCGAAGGTGTCTTCAGCCACGTGGCCTCAGATCGGCCCTTTTATTGCGGCAGATATTTTTGTCTACTTGATCATGGGCCCTTGGGGAATATCAGTCCCTCCAATAATC
The DNA here is from genome assembly GCF_000393655.2 of Nicotiana sylvestris. Classification (NCBI taxonomy): domain Eukaryota; kingdom Viridiplantae; phylum Streptophyta; class Magnoliopsida; order Solanales; family Solanaceae; genus Nicotiana; species Nicotiana sylvestris. The sequence goes on along the minus strand of NC_091068.1, from coordinate 83,895,625 downwards.
ATATGAATGACATGCCGAGGAATCTCTTTTTGAGCCCAAGATGGATTTTGCCAGGTTTCCCGCGGATCTTTTTGGCGCGCTTTCTGGTGAATATGAGGAGCGATGCCAACGCATTGTGCATTGCGTGAGATCGTACACTTGGAGGTTGGCTCCGGTGCTTTCCTAGGGTTCCGTGTTGGTATACCGACACCTTGAACATCCACACCATTCTCTCCTCGGTTCTCGAGGTAGTTGTTTTCATCTCTATTTACTGAGTTAGACATTTCAATGTGAAATCAAAGATCTTGGACGAGAGAAAGCGTGAAAGATAACTTGCGTTATGTAGTAAAACCAGCAATAAAATAATCACTATTATTTTAGCCCCGCGGTGGGCGCCAAACTATTTACTGTGAAAATGGTAATAATAATTAAATTTGATTATGGGATTCTAAAAATACGTGATCTATTTTTATGCTAGTCGTTAAGCAGCTGATGCTATGTATATGAGACTTAGATACAAAATGAGGGTTAAGGATAAGGTGATAACCAAACCGATAGGTTAGCAATCGGGGCCTCGAGCTTGTCGATTCGGGGGCCTCGAGGTCGATTCCGAAGTTCACCTGGGGGCTATCGAAGATGGTTGAAGTATAATTAACAGTTGCACCAAAATCAATGAAGGCTCTTTATAGCCAATGACAAGAAATAAATGATGAACAATAACGAAGATAGTAAATGCAAGTAATAATCTCAAGTGAGTATGTTAGAGAGCAGAGAGAATGTTCTTGTTTATTTAGTATGGAGCAATCCATCCTTACAATGTGGTAAGGACCCCCTTTATATAGTAAAATGGGGGATCCTATCATAGTACAAACACATTATTACAAAGATATGGAGATGAGACAGCTAGTCGACGTCATGATATGGGCTCAAACTAGCCTGACAGACTTGGGAACTCCCCTCTTTTCCAATATAGCCATTGGCTTGCATTGCCCCGAGGTCGAGCATCGACTGCCCTTGAAGGTGAACCTCGACCCCAGTCTTGAGCCTTGGGAAAGTATGTTTGCGAGGCATCATAATGACGAGGAAATTGGACCCTCCAATTTCACCGTACACAATTTTACTCCCCCTCAATGAGTACAGTTAACTCTCCCTCAATAGGTGTCATTGGGACTACTTCCTTTAGTCAACTTCTCATGTAGTATCTATAGTCGACTCCCCCTGCAATGAATGTGCCTGCACGAATATTTGCATAGCAGCCTTCTCTGTCCTTTTTGACATCAACAAAGAGGGATAAAAATAACAATACACTAAAGCATAATTGCAGCAGGAAATACATTATATGCATACATAGTTATAGAAAAATAAGAAAAGAAAAATATCATCCAATGACTAGTTATCCAGTCCAAAATAGCACAACAAAAAATTGTTTGAAACGTCCACACTAACGACGCAGGAAATAAGTAAGAGTATTGCAAATCTCCTCCTTCAGTTGATCTAAGCTAGCATTGGCTGAGACAGTAACTCCATCAAGCCTGTCGTGTACTTCCTTGAATGCCTTGACTACATTTTCCCTAAAACTGAGAATTGCAACTCTTATCTTTGAAACATCAGACCCTGTCTCTTTGGAGATTGCATGAATATCCCCAACAGTGGAATAAGTATCCGCAAGACGATCTTTGATGGTGGTCAGCTGGTTGTCAATGGTAGTCAATTTCTTAGCAAGGTCAGGATTACTAAGGCTGTGATGGGAAATAAAGGCTTTGATCTTGGGATCGGGTTGAACATGCTTGACCTCACCTTCCTATTTCTTAACCCAGGAGCCCTTCATACACACATATCCCATACTAGCAAACGCCCTAGAATTGTAAGATTTTGAAATAAAGACGAAGGGATAGTTAGAGATAGAGATATTATGAGCTTCCAGAATGTGAGTGATGGCTATGCCATAGGGAAGACTGGTGGGATCATCAACACGTTCAATCATAAAATTTATGACCTAGGAGGACAGTTTGACCTTGAGTTTGGTCACAAGGCAATAGACAATAAAAGTATCTCTTTGTGAGAAGGTGGAGAAAGAACCAGTACGAGGGAGTAGAGTAGTTGCAACAATGTAGGCTAGAACACGAGTTTCAAAGCTAACATCACTTGCACCTAATTGGTTTGAGAGGGATTCAGATGAGCACTCAGCAATATAGCATTTTTCTTGATCAAAGGTGATTTCAAAATCATCAGGCCAAGAATTTTTGAAAAGAATGGGAAAATCAGAACACTTACACTGAAAGATTGAATCAAACATGGCACAATCAAGAATGATGTGCTTTCCTAAAACTAAGGATTCCAACTTGTCAGACTTATTAGAGCGAAGATTGGCATAAAACATTCTCACTAGGGGTTCATAGACTTTAGGAAGGGGAACAAAGAGGATGTGATGACCCAAAAGGTCATCACTTAATTTACAAGTTAGTTTTGTATTCCAAGGCGCATGGCCCGAGCATATATCTAGAACGCTTTTATGTGAAAATTTGATAAAAATGCTAATTTTGCCTTTAAAATTGAATTTAAGTTGACTTGGGTAACATTTTGGGTAAACGAACCCGGACCCGTGAACTGACGGTCTCGGAAGGTCCGTAGAAAAATATGGGACTTGAGCGTATGCCCAGAATCGAATTTCGAGGTACCGAGCCCGAGGAATAAATTTTTGAATGAAATTATTTAACAGAAATTATAAGAGTTTTTAGATTTTTAAATGGTTTTGAATTTGATGGTATCGAGCCCATATTTTGGTTTCGAAGCCAGGTACAGGTCTTATATGGTATTTAAGTTATGCTTGTAAAATATGTTAAGAAACGGAATTCATATGACGTGAATCGGACCCTCGGTTGTGAAATTTGAAACTTAAGAGTTCTTGAGATTTTCTTTGATTTTGATGCTAAACTTGAAGTTCTAGGTGTTAGTTTGGCGATTTGATCGTACGAGTAAGTCTGTATGATGTTTTTAGGTTAGTGTGCATGTTTGGTTTGGAGCCCCGAGGGCTCGGGTGAATTTCTGGTGGGGTTCGGGATGTTTTGGACTTAGAATTTCTGCTATCATAACTGTTGCAGGTGCACAGTAATTTCATTCTTCACGTTCGCGTGGCTTCACTCGCGAACGTGTAAGGCAAATTTCGTCAGGGGTTATTTTGTACTTCGCCAATGCGGAGCTCAGGACGCGAACACAAAACTTTGGTGGGTTGACCTTCGTGAACGCATTCTGGCCCATGCGAACACATAGAGTTAGTGGGCCTGGAGGAGGGACCTCGATTTGTTATATGCGAACGCAGCCCTATGACAGCAAACGCGATGGCCTGAGGAGCAAAAGCTCAACGAACGCGGGCTATCCAACGTGAATGCGAAGGCCATTTGGGTCTGGCCCATCGCGAACGCGACAGCCCCATTGCGAACGCGATGAAGGCCTGCCCAGACTATTTAAAACAGATTTAAAAACGGACAGAACCCATTTTCTTCATATTTTCAAACTACCAAGACCCAGAGGCAATTTGTTTTCACATAAATTCATCCCCAAAGTGTTGGTAATTAATTCTGAACTCTACTCTTTCAATTGCCCAATGTTTTTCATCACTTTTTAATCAAAAATCAAGAATTTTCATGGTGGAAATTGGAAATTGGGTAGAGTTAGGGATTTCTGAATAATTGGAATTTAGACCTCGTTTTGGGGTTGGATTTCGAAACTAATTGCATATTCGGGCTCGTGGGTGAATGGGTGATCAGGTTTTGGTCCGAACCTCGAGTTTTGACCAACCGAGCCCAGAGTCGATTTTTGACTTTGCAGGAAAAATGATAGAAAACCTATAATTTAGCATTGGGGTTGAATTCTTTAGCATTTATTGATGTTGTTAAATTGATTTGGGTTAGATACATGTAAATTGGAGGAAAAATGCAAAGGGAAAGTGGTTCTTGAGGCTTGAGCTTGGCCATGGAAGTTGAGGTAAGTGTTTGGCCTAATCTTAGCTTGAGGGAATATGTATCGTGTCTTAATTGTTGTGTGTTAGAGTCGAATACGATGTATAGGTGAGGTGACGAGTGTCTATACATTGGTGTCAAGCATGCCCGTGAGTCTTATATTTGGACTTGTTGTGATTTTATTATATATTGATCATAGTTAACTTGACGGTTAGCAATTGTGGTACAAGATTTATGATGAATTCTTAGTAATTGGAAATTGTTAAGTATTGGCTCAAGTTTAGGCCTATTTTGTGAATTAACTGTGGAAACTAGATTGGTTGTAGTTGATTCCCTTGCCGGGATGTTTTTGTTAGGATATTGTTTTCCTTGCCGGGATGTTATTGCTTGTGATATTGTTTCCCTTGCTGGGATATTGTTGTTATATCATTGTTCCCTTGTCGGGATACTTTTGTGATTGGTTTTGATTTGTATATTAGGATCAGGTTGCGCGCTGCAATAATATTATATAGGATCGGGTTGTACGCCGCAACAAGGAGTAATAAGGGAGGACAGGTGGGGTCGGGTTGCACGCCACAACAATATTATATGATTTGGATCGGATTGCACGATGCAACAGTATTATATGATTTTGATAGGGTTGCACACCGCAACAGTATTATATAATTTGGATCGGGTTGCGCACCGCAACAATAAAGAATAAAAGTGGATATTGATTCGTTACTGTTTCCTTATTCTTCTGATGCGAAATTTAAGATGTTCATCATGCTTTTCTATTGAGATTCTGTTGGTACTTGATGTTCCCCGCAACATGTTTCCCCTTCCCATCTTTAGCTGCTAGTTCCCATTATTATTAATATTTGTCGTATATTATTTAACTACACAGGTTTATTTGGTAGTCTTGTCCTAGCCTTGTCACTACTTCGCTGAGGTTAGTCTTGACACTTACCAGCACATGGGGTCGGTTGTGCAGATACTACACTATGCACTATGTGCAGATCTCGGTACCAGAGCTTTTGGACCATAGCAAGGTTGTTGCCTTCAGTCCAGCGGAGACCCGAGGTAGTCCTACAGACGTCCGCGACCCCTATCTTTTCTATTATGTTTTTATTTACTTCAGAGATAGACTTGTATCTTTCTATTCAGACTACTATTTGTAGTATTCGTAGATGGTCTGTGACATTGTGACACAAGTTCTGGGTAGAGTTGTATTTTGGATTTTCGCACTAGCATTTGGTTAAATTATCAGATTTCATCTTCTGCATTTCTTTTATTATTCCGGTGTTGATCGCACAGTAATTTGAAATTGTTAAAAAGTTAAGGAAAAAGGGTAATAAAATCTATAACACTCGGCTTGCCTAGCTTTCAAGAGTAGGTGCCATCACGACTCCCGAGGGTGGGAAGTCAGGGTCGTGACAAGTTGGTATTAGAGCTCTAGGTTTCTTAGGTCTCATAATTCACGGACAAGTTTGGTAGAGTCTGAGAGATCGGTACGGAGACTTCTGATACAGAGTTAGGAATAATTTCACTTCTATTCTTCTCTATCGTGTGATTAGGTTTCTCAATGCTAATTGAACTTCTACTCTCTTCTTTCGCAGATGGCGAGAACACGTGCTTCTTCATCCGCTGATTAGCAGCCCGAGCCCCTAGCAGTAGCATCTATGAGGGGCAGCGAGCGAGGCCGAGGCAGGGGTAGAGCTTAGCCCAGAGCAGCAGCACCAGCGGCGGAGCCTCAGGTAGAGTTTGATGATGAGGTTCCGGCTCAGACAGTTCCGATGGGCCCAGCTCAGGTCCTAGAGGGGTTCATTTCTACCTAGTACTCCAGGATGCTCTAGTCCGTCTAGTGGGCCTTACGGAGAGTGTCAACTAGGATGACATACTTCTTGTAGCACCAGCCATCTCTCAGGCTGGGGGAGAAACACAAACTCCGGCTACCCTCACTCCGGAGTAGATGGCTCCCTAGTTTCAGACTTCAGCAGATCAGCTAGTTAGAGTAGTTCAGCCGGGTGTAGTAGCTCAGATAGGTGATGGATCTACTATGTCTGCCAATGCTTTGTGGAGATTAGACAGGTTCACCAAGCTGTTCACTACTACTTATGGTGGTACATTTTCAGAGGATCCCCAGGATTATTTAGACAGCTGTCATAAGGTTCTTCGGAACATGGGGATAATGGAGACCAATGGGGTCAACTTTGCTGCTTTTCGCCTATCAGGTTCCGTCAAGACTTGGTAGAGGGGTTATTGTTTGGGTAGGCCAGCTGGATCACCTGCCTTGACTTGGGATCAGTTCTCTTAGCTATTTCTGAAGAAGTTTCTTCCTATCACTCCGAGGGAGGACTATCGGAGACAGTGTGTCCAACAGGGTTCTATGACCGTCACTCAGTCGAGACTAGATTCATTGCTTTGGCCCGTCATGCTCTTATTATACTTCCCACCGAGAGAAAGAGAGAGGGGGTGAGGAGGTTTATTGAGGGACTCACTCAGCCAATTCGATTGCAGATGGCTAAGGAGACTGGGAGCGAGATTTCTTTTCAGGATGCGACCAATTTGGCCAGGAGAGTTGAGATGGTTTTATCGCAGGGGGGTGGTCAAGGGTCTGACAAGAGGCCCCATCATTCTGGCAGGTTTAGCAGTGCCTCATCTGGAGGTAGGGATTCTTTTGGTAGGGGCCATCCTCCCAGGTCATTTCATTTAGAACTTTAGACTTCTCATGGTGCTCCAGGTGGTCGTGGTTCTTATGTGTAGTATTTTGATCAGCAATCCTACCGTGCACCATCAGCTCCTATCAGAGCACATCCTCTTTAGAGCTATTCTCATGGTCAGTCGGCCCGCGAGGGTCAGTCTTAGTTTCCTCAGTCGCAACACTCAGATGGATGCTTTGAGTGTAGTGCATATGGTCATATCCGAAGGGCTTGTCCGGGATTAGTGGGTGTTCAGTCGCAATAGCAGGATTCCCATGCCATGGTTTAAGCACCGGGTGTTCTACTACCCACTCAGCAAGCTAGAGGTGGGGGTAGAGGTGCTAGAGGTCGAGGTAGAGGTATTAGAGGTGGAGGTCAGGCCGCTAGAAGTGGAGGCCAGCCAGTATGAGGCCGTCCTAGGGACGTAGCTTAGAGTGGTGGGGCCCAGCCCCGATGTTATACTCTTCCAGCCAGGCCCGAGGCTGAGGCCTCCGATGCAGCTATCACCAGTACTGTTCTTGTCTGTAGTAGAGATGTTTCTGTTCTATTTGATCTAGGGTTTACATACTCCTATGTGTCATCTTATTTTGCCCCGTATTTGGTCATGGCTAGTGATTCTTTGAGTTCTCCTGTATATGTGTCTACGCTGGTGGGTGATTCTATTATGGTGGATCGTGTCCATCATTCATGTATAGTTGTGATTTGGGGTTTTGAGACCCGAGTAGATCTATTACTTTTTGATATGGTTGATTTTGATGTCATATTGGGGATGGACTGGTTATCACCTTACCACATTATCTTGGACTGTCATGCCAAGACTGTGACCTTAGCCGTGCCAAGTTTACCTCATTTAGAATGGAGGGGGACTCCTAGTTATTCCACTCGTAGGGTTATCTCATATATGAAGGCTCGGCATATGGTTGAGAAGGGATGTCTGGCCTATTTGGCGTATGTTCGTGATTTTAGTGCCGAAGTTACTTCTATGGATTCAGTGCCTATTGTCCGTGAGTTTATAGAGGTATTTCTTGCAGACCTGCCGGGTATGCTGCCCGATAACTTTTGCATTGATTTGGCTTTGGGCACTCAACTCATTTCTATTCTGTCGTATCGTATGGCCCCGCCAAAGTTGAAAGAATTGAAAGAATAGTTTCAAGACTTGTTTGATAAGGGCTTCATTAGACCTAGTGTCTCACCTTGGGGTGCACCAGCGTTGTTTGTTAAGAAGAATGACGGATCGATGAGGATGTGTATAGATTATTGGTAGTTGAACAAAGTCACCATCAAGAACAAGTATCCATTGCTGAGGATTGATGATTTGTTTGATCCGCTTCAGGGCGCCATGGTATTTTCAAAGATTGATTTGAGATCTGGCTACCATCAGTTGAGGATTAGGGCATCCGATATCCCTAATACAGCTTTTCACACTCGGTACGGGCATTATGAGTTCTTAGTGATGTCATTCGGGTTGACAAATGCCCCAGCAACTTTCATAGATTTGATGAACCAAGTGTTCAAGCTTATTTGGATTCCTTCGTGATTGCTTCATTGATGATATTTTGATATATTCCCGTAGCCGTGAGGAGCACGAGCAGCATCTTCGAGTCGTTCTTCAAACTCTGAGGGATAGTGAGTTGTATGCTAAGTTTTCAAAGTGTAAGTTTTGGTTGAGTTCGATTGCATTCTTGGGTCATGTTGTATTAGCAGAGGGTATTCAGGTGGATCCTAAGAAGATTGCGGTAGTCAAGGACTGGCCTAGACCCACATCAGCTACAAAGATCCGGAGTTTCTTAGGTTTGGTAGGTTATTACTGTCGGTTTGTGGAGGGGTGTTCATCTATTACAGCCCCGATGACCAGGTTGACCCAGAAGGGTACCCATTTCAGGTGGTCGGATGAGTGCGAGGCGAGCTTTCAGAAGCTCAAGACAGCTTTGACTATGATGCCAGTGTTGGTTTTGCCCACAGGTTCAGGGCTATATACAATATATTGTGATGCATCACGTATTGGATTTGTTGCGGTATTGATGCGAATGGAAAGGTTATTGCATATGCTTTGCGACAGTTGAAGATCCACCAGAAGATCTATCCAGTTCATGATTTGGAGTTAACAGCCATTGTTCACGTGATGAAGATTTCGAGGCATTATTTATATGGCGTGTCATGTGAGGTGTTCACGGATCACTTGAGTTTGCAATACTTGTTCAAACAGAAGGAGCTAAATTTGAGGCAGAGAAAGTGGTTGGAGCTATTGAAAGACTATGATATCACCATCTTGTATCATCCGGGAAAGGCCAATGTAGAGGCCGATACATTGAGTAGAAAGTCAGCTAGTATGGGCAGCCTTGTGTATATTCCAGTCGGGGAGAGACTGCCTGCTTTGGATGTTCAGGCTTTAGCCAATCAGTTCATGAGGTTGGATGTTTCTGAGACCAGCCGTGTTCTAGCTTGCACAATCGCTCGGTCTTCATTATTTGAGCGTATCCGATATAGGCAGTGTGATGATCCTTATTTGCTTGTCCTTAGAGACACAGTGTGGCACGGAGGTGCTAAGCAGGTTACAGTTGGAGATGATAGAGTTTTGAGGATGCATGGTCGTATTTATGTGCCTGATGTGGATGGACTTCGAGAGTTCATTCTAGAGGAGGCCCATAGTTCCAGGTACTCTATTCATCTGGGCGCCACTAAGATGTATCAGAACTTGCGGCAGCATTATTTGTGAAGGAGAATGAAGAAGGACATTGTTACCTATGCAGCTCGGTGTTTGAATTGTCAGCAGGTAAAGTACGAGCATCAGAAACCTGGTGGTTTGTTTCAGAAGATTGAGATTCCTGAGTGGAAGTGGGAGTGGATCACTATAGACTACGTTGTTGGACTCCCCCAGACTCAGAGGAAGTTCGATGTAGTGTGGGTTATTGTGGATAGGCTGACCAAGTCAGCGCATTTCATTCCTGTGGCAGTTTCCTATTCTTGAGAGCGGTTGGTTGAGATCTATATCCGGGAGATTGTTCGTCTTCATGGTGTGCCCGTGTCTATTATTTCTGACTGGGGTACGTTGTTTACCTTGCACTTCTAGAGAACAATACAACATGAGTTGGGTATGCGGGTCGAGTTGAGCACAACATTTCATCCTCAGACGGACGGACAGTCCGAGCATACTATTCTGATTTTGGAGGATATGCTCAAAGTATGTGTTATTGACTTTGGAGGTTCTTGGGATTAGTTCTTGCCATTAGTAGAGTTTGCCTACAATAACAACTACCAGTTGAGCATTCAGCTGGCTCCCTATGAGGCATTATATGGTAAGATGTGTCGGTCGCCGGTTGGGTGGTTTGAGCCGAGAGAAGCTCGGTTGTTGGGTACAAATTTAGTTTAGGATGCCTTGAACAAGGTAAAGATCATTTAGGATAGGCTCCGTACAGCTCAGTCCAGGCAAAAGAGTTATGCCGACCATAAGGTTCATGATGTGGCATTCGTGGTCGGAGAGCAAGTGTTGCTCCGGGTGTCGCCCATGAAGGGCGTGATGGGATTTGGGAAGAAGGGCAAGCTAAGCCCTAGGTTCATTGGTCCTTTTGAGATTCTGGATCAAGTGGGAGAAATGGCTTACAGACTTGTATTACCGCCGAGTTTATCAGCTATGCACCTAGTTTTTCATGTGTCCATGCTTCAGAAGTATCACAACGATCCATCTCACGTGTTAGATTTCAGCACTGTCCAGTTGGACAAGGATCTGACCTATAAGGAGCCGATGGCCATTCTGGACCGGCAGGTTCGTCAGTTGAGATAGAAGAGTTACCCTTCTGTTCGTGTTCAGTGGAGAGGTCAGCTTGCCGAGGCAGCTACCTGGGAGTCCGAGTTCGATATGCGGAGCCGAAATCCCCATCTTTTCCCCGACTCAGGTACTTCTTTTCTATATCCGTTCGAGGACGAATGGTTGTTTTAAAGGTGGAGGATGTGATGATCCAAAAGGTCATCACTTGATTTACAAGTTAATTCTGTGTTCCAAGGCCTTAAAACCTCCTTTTATCTCACCTCGATTTGCGTGCATTGGCCGGGCATATATCCGGAATGCTTTTATGTGAAAATTTGATAACAATGCTAATTTTGTCTTTAAAATTGAATTTAAGTTGACTTCAGTCAACAATTTAGGTAAACGGACCCGGACCCGTAATTTGACTGTCCCGGAGGGTTCGTAGAAAAATATGGGACTTGGGCATATTCCCGGAATTGAATTCTGAGGTCCCACGCCCGAGAAATGAATTTTTAAAGGAAATTGTTTAACTGAAATTATAAGAGTTTTTGGAAATTTAAATGTGTTTGAATTTGATGGTATCGGGCCCGTATTCTGGTTCCGGAGCCCGGTACAAATCTTATATGGTATTTAATTTGTGCCTGTAAAATTTGGTAAGAAACGGAATTCATATGACGTGAATTGGACCCTCGGTTGTGAAATTTGAAACTTAAGAGTTCTTGATATTTTTCTTTGATTTTGATGCTAAACTTGAAGTTCTAGGTGTTAGTTTGGTTATTTAATCGCACGAGTAAGTCCGTATGATGTTTTAGGTTAGTGTGCATGTTTGTATTGGAGCCCCGAGGGCTCGGGTGAGTTTCTAGTGGGGTTCAGGATGTTTTGGACTTAGAATTTCTGCTGTCATAGTTGTTGCAGGTGCACAATGATTTTGTTCTTCGTGTTCGCGTGGATTCACTCGCGAACGCGTAAGGCAAATTTCCTCAGGGGTTATTTTGTTCTTCGCGAACGCGGAGCTCAGTATGCGAACGCGAAGCTTTGGTGGGTTTCCCATTGCGAACGCGTTCTAGCCCACACAAACACATAGAGTTAGTGGGCCTGGGGGAGGGAGCTCGATTTGTTCTATGCGAACGCGGCCCTTTATCGCGAACACGAAGGCCTAAGGAGTTAAAGCTCTGCAAATGCGGGCCATCCGATGGGAATGCCATTTAGGCCTGACCCATCGCAAACGCGGCAGGCCATTCGCGAACGTGATGAAGGCCTGCGCAGTCTTTTTAAAACATTTTTAAAAATGGGCAGAACCCATTTTCTTCATATTTTCGAACTACCAAGACCTAAAGGCGATTTTCTTCACACAAAGTCATCCCCAAAGTGTTGGTAATCAATTCTAAACTCTACTCTTTCAATTACCCAACGTTTTTCATCACTTTTTAATCAAAAATCAAGAATTTTCATAGTAGAAACTGAGAATTTGGGTAGAGTTAGGCTTTTTGAATAATTGGAATTTAGACCTCGTTATAGGGTCGGATTTTGAAACTAATTGCATATTCGGGCTCGTGGGTGAATGGATGATCGGGTTTTGGTCCGAACCTCGAGTTTTGACCAAGCAGGCTCGGGGTCAATTTTTGATTATTTGGAAAAAATGATAGAAAACCTATAATTTAGCATTGAGGTTGAATTCTTTAGCATTTATTGATGTTGTTAAATTGATTTGGGTTAGATACAAGTAAATTGGAGGCAAAATCTAAAGGGAAAGCGGTGCTTGAGGCTTGAGTTTGGCCGTAGAAGTTGAGGTAAGTATTTGGCCTAACCTTAGCTTGAGGGAATAGGTGTTGTGTCTTAATTATTGTGTGTTAGAGTCGAGTACGACGTATAGGTGAGGAGACGAGTATTTATACGTTGGTGTCAAGCATGCTTGTGAGTCTTATATTCGGACTTGTTGTGATTTTATTATGTATTGATCATGCTTAACTTGACAGTTAGCAATTGTGGTACAAGATTTATGATGAATTCTTAGTAATTGGCAATCGTAAAGTATTGGCTCAGGTTGAGGCCTACTTTGTGAATTAACTGTGGAAATTGGATTGGTTGTAGTTGACTCCCTTGTCGGGATGTTTCTATTAGGATATTGTTTCCCTTTCTGGGATGTTATTGCTTGTGATATTTTTTCCCTTTGCCGGGATATTATTGTTATATCATTGTTCCATTGCCGGGATTCTTTTGTGATTGGTGTTGATTTGTATATTGGGATCGAGTTGCACGCCACAACAATATTATATAGGATCGAGTTGAACACCGCAACAAGGAGTAATAAGGGAGGACAGGTGGGGTCGGGTTGCACGCTACAACAGTATTATATAATTTTTATCGGGTTGCACGTCGCAATAATATTATATGATTTGGATCGGGTTGCACGCCCCAACAGTATTATATGATTTGGATCGGGTTGCGCGCCATAGCAATAAAGAATAAAAGTGGATATTGATTCGTTACTGTTTTCCTTATTCTTCTGATGCGAAATTTAAGATGTTCTTCATGCTTTTCTACTGAGATTCTGTTGGTACTTGATGTTCCCCCCAGCATGTTTTCCCTTCCCATCTTTAGCTGCTAGTTCCCGTTATTATTATTTACCGTATATGCTTTAATTGCACATGTTTATTTGGTAGTCTTGTCCTAGTCTTGTCACTACTTCGCCGAGGTTAGGCTAGACACTTACCAACACATATGGTCAGTTGTGCTAATACTATACTGTGCACTGTGTGCAGATCTCGGTACCGGAGCTTTTGGACCATAGCGAGGTTGCTGCCTTCAGTCCAGTAGAGACCTGAGGTAGTCTTGCAGATGTCCGCAGGCCTTAGCGTCCCCTCCTATCTTTCTATTCTATTTTTATTTACTTCAGTTCCAGACTTGTATCTTTCCATTTAGACGACTGTTTTTAGTATTCGTAGATGGTCTGTGACATTGTGATACCAGTTTTGGGTAGAGTTGTATTTTGGAATTTCGCACTAGCATTTGGTTAAATTATCTGATTTCGTCTTCCATATTTCTTTTATTATTATTATTATTATTATTATTATTATTATTATTATTATTATTATTATTATTATTATTATTATTATTATTATTATTATTATTCCGTTGTTGATCGCACGTTTATTTGAAATTGTTAAAAAGTTAAGGAAAAAGGGTAATAAAATCTATAACACTCGGCTTGCCTAGCTTTTAGAGTAGGTGCCATAACGACTCCCGAGGGTGGGAAGTCCTAGTCGTGACAGATGAATTTTGACCAGCCTTGATAAACAAATAGATCTTTTACCTTACAGTGTAGGGCTTCCATGTCATCAAGGTCGACTAATCTGCCATGAGCGATTGGCTTGTCTTTCAGAGCAATGAAAATCCTTATTTGGAGACTCCCAGTAATTTAGGTCAGACTCTAAAGAACTTGAGAGATCAAATTTCTATTTCTTTGGAGTAAAGGACTCAGGAGGTTCTTCCAGAGGTCTTTTTCCTAGGGCTTTTTCTCCTGAAGGATGAAAATGATATGAGAATTCTGCCTAAGAGGAGGGAAAACCCTTTGAGTGTTCGGACCCTAGGTCTACCTGTTCTGGAGGCAGGGAAGGAGGTTTTGCTCTAGAGCTAGTACTTTTTCTAGTGGAGGCAGAGGTGTTCTTATAGTGTTTAGCCATGGAGGAAACTGGTTGGGGAGAGTTTTGGAGAAGGTTTCTAGGCGATGAGAATGATGGAGATTGAAGAAGGGTTTCTGACGGTTTAGTACAGGAAAGGAAAGGGTGTCGATTCAACAGGCGTGACGATTGGTTTTCCTTTCTTAAACGCTGCAACTGATGTGAAAAGAGAGGAAAAGAGAGGGAATTTGGAGGCGCTATAATGACTGTAAAAAGAGACAATTTAAACATTAGGCATATAAAATATAAAAATATCACATAGGTCTTAATATTAATGATCAATGGAAAAAACACCCAGTAATTCTCTTAAAAAGCAAAATCTGTCTTCAAGTAAAGGTTTGGTGAAAGTATTTGCTAATTGATCAGTAGTTCCAACAAAAGATATTTCCATATTTCTCTTAAGAACATGATCTCTAATGAAATGATGCTTGATATCTATATGCTTTTCCCTAGAGTGATGCACAAGATTTATTGAGAGATATATAGCACTAGAGTTATCACGGAAAATTTGAATGGGTTTAAAGAATAATTTATAGTCACCCAATTGATGAGACATCTATAGTAATTGTGCACAACATTGTCCAATGGCGATATACTCAGTCTCAGTTTGGATAGTGCAACTGATCCTTGGTTTTTACTGTTCTAAGATATTAGTGCTTTTCTAAGTAATTGACATGTTCTACTGGTGCTTTTTCTGTCTTCCTTATCACCTGCAAGATCAACATCTGAAAAACCTTTTAGTTTAAAATTATTAGAGCATGGATACCATAATTCGAGAGAAATAGTTGCAATGAGATATTGAATAATTCTTTTTACTGCAGTCAAGTGTGATTCTTTTGGAGCTGACTGAAAACTGGCACATTGACAAACACTAAACATAACATCTGGTCCACAAGCAGTTAGATAAAGAAGGGAGCCAATCATTCCACGATATTTAGTTTCATTAATAGGTTTTCCCTGTTCATCTTTGTCAAGACTTGTTAAAGGACTCATTGGTGTGCCAATAACTTTAGCATTACTCATACCGAAGTTCTGAATCAACTCCTTTATGAATTTTATCTGACATATGAACGTTCCTTCTTCATATTATTGAATTTGAAGTACAAGAAAGAACGATAGCTCTCCCATCATACTCATTTCAAACTCACTTTTCATAGGATTTGAAAATTCCTTGCACAGAAGAGGATTATCACTACCAAAAATAATACCATCAATGCAAACTTGAATAATGAGATTACTTGTTGATGATCTTTTAATAAAAAGATTAATGTCTACTTTACCTCTTGTAAATCCGTGATCAAGATGAAATGAGCTGAGTCTTTCATACCATACTCGTGAAGCTTGTTTCAGTCCATACAGTGCTTTGGTCAATTTGTACACGTGGTAGGGAAACTTTGAATCTTTAAATCCAGGAGGTTGTTTTACATATACTTCCTCCTCAATGAAACCATTTAAAAAGGCACTCTTGACATCCATTTGGAAGAGCCTAAATCTTTTAAAGGATGCGTAGGCAAGAAGAATTCATATTAATTCCAATCGAGCTACTGGAGCAAAAGTTTCATCGTAGTCGACTCCTTTCTCTTGTGAGTATCCTTGAGCTACTAATCTGGATTTGCTTCTAACAACCTTTCCATCCTCATTTAGCTTATTTCTGAAAACCCATTTTGTTCCAATTATAGGAGCGTTTTCAAGCTTAGGCAGCAGTTTGCATACTTGATTTTTGTCAAATTGATCTAGTTGTTCCTGCATTGCTTGTAACCAGTTTGAGTCTTTCAGAGTTTCCTTTATTTTCTTTGGTTCAACCTGGGAAATTAGTGCTATATTTGCTTTCTTCTTGAGATCTCCCTTGGTTTTCATTCATTCGCTTGGATCTCCTATGATAAACTTTTGAGGATATTCTGGTTCACTTCTCCATTCATTTGGACGAGTTGTACTTATATGAGTGTCACACCTCCTTTTTAAACCCGAGGGAGTATAAGGGAGTTTTTCCAATTAAAGTGACACTATTCGATATGAGATTATTTTATTTGATTTCAGAGTCGCCACTTGGGATAATTATTTTGTTGTCCCAAGTCACCGGTTTATTTTTAAAATCCCAAATTAAGGAGAATTTTGACTTTTTTTAAAAGTCTACGAAACGAGAAATTCTAGATAAAGAATTCTGTTAACCTGGGAGAAGGTGTTAGGTATTCTCGGGTTCCGTGGTTTGAGCACGGTCGCTTAAACTATTAATAATTGGACTATTATCTGATTTACTACATGTTTTAAACCTATTGTGCATTTTTAACTTTTTAGCCACTTTTAATTATTTTAAACCGCTTTTAGGATTTATGAAATTATTTCTTGAACAAGTTACAATTGTCGTACACTCGTCGTTTTGGGACACACCGTAAACCACGCTACATGAAATGTACCCTTGATTCGCGATGTGTTTATTTTATTATTACTTGAAATTGTTATGATCGGGTCACATGAAATGCACACCCGAATTTGGATTAGGTATCATGACTATACCACAGGAACTGAACCCATAATCACGATGGTTTGTTAATCACGCCTAAAGCGAACTACGATATTTAATACTTATTGGATGATGTAGGAAAATAATGGAAATGGAGACTTTGCAAGAATAAAGGTCAAAGGCGGACCGTCGCAACAATCCTCTGTATACAAATTGAATATATAGGTATGCATACTTCAGTGAGTTTCATGTCTAATTAAAACCAGTCTAAACTGCTAACTAATAGAATAAGAAAGACTGTACACAGTGACATAAGGCCTAATCATGTTAATCACCCAAACACTTGAATGGCTTAGACACCTAAATGAATAGAATAACCATGGAGTAACATATACTCAAAGTTAATCATAACAAAACATGTTCTATGTTAATTAACTGAACAGAAGTAATTAATTTGCTTTCTTTTATATGCTCGTGCCACATCAGAAGATGGTGAAAATTGTTAAAATAAGTGGAAGCCAAGGATAATCACGATGGAACAAGAAACTGTAACAATAGTCTGTGAGGAGATCAGTTGACAAAGATCAACATCCACGTCTCTTCTACTCGACAAATTGACCATCACATGAGGGAACAAGAGTTCTGCAACTTCAGATTTCACCAAGACAATATCTTGACACAATCTCAGGATCATATAATCACAATATTCAATCAAAGCACAAGCAAGAGGACAAATTCATATCTCGAATGTTTTTCCATCAGTCTTCCATATAGCAGAATCCTTCAAGGAAAGTGCCTCAACTAGACTTGTAGCTGAACTTGATAGCGATAATAAGGTCATAAACATAGAAAAAAAAGAGGCGGAGAATCATCCACAACTTCATATTGAAGAAGGAATGACGAATAAACAAATGAACACTCAAACTGGAATAAACGACAACTCCTTTGATATAATTTAATCACTGAATATGGAGATCGACAAAGTGAAAATTTCTGTGCCGAAATCCAACAAAAAAACGCCCACAATTCGGAGTTCAACCATATATTGAAATGGGGACAACAACAAAACAGCAACCAAACCAAACGAGCTCTACAAGTTGGAGCTCAGGTTCAAACTCAATAATTAAACAATGGCAACATAGTTTCTTCAGCAAACCTAGATAAATAAACACCAAATTTTAGAGAAATTGAAGCCAAACCCTCAAATTTCAACTTCCTTTTGTTTTTGATTTTTGTTTGAAGCCTTTTTTTTCGGATTCTTTAGATCTCCTTTTCAATTGCAAAATATTTTTGTGTGAAAGAGAAAGGGATCTTCTTTGTTGTCTGATCTTAAGAAATGAAGAACAAGAAGAAGAAGGGAGGGGGAGGAGTGCATGGTTTAGGTTAGAAAAATGGGGGAGTGTTGTGTTGAAGAAGAAACAGGTGCCGTTTGCTTCTCTGAAAAGGGAGGGGTCTCTGACTTTTTGTGTTCCAGAGAGGAGCTGCCATTTTTTGTGAAGGAAATAGGATTGATGATCTTTT
The DNA here is from genome assembly GCF_000393655.2 of Nicotiana sylvestris. Taxonomy (NCBI): domain Eukaryota; kingdom Viridiplantae; phylum Streptophyta; class Magnoliopsida; order Solanales; family Solanaceae; genus Nicotiana; species Nicotiana sylvestris. Next base: position 83,877,599 of record NC_091068.1, on the reverse strand, counting down.
TCTAGGTCCTTTCATGTGTGATAGGTCTAGGGATTTAAGGAAAAAATGGGGAACGGGAAGATTGGGCTGGGGTTTAAAAGTTAATTTGGGCCATTTTAGGTATTGGACCAATTTTAAAGGAAACAAGACCAAAAATATATTCTTCCTATTTTCATTTTCTTTGTTTTTTCTTTTTCTTTGATTTTAAATTCTAATTAAATCAATTAAGATCCTAAATCAATCTATTTTTGTAGAAATTAAAATTCCTTATTTATTTTAACATTAAAACGACTAATTAACTTAAACTAAAGAAAAAATGCTAATTTTAAAGACTAAAATCTAAATATGTAAATATGACAATTTTTTGTGATTTTGGCTTAATAAAATTAATTCCAAGATGCAAATTGAACCTAAGATGGCATGAAATTAAAACGTGACAAACTTTTATAATTTTTTTTTATGATTTTAAAAATATTAAAAATGCATGAGATGCAACTAAATAAAGAAAACTTATAAAATTCCTTTAAAATTATGTTTGGTCTATTTTTAGGAGTTATTTCCATACAGGGCAAAAATTAGGTGCTCACAGCTGCCCCTCTTTGCTCGGAAACATGAAGAGTTTTTGGGCAAAGATAAAGTGAGCAATTATGAGCAATTTTTGCCCATTTGAAACTCCATGGGAAGCATTTTTTAAAAATGTCTGACCGAACCTTGCTTCGGAGGTTGCCTATATATCCTTGGCTATAAAGGAATCAGGTCAGTGTAGTTCTGGAAGTTTTGGTAGCTGGGACTACCGAGAAACTGTAATTTCACTGTTGTTGCTGCTGTTTCTGCTTGCTGAGCTCCTTATTAAGCCAAAATGAAAGATGAAAAGCTAAACTAGCTAAGCCTATCAACTACGAGTTACAAGATTCCTATCTATAAACCTTCTAAAACTTGATCTTTAGTCTTACCTAGTTCTTCCTGCAAACTCTAATCTGAATCTTGATGCTCGTTAGCTGCAACCGCCGGTTCATTCTTCTTTAGCTTTTCGGAAAGGCGGGACATGCAAAGCTCGTGACTTCAATCATATCTTGAACAGTCTACATCTTTTCTCTACTTCTACACTTAGAGCTCAAGTTCTTTTCTTGTTTTTCTTTTCTTTTATTTGGATTGAGACTTCTTCTTTTGGTCATCTAAAACCTCGTACCTTATGGTAAAAACTTGTTCAGGCACAAAACAAACAAACGAACGAAATTTCACTAGGACAATTTCGTGAGTTATTGCAACAAAAATCTAAACTATTTCTTTATTAAAAGCAATAAAAACATGATTGTGTATTCTTGAGGAAAAGAGATTAGGGAGTGGAGACCCTATATCTAAAATGAAACCAAATGGGGATGGAGGCCCTAAGTTGGAAATATTACCAGGTTATGCTGGCATCACCTAGGGAGTGGGACCCTATACTGGAAAAGACTACCAGGTTATGTTGGTAGATTCATCAGGTTATGCTAGAAAGATCCTTGGGTTATGGCGGGAAAGTCATCGGGTTATGCTGGGGAGGTCATCGGGTTATGCCGGGAGGTCATCGGGTTATGCCGGGGAAGTCATCGGGTTATGCCAGAAAGGTCCACGGGTTATGACAGGGAAGGTCATCGGGTTATGCCGGAAAGGTCCTCGGGTTATGCCGGGAAAGTTATCGGGTTATGCCGAAAAAGGTCTTCGGGTTATGCCGGGGAAGGTCATCGGGTTATGCCGGAAAAGGATCCTCGGGTTATGCCGGGGAAGTCATCAGGTTGTGCCGAAAAGGTCCTTGGATTATGCGGGGAAAGTCATCGGGTAATGCCAGAAAAGGTCCTTGGGTTATGCCGGGGAAGTCATCGGGTTATGCCGGAAAAGTTTCTCGGGTTATACCGGAAAAGGGTCCTCGGGTTATGCCGGGGAAGTCATCGAGTTATGCCGGAAATAAGTCCTCGGGTTATGTCGGGGAAGTCATCGGGTCATGCCGGAAAAAGAACCTCGGGTTATGCCGGGAAAGTCATCGGATTATGCCGGAAAGATCCTCGGGTTATGCCGGGAAGGTCATCGGGTTATGCCGGAAAAGGTCCACGGTTTATGCCGGGAAAGTCATCGGGTTATGCCGGAAAGGTCCTCGGGTTATGCCGGGAAGGTCATCGGGTTATGTCGGAAAAGGTCCACGGGTTATGCCGGAAAAGGTCCACGGGTTATGTCAGGAAGGTCATTGGGTTATGCCGGAAAAGGTCCACGGGTTATGCCAGAAAAGTCATCCGGTTATGCCGGAAAGGTCCTCGGATTATGCCGAGAAGGTCATTGGGTTATGCCGTAAAAGGTCCAGGGGTTATGCCGGGAAAGTCATCGGGTTATGCTGGAAAGATCCTCTGGTTATGCCGGGATCAACTACGGAGTGGGACCCTATGTTGGAAAGATTACCAGGTTGTGCTAGCATCGACTAGGGAATGGGGCCCTATGTTGGGAAAGACGTAGCTAGAGATTGGAGACCCTATGCTACCATGATTTTGAATTTTTCTTCTTCTTTCTTTTCATTTCATTTTTGGCATTTGTTTTATTTAAGAAAATGAATAAAATGCAGGAAAGAATTTGGAGGAGACTTCCCTTTTGGATTGATTATTGTTGTAGAACTACTTTTAGCCCTTGCGCAGTTTCTTTTTGGTTGCACCTGCTTCTTGCAAGGTTGATTTGGATTGCACTTGTTTTCCTATTTTTTAAACAAAGAACAATTTGTCAGTTTGAAATGGTGGTTGGTTTTGTGGCCTTGATTATTTCAATCTCTTGTTCTCGGCCCCTTTCATCTGCAACTGGTTGTTTCCTGAATACCAATTGCATTTCTGACCCTGGAGAAACTTTGGCTTTTCAGATTTTGCCATGACGATTGGTCGATGGGACTCAACCTTTATCGACTTTATTTTGCCTCTATAGGCCCTTCCCTTTTGACTTGTTGTTTTTCTTTTCTTTTTTCTTTTTTTCATAAAAAAAACTTCGGAGCATTGGGGAACTTTTGGCTCCTCAAACTTTGTCGCAACGGCTAGTCATGTGGGACTTAGCCTTTTCCAACTTTATTTAGCCTTCATAGGCCTTTCATTTCTGGCTTCTTTCTTCCAACTTCAATTTCAGAGCATTTTTTGGGTACCTTGGCTTTTCAAACCTTTCCCGAGATGGTTATCCATGTGAGACTCATCCTTTTCAGCTTCATTTGCCTTTATAGGCACTTCAATTTGATTTTCTCCTTCCAAGAGTTTTGATTTCGAAGCATCAACCGCCATGGCTGGTCGAGGTCGACTTGATGCCCCTGACGAGGCTGGGTGCCTTTTTGCATATTAGCTCATGTCAAATGGAAGCCCTGTAAATTAGTCTTACCAACCTTTCTTTGTCTTAGTTTCGGAACAGAGTTAGGTCGAAAGGGATTCAAAGAAAACAAACAATGGAATGGAGAATGAGTTTAAAACAAGAAGTGTCCCTTTTGAGGAAAGGAAAGAAGGACTTATCTGGAGTACATGCGGACTTCAATGAACATGACATGCCTTTTGGACTGGATGCCTGATCTGTGTAAACTGTCCGACTCCCAGAAATTCATCACAACCTTTGCCTCAAAATCGAGAAACCATTCCAGGACTCTATCGATGTCGATGGCTGTGAGGATCCTCTTTTCGATTAGGGGCGCCCTTGCGGGTTTTCACCAGCTGACCTCTCTCATTTCTCTTTTCACTGTCGCCTTATAGTGCTCTTTGCGAGTTTTCACTGACAATACTCTCTCATTTTCAATTTCTCTGCTTACCATCGCCCTATGGTGCCCGTGTGGGTTTTTACCAATAAGACTCTCTCATTTTATTTCTCTCATTTAATTGTATCAGATCCAAGTAAACACATCTTCCAATTTTGAAAATCTTTACCGATTGATCGAAAGGACTTGAATAGGGTTTGGGTAAAAAGAATTTGGATTGAGTTACAACTTTGGAACCTTTCGGGCAAAACCATCGCCCAACCATTATAACATCTGCCCAGTTTCACTTTTGGGGGAATTTGGATTTTTATTTTGGTGTTACTGAACCCCAGAGAGAGGCTGCCTACGTATCCTTTCGGAATCAAGTCGAACGTAGTTCAGGGAACTTTGTTTTTTATTTTCTTTTAGTTTTTCTTTTCTTTCTGTTTTGTTTTGTTTTCTCTTTCTTTTCCTTTCCTTTTTCCTTTTTTTTTCATTTTTCATTTCATTTTCTTTTTGTCTTTTCTTCCTTCTTTTTTTTTGTATCTTTCTTTTTCTTCTATTTTCATTTTTCATTCATCCTTTTTTTCAATAATAACTTCCAGGTTCCAAAGAGGGTAATCAAAGAATAGGAGCCGGCTCAAAGGGTTTGCAAAGGGTTGAATATTTGGATAGTGAGAAAGAAAGTCTTCTTCATCCCAACCGGAGAACATTAATGCTATATAGAGGATCCAACATAGTACCTTTTGACTGCATTTGCATTGACAGTTGTTTCAGGGACATTTCCTTCGATGTGTCCCAAGTACAACGCAGTCTTTTGGCAGTTGTCACAACCCTAAATCCGGACCCGATCGTGATGGCGCCTATCGTAAAACAAGGCCAGTCGACACAACAACCAATTCATTTTTAATAGTTATAATAATTCAATTTAAGTCATTAACATACTATAAATCCCAAAATAAAAGTGAGATAGAACATTTGTGGAAATAAACACAGCCCGACATCGGGGTGTCACCAATCATGAGAATCTAAACATATGTCTAAGAGTAGGAAAATACTAAATAGTCTACTACAATTCAGTATAAAAGAAGACAAATATTGGAAGGAGAAGCACTAGGCTGCGAACGTTGAGCAGCTACCTAGTGAACTCCGCACGGTCTGCTGGAAGCAATCAACCCTCGCTAGCAGGGCCTGAAGCTCCTGAATCTGCACACAGGGTGCAAGGAGTAATGTGAGTACACCAACTCAGCGAGTAATAAAAGTAAAGGCAGTTGAGCGATAAGAAAACACGAAAATACAGCAAAATGCTACAAAGAGGCAGTGTAAAACAAATACAGTGCAACAAAAGTGAAAACTTATAAAAAATACCTTAGTTCAGTATAGCTTATTTAAAACATCTTTTAACAATTAAACGAGTGAATGAAAAGCAGTGAGAAAAGATAAACACATAAAATCAACCCCTCGGGCTATCTCACAATCACTCGTATCAGCCCCTCGTGCAATAGCATGGAACAACATCAGCCCGTCGGGCTATAACACATCTCACACTGGGTACCCTCGCTCACTGGAGGTGTACAAACTCTGGGAGGGGCCCCTTACGGCCCAAGCGCAATATCAATCCATCTCGTGACATAATCAATAGGCGCTCGGCCTCATATCAAGCCACCTCATGGCATAACAACTCAGGCCATCGGCCTTATAATCATAAATCATTACAACACTGTTGTGGCGTGCAGCCCGGTCCCAAAATAACCTCTCAACACAGGCCCCCGGCCCTATTCAGTCAGAAATCTCTAAAAGCCTCTCGGGCACAGTAAAATATGATGCTAAGCTCAAAATATCTTTTAAGATGTCAAAATAGAGTAAACATGGCTGAGTTACGAGAAATAGTAGAATATAGCATGATTGAGTACAAGTATAAAGTCAAGACAGTGAGGAATAGTAGTAAACATCCCCTAAGGGTCCAAAACAGTTGGCATGAGGCCCAAATATGGCAATCAGCCCAAAACATGATGATAGCAAACTGTTTTCAATCAAAAATGCAGTAAAATAGTCATTCAAGATGGACTAAGTCACAATCCCCATCAGTGCACAATCCCACACTCGTCATCTAGCATGTGCGTTACCTCAAAATAGCACAACGATGTGAAATTTGGGGTTTCATACCCTCAGGACAACATTCACAATCATTACTCACCTCAATCCGGTCCAAACTCTAGCCCGCGATGCCTTTTCCCCTCGAATCGGCCTCAACGCGCGTCGAATTTATCCAAAATCAGAATCATGATGTCAAAATATGCTAAGGGAACGAAGCCAATGACAAAATAATCATATTACAACATAAATCCCGAAATTAACCAAAACTAGACCCCCGGGCCCAAGTCTCGGAATTCGATAAATTTTACATCAATAAATTCCTTATCTCCCCACGAGTTCACACATATCAAAAGTACTACAATCTGACCACAAATGACCCCTCAACCCTTGCTCAAAGGTCTCCAATCTCAAGCCCTAATTCCCAATTTTAACCCTTAATTTTCATTAATTTTAAGCCAAATCAGTGAAATAACACCATAGAAACGAGTTTAGGGTCCAAAAACCTTACCTCTATGAAATCCCTCTTCAAATAGCTCCCTCAAGATCAAACCCGCATGAAAATGGTGAAGAATAACTCAAAAATCGCGAAGGAAACCTTTTATACTTTCTGGCCCAGGCTTTTCGCACTTGCGGTCCTTTTCTGCGCTACCGCTTCTGCGGTCCAAACCACCGCATCTGCGGTTTTCACTTAAAGATCCAAGTCCGCATCTGCTATAAGACACCTACACCTGCGATACCGCAGGTGCGCTTAAATTTCCGCTTATGTGATTCAAACCCCCATGGCCCTTTGCCGCATCTTCGACCTATTGAACGATTCTGCGAGCCTGCACCTGCGGTCCCCTGGCTGCAGGTACAGTTATGACAGTAGACTTAGCTTCAGTTGCCATTTTCCAATTCCTAACTTTCTGTCAACCACCCGAAATCACCCCGAGGCCCCTAGACCTCGACCAAAAGCACGAACAACTCGCATACCACCATACAAACTTATACCAATCTTCAAAACACCTCAAACAACATCGAAACAACCAAATCACATCGGATTCAAGCCTAAGAATTCTAAAAACTTTCAAATTCTACTTTTGATAAAAAAAGTCTATCAAACCACGTCCGAATGATCTGACATTTTGCACACACAACCAAATAACACAACGGACCTACTACAACTCCCAGAATTCCATTCCGACCCATATATCAAAATCTCACCTATCAATCGGAAAACGCCAAAATACCAATTTCACTAATTCAAGCCTAAACCTACGACGGACCTCCAAAACAAATTCTGATCATACTCCTAAGTCCCAAATAATCTCCGGAAGCTATCCAAACCATCGAAATTACATCAGAGCCCTTTCCACACAAGTCAACATCTGATTGACTTTTCCAACTTAAGCTTACTCAAAAGAGACTAAGTGTCTCAAACCTTACCAAAACCTTTCCGAACCCAAGCCAACCAACACGATAACACATAATACCGCTGAACAAGGCAATAAGAAGCATAAATAGGGGGAAACGGAGTAGTAACTCATAAAACGACCCACCGGGTCGTTACATCCTCCCCCTCTTAAACAAACATTCGTTCTCGAACGGGTCAAGAAACGTACCTGAAGCCTCAAATAGGTGAGAATATTTGCTCCGCATCTCCTGCTCGATCTCCCAGGTAGCCTCCTCCACGAGCCGACCTCTCCACTGCACTTTCACTGAAGCTATATCCTTTGACCTCAACTTTCGAACCTGGTGCTCCAAAATAGCTACTGGCTCCACATCATAAGTCAAATCATTACCTAACTGATCCGTGCTGAAATCCAAAACATAAGACGGATCGCCAATATACTTTCGAAGCATAGAAACATGAAATACCGGATGCACACTCGACAAGCTGGGTGGAAAAGCAATCTCATAAGCCCCCTCCCCAATCCTCCGAAGCACCTCAAAAAGCCCAATGAACAGAGGACTCAGTTTACCTTTCTTCCCAAATCTCATAACACCCTTCATGGGTGAAACCTTCAACAGGACCTTCTCACCAACCATGTAGGACATATCTCGAACCTTCCTGTCAGCAATACTCGTTTGCCTCGTCTACGCTGTACGAAGCCTTTCCTGAACTACATTCACCTTGTCTAAATCATCCTATACTAAGTCTATACCCAATAGTCTAGCCTCACCCAGCTCAAACCATCCAACTGGAGATCTACACTGCATCCTATACAAAGCCTCATATGGAACCATCTGAATACTTGACCGGTAGCTGTTGTTATAAGCAAACTCTACGAGTAGTAGAAACTGATCCCATGACCCTCCGAAATCAATGACACAAATACGCAACATGTCCTCCAATATCTAAATAGTGCACTCGGACTGCCCCTCTGTCTGAGGGTGAAAAGTTGTGCTCAATTCAACTTGAGTACCCAACACTCGCTACACAGACCTCCAAAACTGCAAAGTAAACTAAGTGCCCCTATCTGAAATGATGGAAATTAGGATACCATGCAAACGAACAATCTCCCGGATATAGATCTCTGCCAACCACTCTGAAGAATAGGTAGTACACACAGGAATGAAGTGCACGGACTTGGTCAGCCGATCCACAATCACCCAAATAGCATCGAACTTCTTCAAAGTCCATAGGAGCCCAACTACAAAGTCCATGGTGATCCACTCCCACTTCCACTCTGGAATATCTATCTGTTGAAGCAAGCCACCCGGTCTCTGATGCTCATATTTCACCTGCTGACAATTGATACACTGAGCTAAAAATCCCACAATGTCCTTCTTCATTCTCCTCCACCAATAATATTGTCTCAGATCCTGATACATCTTCGCGGCACCCGGATGAATGGAATACCACGAGCTATGGGCCTCCTCCAGAATTAACTCTCGAAGCCTATCTACATTGGCACACATATCCGGCCCTGCATCCTCAACACCCCATCATCACCAATGGTCACATCTCTGGCATCATTGTACTGAAATCTATCCTTAAGGACAAGCAAAGGAGGATCATGATACTGGCGCTCTCTGATGCGATCAAATAAGGAAGACCGAGAAATCACATAAGCCAATACCCGACTAGGCTCCGAAATATCCAACCTCACGAACCGATTGGCCAAGGCCTGAACATCAACTGCAAGAGGTTTCTCCCCAACTGGAATATATGCCAAACTCCCCATACTCACCGCCTTACTACTCAAGGCATCGACCACCACATTGGCCTTCCTCGGATGGTACAAAATAGTAATATCATAATCCGTTAGCAACTCCAACCATCTCCGCTGCCTCAAATTAAGATCCTTCTACTTGAACAAGCGCTGGAGGCTACGATGATCAGTATACACCTCACAAGACACACCATACAAATAATGCCTCTAAATATTCAACGCGTGAACAATGGCAACCAACTCCAAATCATGAACAGGGTAGTTCTTCTCATGGGTCTTCAACTAACGAGAAGCATAAGCAATAACTCTACCCCTACATCAATACACACCCAATACCAACTCTCGAAGCATCACAATACACGGTATATGAACCTAAAATTGATGGCAAAACTAACATTGGAGCTGTGGTCAAGGTAGTCTTGAGCTTCTGAAAGCTCTACTCACACTCATCTGACCACCTGAATAGAGCACCCTTTTTAGTCAACTTGGTCAAGGGCGATGCGATAGATGAGAATCCCTGAACAAACTGGCGGTAATAACCCATCAAACTAAGAAAACTACGAATCTCTATGGCTGAGGATGGTCTAGGCCAACTCTGAACCGCCTCTATCTTCTTTGGATCAACCTGAATACCTTCACTGGACATCATGTGCCCCAAGAAAGCCACTGAAATGAGCCAAAACTCACACTTAGAGAACTTTGCGTAAAGCTTCTCCTCCCTCAAACTCTACAACACAACTCTCAAATGCTCCACACGCTCCTCCTGACTACGCGAATACACTAGAATATCATCAATGAAAACTATGAAAAACAAGTCGAGATAGGGCCGAAACACGCTGTTCATCAAATGCATGAACGCTACTAGGGCATTGGTCAGCCCAAAAGACATCACCAAAAACTCATAATGCCCATATCGGGTCCTGAAAGCTGTCTTAAGAATATCTGAGTCCCTGATCTTCAACTAGTGATAACCTGTACGGAGATCAATCTTGGAGAACACTCTCGCTCCCTGAAGATGGTCAAACAAATCATCGATACGCAGCAAAGGATACTTGTTCTTAATTGTAACCTTGTTCAACTACCTATAATTAATGTACATCCTCATAGTGTCATCCTTCTTCTTCACAAATAGAACAGGCGCACCCCAAGGTTACACACTAGGCCGAATGAACCCCTTATCAAGGAGTTCTTGAAGCTGCTCCTTTAACTCCTTCAACTCCGCTGGTTCCATATGATACGGTGGAATAGAAATGGGCTGAGTGCCCGACACCAGATCAATACCAAAATCAATATCCCTGTCCGGTGGCATTCCCGGCAGGTCTGCAGGAAACACATCGGGAAAATCCCTCACAATAGGAACAGAATCAATACTAGGAGTCTCTGCATCGACATCCTTCACAAAGGCTAAATATGAAAGACAACCCTTCCCAACCATATACTGGGCTTTCAAGAATGAAATTACCCTACTGGGAACATAATCAGTCGAACCTCGCTACTCAATCCGTAGAACACCCGGCATAGCCAATGTCACTGTCTTAGCATGACAGTCCAAAATAGCACGACACAGAGATAGTCAATCCATGCCCAATATAACATCAAAGTCTACCATACATTATAATAGAAGATCCACTCGGGTCTCCAGACCCCCAATATTCACCACACACGACCGGTACACACGGTCCACAACAATAGTATTACCTATCGGAGTACCTAAATAACGAGCAAAGTATAATGACACATAAGAATAAGTGGAACCGGGATCAAATAATACAGATGCATCTCTATGGCAGACTGAGACAATACCTGTGATCACGGTGTCTGAAGCAATAATATCGGGTCTAGCTGGGAGTGCATAAAAATGGGCCTAACTGCCACCTGATCGACCTCCCCCTCTAGGGCGACCCCTAGCTGACTGGGTGGGTGGTGGTGAAGTTACTAGTGCTGAAGCCGATGGCTGACTCCTCTGCTGAGATGAACCCCCAAGACGACGAGGACCTCCACATATAACCCAACTCTCCACACTCGTAGCAACTCCTGGGTGCTGGAGACGGGGACTGAAGGGAACCCCTAGCACCGGAATGACTAGCAGATGCACCTGGCATAGAAGAGCCCTAAACTGATGGAGCACAGGACGAACTCCGGGCTGGAAGGGCACTAAGTGATGACTGGACCTGATGAGAACTGTGAGAACCATGACCCGATGATATCCCACGATAACCTAGGTGAGCTGGCTGAGCATACCTGAATGGACGGCCTCTGCCGTGCTAAAACTGTCGAAGGAGCACCACCATAACTAGCAAACCCTCGAGGCCTCTTGGCCTCTCTCTCATCTTGCTCCTTGAGACGAACTGACTCAATCTCACGAGCAATGTCTACAACCTCCTCAAGAGTAGCACCAGACACCCTTTCTCTGGTCATGAGAATACAAAGCTGATAAGTGAGGCCATCAGCGAACCTCATGATCCTCTCTCTATCTGTTGGAACCAACCAAACAGCATAGCGATCTAACTCTGAGAACCTCATCTCATACTGCATCATAGTCAAATCTCCCTGACGCAACCACTCGAACTACCTGCGCAGCTCCTCTCTGCGAGACTGTGGCACATACTTCTCTAAAAAAAGAACGGAAAAATGCTGCCAGGTAAGGGGTGTTGCAGATTTACGCCTCTCACAAGCCTCCCACCAAGTGAAGGTAGCTCTAGAAAACTGAAAAGTAGTGAAATCAACCCCGTTGGTCTCTAGAATACCTGTTATACGAAGAATCCTCTGACACTTATCCAAGAAACCCTGGGCATCCTCGCCCTCTATACCACTAAAAGTTGGAGGCTGAAGTCTACCAAACCTCTCCAACCTGCGCTGCTCGTCCTGTGGCATGGCAGGAGCTACATAGTCCTAAGTAGCTACAACCGGCTGGGCTGGATGTGCCCCCGGTGTCTGATGTCCCTACACAACCTATTTAGGTGTCCGAGCGACGGGAGTCTGAGTGCCTCCCCCGGCCTGAGAATTAGATGCGGCTATAGTAACAAATACCGCCTGAGCTAGGCTAGAGCATACTGATAGAATCTGGGCCAGGGCCTTTTGAAGACCCAGAATCACCATGGGCACAGCTGGTGCCTGAGCTGGTGCTATTGGAGCGTCCACACTGGGACTTGATCCTGAACTGGGGTTGCAAGTGCTGCCCTAGCTGCTGTGCGGGCTACACCATTGCCCCTACTGCGTCCTCGTCCTCTAGTGGCCACAGCTGGTGGTACTAGTGGTCATCTATCCTGACCAGTAGCGCGTGTCTTCACCATCTGTGAGAGAATGGAATAACAGAAGTTTAGTACTCGGATCAACAAATTTGCATGACAAGAATTTCAAGAATATGAAGTTTTTCCTAAAGGTTCTGCAGCCTCTTGAGGATAAATACAGACGTCTCCGTACCAATCCGTGACACTCTACTAAACCTGCTCATGACTCGTGAGACCGATGTAACCTAGGCTCTGAAACTAACTTGTTATGACCCTAAATCTGGACTCGGTCGTGATGGCGCCTATCGTGAAATAAGGCCAACCGACACAGCACAGAATTCATTTTTAACAGTTATAATAATTCAATTTAAGTCATTAACATACTATAAATCCCAAAATAAAAGTTAGATAGAATATTTGCGGAAATAAACACAGCCCGACATTAGGGTGTCACCAGTCATGATTATCTAAACATATGTCTAAGAGTAGGAAAAGACTAAATAGACCACTACAATTCAGTACAAAATAAGATAAAGATAGGAAGGAGAAGCACTGGGCGGCGAACGTCGAGCAGTTACCTAGTGAACTCCGCACGGTCTGTTGGAAGCAATCAACCCTCGCTAGCAGGGCCCGAAGCTCCTGAATCTGTACACAGGGTGTAGAGAGTAATGTGAGTACGCCAACTCAGTGAGTAATAAAAGTAAAGGTATCTGAGCGATAAGAAAATACGTAAAACACAATAAAATGCAACAAAGAGGCAGTGTAAAACCAATACAGTGCAATAAAACAGTGAAAACTTATAAAAAACACCTTAGTTCAGTATAAGCTTCTTTAAAACATCTTTTAACAGTTAAACGAGTGAAAGAAAAGTAGTGAGAAAAGATAAACACATAAAATCAGCCCCTCGGGCTATCTCAAAAATCACTCGTATCAGCCCCTCGTGCTATAGCATGGAACAACATCAGCCCCTCGGGCTATAACACATCTCACACTGGGTACCCACACTTACTAGGGGCGTACAGACTTAGGGAGGGGCCCCTTACGGCCCAAGTGCAATGTCAAGCCATCTTGTGGCATAATCAATATGCTCTCAGCTTCATATCAAGCCACCTCGTGGCATAACAACTCAGGCCCTCGGCCTCATAATCATAAATCAGTACAACACTGCTGAGGCGTACAGCCCGATCCCATAATAACCTCTCAACACAGGCCCTCGGCCCTACTCATTCAAAAATCTTTAAAAACCTCTCGGGCATATTAAAATATGATGCTCAGCTCAAAATATCACTTAAGATGCCAAAATAGAGTAAACATAGCTGAGTTACGAGAAATAGTAGAATATAGCATGATTGAGTACAAGTATAACGTCAAAACAGTGGGGAATAGTAGTAAACATCCCCTAAGGGTCCAAAACAGTTGGTATGAGGCCCAAATATGGCATTCAGCCCAAAACATGATGGTAGCAAACAGTTTTCAATCAAATACGCAGTAAAACAGTCATTCGAGACGGACAAAGTCACAATCCCCATCAGTGCACGATCCCACGCTCGTCATATAGCGTGTGCGTCACCTCGAAATAGCACAACGATGTTAAATCCAGGGTTTCAAACCCTCAGGGCAACATTTACAATCATTACTCACCTCAATCTGGTCCAAACTCTAGTCCGCGATGCCTTTGCCCCTCGAATCGGCCTCAACTCGTGTCGAATCTATACAAAATTAGAATCATGACGTCAAAATATGCTAATGGAACGAAGCTCATGCGAAAATAATCAAATTACAACGTAAATCCCAAAATTAACTAAAACCCGACTCCCGAGCCCACATCTCGGAATTCGGTAAAATTTACATCAATAAGCTCCTTATCTCCCCATGAGTTCACACATATAAAAAGTACTACAATCCGACCACAAATGAACCCTCAACCCTTGCTCAAAGGTCTCCAATCTCAAGACCTAATTCCCAATTTTAACCCTTAATTTCCATTAATTTCAAGCCAAATCAGTGAAATAACACCATAGAAACGAGTTTAGGGTCCAAAAACCTTACCTCTATGAAATCCCTCTTCAAATAGATCCCTCAAGCTCAAACCCGCATGAAAATGGTGAAGAATAACTCAAAAATCGCGAAGGAAACCTTTTATATTTTCTGGCCCAGGCTTTTCGCACCTGCGATTCGCTTTTGCGCTACTGCTTCTACGGTCCAAACCACCGCATCTGCGGTTTTCACTTAAATATCTAAGTCAGCATCAACTATTTTCTTCTTTTCTTCTGGGCTTGTTTTCTTGAGATGAGTTTTTTCGAAAGCTATGAGTTCTCCTCGAAGTTCATCAAATGATAATTTGTTCAAATCTTGTGATTCAAGTGTAACCATTTTTGTCTTCCAAGTAGTGGTTAGACTTCTAAGAATTTTTCTAACTTGATTACCATTTGAGTATGGTTTTCCAAAGGCTTTTAGATCGCTAATGATTTTGCTAAATCTGGCAAACATCTCTTCAATGGATTCTCCTTCTTTCATCTGGAAGAGTTCGTAGTCATGAACCAACATGTTGATATGGGTTTCTTTCACTTTACTGGTTTCTTAATACGTAACTTCAAGTTTATCCCACATCTCTTTGATTGTATCGCAACTGAATATTTTCTCATATTCCTAACCACTTATAGCATTATAAAGCAGATTCCTTGCCTTAATATTAACTTGCACAACTGCTATTTTCTCATCTATATATTCATCTATATCTTTAGGATCAGCAGCTGATTGAGCAGCAGCCAGCAGAGGGTAGTTCCCCTTTTTGATAACTCTTCAGACTTTGACATCATAAGCCTTTGCGAATATTTCCATACGCACTTTCCAGTGAGAGAAATGTTGTCCATTGAAATATGGGATGTTCCTTCTTGGAAGAGTGCTCCGACAATAACTTGATTAGCCATGATCTTTTCTCACAAGCTGTTAAGCAAAAGAAAAATGTGGCCTTGCTCTGATACCAATTAAAAGTACAAGAGTGAGGGTGAATTGCTTATTTTTAAATTAATTGTTATAAGTTGACTAGTTTTTCAATTAGTCGACTAGATGTAATAGCGAGATATCAAGAGGTGCAGAATTAAAATGCAGAAGTAAAGTGCTGGAATTAAAGACACCGGAGTTTTTATACTGGTTCGTATTCAATGTGAATCCTAGTCCAGTCCCCTTGGGTTGCAAGGGAGTTCTCTTTTAGTGAATGAGTTTCTTGAGTACAAAGTGAATGGTGTAGTTTACACCAATAGCTCTGTTTCTATGCCACTCATCTTTTCTAGATACCATGCCTCACCAGTATTTTTCTCTCTTTCTTCTCTAACTTGTTACATAACAGATCTAGTAGAGCTACATTATTCGTTTGCAGTAGAACAAAGAGAGGGTAATTGGTTTGATCAAAGTATGTTTCTCTAAGTCCTAAGATTGCATATAAATACTTTGTAGGAGACCGTTACTGAAAAGATTTGCCAACCCAAGAGATTTGATCCTTCGAATGAAATTGATTCTTTCCAAAAATAAGGTTAATTCACGTTACTATTCTTTGATATGTGGACTTTGGCAACTTTCCATCTTTAAGTCTTGATAGCGCCAGATTTGCTCCTTAAATCTGTGTCCTTCCATCTTCAATACTTATTTTCCTTTTTAACTCTTCAAGCAATCTCTGATTGATTTTCTTGCCAGATTCTCAGTGCTTCTTTTCCTTTTGGATGCTTCAATCAATCTTTGATTGATTTCTCTCTTCAACTTTGATTGTTTCTCTTTATGCATTTCGATCTTGGTTGATTACCTTGAGTCCCTACACCAAAAATAATTATATTATTTTTCATCATTAAAACTAAAACCTAACAGAGTTAACTTGAAATTGTCGCAACAGTTTGAGGCTGGTTGCCATAAAGGGTTAGAGGTAATCCTTAGGTTTACAAGAGTTTTGCAAATGCTGTTTTTGGTTCAGTGATTTAGTGAAGTGTTGGGAAAGATCCTACTGGGTAGTAGGTCGTGATTTTTTCATCTTTTGAGCCACGTGTTTTTCACGTAAAAATACTTGTGTTCTTTACTTTTTGCATTTATTATTCCGTAACTGTAGTATACAGAACACATAGAAGAACCAAATTCTTCTATAATTTGTGCACGCGAAAAATTGAATACCACACAAATCACTCCCTCTGGTGTGGCATTGAAGCATAAAACAACACTCATGAATGGGTACACATATAATATATATATGGCACTTCGTTTTCGCATTTGTATTGCCATATGTCAAATAAAAATAACTAGTTGTTTGGGAATGAAGCGTAATACTTATTGTTGCATATATACGGACCACTAATGCATCCTCCAATTTGCACTCTACACCTTTAGTTTAAACTGAACTTACTCTTGTTAGTGTAATACTTGTTGCATATATACGTAACTACGTACCAATGTACTTTTCATACAACATATCTATATATTGATATATATTCATCACCACTACAAAAGGTCACTTAATAATCGAGGCCGTCTTTTAGCCGTGACAGAGGCACAATCAGGATTTCAAGCTTATGGGTTCGGGATTCTAATCGTTTTAAGTTATTAGGTTCTAAATTAATAATTTATACATATTCAATGAATTTTTTAAGACAAATACAGAATTTGAACCAAAGCTACTGGGTTCGGCAAAAACCGCTGACGGCACTCTTAGCTCCGCCCCTGAGCTGTGATTATTTTATCCCCTTTGTTTTATTCTTTTTTTTTTTTTTTTGAATTGAAACAAACGTGATCCGTGTGTGTTATGTTACATTATGATCATATTATTGAGCTAAACTTTACTAATCATATTCAATATTATATTAATGTCCCAATCCATGTAAGGGGGAAGATCATGATGTATAATATAATGATGTATGCTAATTAATATATCGGCTTATCAATATTGCTGCCGACAAGCTAACTAATTAGTACTATGTAGCTAATAGCCACATATTGCAGTTGTCAATTTTTTTAAAACAGAGAGAGTATGTGTTATCAGTGTAAATTATTTAACGATCATTTAAAAAATAAATGCAGATAACATTATTCAAAAAAATAATATCTATTGATTACTTAAAATAAAATGTAAGTCACTTGCTATAACATATTAAATTACACAGATTGGGGTAAAAAAATGTATTACAATCTATATCTATATCTATATATCTATCTATATCTATATTATTATAAAAGCACGAATATTTCACGCTAAATGTTGAATGATAAAAATATCCTTAAAATATTAATCGAGATACCCTTAAGTATTTTGTCACAAAAATAGTTCTATAATGGATAAAATAGTAATATCTAATACTAATTTGCCTAATATCTAGGTATTTGATATCAACTAATGATGGAATTTTCTTAAAATTAATAATCGTATGTAAAGTTCTAATACGATACTAATTCCACAGGGAGAACGTAGTAGAATCCAACATGCTTTTAGAATTCCAAACCCATAACAATACAAAAATTTAATTGAAGAAAAGCTTTGGTAGAAACAAAACAAAAAGAAACACTCGCAAGCCGAGTTTGAAAAAAATTCAGCAACTTCAATTTTTTAAAGAAAATTTTATAGAAGAAGACGTTTCCAAAATTAAAACTGTTAAAGAAATATAATTGAAATAGGTGTACGAAATTAAAAATATTACAAAGTAACTCTCCGGCATTTGCTCGCTACTCTATTTATATAACCGGTAGTTACAAGACTTATCATACCCTTTAATCTTTCAACTTAATTCTTAGAAGGATGGACCTAATTGAGAAACAGTCTTTAACATTAAAATTTAAGGGTTTTACCATAAAGAACAATACACATGAGCGAGAGATATTTATTTATATATATTTTAGTTCGTCTTTTCTTAAACCATTGTAGGACATTTAATTTTATAAAAAATAATATGTAATTAAGACCAACCTAAAAAGATTTAGATTTTAATATCATAGCTGAACGATTAAAAAAAGGAAAGAGAAAAGATAATAGTGATCAATTAATTATATGAGAGTTGAATGCTAACACGTTTAAATTACTTGCAAGGCCAACATTGTTGATATATTCAAAGACCAAAAGTTTTACCTGTTAAAAGACACGACATGAAGCAAATTCTTATGGTTCAGTTTAATTTGTCAAATCTTCTCATGTGCAGGAAAATCTTTCTAGTTCATTTTTTCTCATATATGTAACTAGAAAGGTAATAGTGATATAAAATGGATTAGCTAAAAATAACGTCTTTAATATCATATGTTGCATGAGATTAACACTTTTGTAGTAACAAGTATATTCAAATATTTTACATTAACTATTGGGCGCTTATTATTACGTGCGAAGCACGTATATAGAGACCAGTTATATTAAAAGCACGAACGCCCTTAGCGAAATGTCATTCGCCTTTTTTACCCTTCAAAAAATAGAGGTCACACAAGATAAAATAGTCATTTGATTAGTTTCCTAATATTTAGGAATAATCATTTAATTTATTTTCTAATATATAGAAATAGTCATTTAATTATTTTTCTAATATTTAGGACATTAATTTTTCAATTCCTTTTAGTTCTAAAAGTTCTGCATTTTCAACTCTTACGGTGTGTACCTTCCATATTAATTTTCCTAATATATAGAATTTTGAAGCCAACTAAAAATTTGTTTATTAATTTTTTTTTGTTATGTAGATTAATCCCAACCTAAGTATGTTTTCAAACGTATGTAGCCTGACTCAAAGTAGTCTCTTCTTTTATTATGGTAATTTACTTAAACATATCGAGGGGTTTGAATATTTTAACTCTAATAAAGTGGTTAAAAATAATATAATTTTAGAATTTATTATAATGACATGTTGGTCATTTTTTTACCTGCTAGATTTTATATTAAAAAAATATAATTTAATTATATTTTTAATATTTAGGATTTTAAAACATTCAAATTCTTGAAATGTCAGATCAGTTTTTCAATCCTTTGACCATAAAATTCTATTGGATAAATATATATTATAGTTGAACCTTAAAAACTTAGGATGAGGTAATATTAATAATATGATTCAAGAAAAAATATTTTCTCCAATGTTAAGAAAAAATAATTAAATTTTTATTTAAAAAAAGAAGTCTTTGAATGAACTTATTAGTTAAAGAATTCAATTCAATTCTTTTACAAATTCTGCATATAAGTAAATACAAAAATCTTAGTGCACATAAATTTATTTCATGAGAAGAGCATTTGGCGATAAAAAAAAATCAAGAAAGATAGAGAAAAATTAATTATAATATTTGAGAGTCAAGTTGGTAAAATGCAAATGTAAAGCAATAAAAAGGATATAGTAGAAGATAAAATGTATTCTAAATTAATTATCTTTAAATATTTCTCTTTCCTTTACATTCGTCCAACAAATGACAAGAGATATACAGTTAACCTCTTCATTCTCAATCTCTAAAAGACCAAAATATTTAATTTTTAAAATCATCTTATTTGACAAATATTTGGATTGTGATAAATGATTTTGCATCACTTGTTTGTTTTCAGCGTTAATGCATACAATAGCAACAAGTTTCATAAGATATTCCCAAAAAAGTTCTCAGAAGTCGCAATAAGGCATCTTAGAATTTCTATGGGAAGAATTTATTTCTTAGTGAGTTAGCTAAATGGGATAACATTCATCATTTTTAGGAATATATATTTTTTATTTAAATTTTATTTCATAAATTAAACACATTGTTTAATAATATTTATAAAATTCATTAAAGTTATTGACTCATTAGTATGTGGTACTCGCGCAACGCGTGTACCCTAAGATTATTATATTAAAAGGACGAAAACCCTTAGCGAAATGTCGTTCGCCTTTTTTTACCCTTTAAAATCTGTTTTCACGCTAGATAAAATTATAATTTTAACTATATTTCTAATATTTAGGGTTTTGAAAATATTGCATCTCAAGTCTTTCCTTATTTAGAATATATGTATTATTCCTAATATTAGAGTCACACATGGTATAACTATAAGCATGAACAATCAAAATAAAATATCTCCTTTTCATTTAGAAAAAACCTTAACTAAAAGCGGTTTAGCAGTCTGCAATTTGCTTAGTTGTCTTAACTTTAGCAGAAAAAAAATCGATGTTTAATTAATTTAATAGTAAAAAATACACTAATAGATAATTAGAACAAATTACTAGCAAATATTTAAGAATACAAGAGAGAGGAAAAATGTGATTGACAACCGTCAATAACACTAGTCTACAAACATAAGGATCTAAAATGTAAATATCATGCCAATTTTTTATCCTTTGAAAATATAATTTATATTGAATAAAATCATAATTACATTTAAATATCTAAAACTATGCATGAGCTAATATGAAGAATTTGAATTTATAAAAAATAAATATTTTTTTTAATATTCAGAACAAAAAATTAAGTTTTTGGATCAGCCAATTAATTAAAAAAATCAACTTAATTATTTTTCAAATTCATCATTTAAGTAAATTATTTTGAAATTAATAAAATTCTTAAAAAACATAAATTTATTCCATAAGAAGAGCATTAGTCCAACAAATGACAATTCCTTATATATTTTATATTAATTTTTTTTAGAATATTAAGTCAATATTAGTCATATTTTTACTTTATATTGTCATTTATCGATTTCTTTGCGATGAGTACAACACAAAACATCTTCTTTCCAGAATCACCAAAAGATTCAATTCTTCAATTTTTTTAATTTAACAACTTTTTGTTGATATACGTATTTTTACCAATTTGTTATTTGTATTTTTATTATTTCATAAAAATAACAATAATTTGATAAGATATTCTCACAAAAGTCCTTATAAATTACAGTAAGTCTTCTTAGCAATTTTGTTATAAATCACAGTAAGTCCTTTGAGTAATTGTATAGGTTGGATTTCTTACTTTATTGATCTTGCTAAATGAGATCCACATTTGTTATTTGCAGGAAGTTTCACTTTTTTCTTAATTTTTATTTTATAAATCAATACACTATTTAATAATATTTATGTATTTTTTAAATAATATTCATTGATCTTAGTACACGTGCAAACCGCGTACCCTAAGACTGGTATATCTTAAATCTGTAATAAAGATTATGTCCACATTTGAAAGATTCACCTAATGGAGTGGGCTCCTTATACGTAGCTAGTGTCCACAACTAAATTTCTAGTTTATATTATAATATAAATATGTTAGCAATGTATATATTTTTTTCACGATTTACTAAATATGTTAGCAATGTCCATGACATTCTCTAATAGAAAATCAGGGAAAAATTAAAACAAAAGAAAAACTGTTTTCCTTGTTTCATTTTTCTTTTCCAGAAAACAGTTGAAGGGGCCCGTACTAACCGTTGGTATTTTTCCAAGTATCTCCTCAACTCTCCCATGAATGCATGGAGCAACAGATCTTCAAAATTAATTATCTTTATCAAACAATAAAACTAATTCTAACTCAAATCGTGCATGAGAAATTGGCATCAGGGTCATTTTAACCTTTTGGATTTTTTTCAGTAAATATTTCGATCGATATTAATCTCGATCACATGCTAAAATCTGGAGATTTTGAAAGGCATCGGTTGAGGAAGAGAGGCTGATACGCATTTTCGATTAAAGGAGATTTTTGGGGTATAATGTCGAATTTGTATGGAGATTATAATCAAAAGATTGATTATGTTTTCAAGATTGTTTTAATTGGAGATTCTGCAGTTGGAAAATCCCAGCTTTTGGCTAGATTTGCAAGGAATGAATTTAGCTTAGATTCAAAGGCTACAATTGGGGTTGAATTCCAGACAAAGACTCTGCTTGTAGATAACAGGACCGTCAAGGCACAGATTTGGGACACTGCAGGACAAGAAAGGTGTGCACTTTTCACTTTAATTTTTCTTTATCTGCTTCTCTTTTTCACTTTTTATGTTGTTTTTATGGACAAGGAATGAATCTAATAAACCACGGAGACTTGTGGTGGGATGATTGGATCCTTCAATCTTAACTCGAGGTTTCGGTTTGATCCCTTTAAATAGATAGCCTTTCTTTTACTCGGGCTTATCTAGCGCGAATGTGTATTAGTCGGTCCAGTGAGCTATAGATACATAATTGTTAAACTGGAAAAAAAAGTTTAATGTTCCCACCCAAGCCAACTATATATTGAAATTAGGCCCTCATGGTTAAGGACTAATTTCTATATATATGTTTTTTTCTTGAGTTTTGGTTTCTACCAATTTTCAGAAGTTACTTGTAATAGTGTCATAGAAGTCATAATTTCTTCTTAACAATGTATGATCCTATGTCAAGTACCAGAATATTTGGCATGCTTCTTCCTTTTTGCGCCCCTTGCCTGTTTCCCCATTTCTCCTGTCTTTATTTTCTAGTTTCTATTATGGTTCATGGTAAAAGCCAGAGGCGGATCAAGGATTTTTATAACATGGGTGCACCACTAAAAAACGGAGAAAAAAGAAAGTATTAAGTGGGAATTGATCCTTGCTTCTCTAGGTAAACAACTAAGCATTCAACAAAGTTCACCATTTAACTTCTTTGGAGCATGGATGTCATCAGCTAATATTAGACCAATTCTAGCAAATACGTACATAAAATATCTACTTTGGCCAAGAGATCATAGGTTCGCGTGCCCCATAAATATGCTATAAATCCGCCCCTGGTAAAAGCTACTGGGCTAAAACAGCCCAAAGATACTCTTGACACAGCAAAGACATGTTGTCTTCTAGAATAGCATTCTAGTGTTAATGAAGAATTTGGGGGAATCTGTGAGTATCTCAATCTAGTATATATCAAGCTAATTAGATGGATTTATTCTCCTGGTTTATCTTCCTCCTTTTGAGGTGATATAGTACTATAGGTGGAAGGAAAGAGCATTGGATTAATTCTACTTAAGATGTTATACTTTGGGATTAAGGTGTCAGTATTTTTCCCTGTGATAGGCTCATACTTAATAATCTCATAACTTTTGCCAATTGGATGATTGTTTTAACTCAACAAATCTCTCTTGTCTCTCACACAGGTATAGAGCAGTAACAAGTGCATACTATAGAGGTGCAGTTGGCGCAATGCTAGTCTACGACTTAACGAAACGTCAATCATTCGACCATATGGCTAGATGGCTGGAGGAATTAAGAGGTCATGCAGACAAGAACATAGTTATAATGATCATTGGTAACAAATGTGATCTTGGGAGTCTTCGAGCTGTACCAGTTGAAGATGCTCAAGAATTTGCAGAAAGGGAGAATCTATTCTTTATGGAAACATCAGCCCTTCAATCCACAAACGTCGAGAGTGCATTTATGACAATTTTAACAGAAATTTATCGAATCATTAGTAAGAACACGCTCACTGCAAATCCAGGTGCAGATTACGGGAAGTCACAATCGTTAAAGGGCACCAGGATCATTGTTCCTGGACAGGAATCGGATACTGGTGGGAAAAGTGGTGGCTGCTGCATGTCCTCATGATCTTTTCTCTTGGTTGCTTGAATTCTTGCCTTCTTTTGTGGAAATCTATTTATTTTATCCAAGATCCTACTATAACTGGAAATGATTTTTTCTTTCTGTAGAATAGATAATTGCTGTCAACAATGAAGTTGATTAGAAAGCCTATCTAGCTTTGTGTCTATACAGTTCGTGAAGTTTACTAAAACAAACACAAACACAATTAACTAAAACCAATTAAACAGCAGATGTGCACACTGTTCAATTTGGCAAATTTTTGTCCCACATCGGTGAGATCTTAAGTTTTGGGGGAATTTTCCCCCTATAAAAGAAGGCTTAATGTTTAGGATTTAAATACACCTCTCATTTGCCTTCTCATCTGTTTAAGGCATTTGTATCTTCTCTCTTTAGTATTATTTCACTTGTATTTTTGGAGTGAAATAAAATATTGGTTGTGTCCGAGGAGTAGGCAAAATTAGCCGAACCTCGTAAATTCTGGTGTTCCCTTTATTGTTGCTTTATTGTCTTATTTATTATTTGGTGGCTGTCATAATTTTTGGTATAGTAGTTGTGACTTATTCACACTATATACATTTGGCTTCCGCAACAATTGGTATCAGAGCCAAGGTACTGTCTAAGTATGCTCTGTGGTTGCAGCATAGTCTGATCTTCCACATCAGAAAAGATTTATCTTGGTAACTGAGTCAAGGTTCTGTCTGAGTATGCTCTGTGGTTGCAGCTTAGTCTGATCTTCCACACCAGAAAGGAAATAATCTTGATTTGTGTCGTCAGCTATTAAATAATATTTGTGTCAAAGATGGGAGACAATAAACAAGAAGAATCTACATCAAGTGTCAACAATACGTCATCATTGGCATCTTCGCTTATGACAAGAATTGTGTCAAATGCGAAATTTGCGGTCGAAATATTTGACGGGTCCGGACATTTTGGGATGTGGCAAGGCGAGGTTCTAGATGTCCTTTTTCAACAAGGGCTAGATCTGGCCATTGAAGAAAAGAAACCAGATGTTATTGGAGAAGAAGATTGGAGAATTATCAACCGTGTTGCTTGCGGTACCATTCGATCCTACCTTGCTAGAGAGCAGAAATATCCATACACAAAGGAAACTTCTGCAAGTAAATTATGGAAAGCACTGGAGGATAAATTTTTGAAGAAAAACAGTCAAAATAAATTGTACATGAAGAAGAGACTGTTTCACTTCACCTATGTTCCTGGTACCACGATGAATGAACATATCACCAGTTTCAATAAGTTGGTCACAGATTTGCAAAATATGGATACAACTTATGATGATGGTGACTTGGCCTTAATGTTGTTGGCGTCACTTCCTGATGAGTACGAGCACCTTGAAACTACTCTACTCCATGGAAATGACGAAATTTCTCTCAGAGAAGTTTGTTCGGCTTTGTACAGCTATGAACAAAGAAAGCGAGAAAAACAGAAGGGCGGAGAAGGAGAAGCACTGTTTGTGAGGGGTCGTCCTCAAAATCAAACGAGGACAAAGAAGGGAAGATCCAAGTCAAGATCCAGACCCAGCAAAGATGAATGTGCCTTTTGTCGAGAAAAAGGGCACTGGAAGAAAGACTGTCCGAAGTTGAAGAATAAGGCCAAACATAACAATGGAAAGGCTATTATGGATTCAAATGTAGCTGATTGTGATGATTCAGACTTCTCATTAGTTACAACAGAGTCATCAACATCATCAGACATATGGTTGATGGACTCGGCTTGTAGCTATCATATGTGTCCCAACAGGGACTGGTTCGTGGAATTTCAAGAAGGAGAATATGGAGTCGTCCACACAGCGGATAACAGCCCTCTTACCTCATATGGCATTGGTTCAATACGATTAAGGAACCATGATGGAATGATCAGAACATTGATAGATGTTCGATATGTACCGGATTTGAAGAAGAATCTCATCTCTGTGGGAGCCCTAGAATCAAAAGGGTTCAAAATCATTGCAGAAAATGGAGTGATGAGAGTATGCTCCGGTGCACTAGTGGTAATGAAGGCTAATCGGAAGAATAATAATATGTACCGCTATCGTGGCAGTACAGTTATTGGGACAGCGACAGTGACATCCAGTGATGACAAAGAAGCAGAAGCAACCAAGCTATGGCACATGCGCTTGGGACATGCTGGAGGAAAATCCTTGAAAACTCTATCAGATCAAGGATTGTTAAAAGGAGTAAAGGCTTGCAACTTGGAGTTTTGTGAGCATTGTGTTAAAGGGAAACAGACAAGGGTTAAATTTGGTACAGCGATCCATAATACTAAAGGCATTTTGGATTATGTACACTCAGATGTTTGGGGTCCTTCCAAAACACCTTCATTGGGTGGGAAGCACTATTTTGTAACCTTTGTTGATGATTTTTCTCGAAGAGTATGGGTGTATACAATGAAGAGCAAAGATGAAGTGTTGGGAATTTTTCTCAAATGGAAGACGATGGTGGAGAATCAAACAGGCAAGAGGATCAAGTGTATTCGCACAAACAATGGAGGTGAATACAAAAATGATCATTTCAATAAGGTCTGTGAAAATGATGGCATCGTCCGACACTTCACTGTTAGACATACACCACAACAAAATGGAGTGGCAGAACGTATGAACCGGACCTTGCTGGAGAAGGTACGGTGTATGTTGTCCAATGCTGGCTTGGGCAAAGAATTTTGGGCTGAGGCAATTACATATGCATGCCACCTCATTAATCGTCTACCATCTGCTGCTATTGATGGCAAGACACCATTTGAAAAATGGTACGGAAAACCTGCTGTAGATTATAACTCTTTGCACGTGTTTGGCTCAACTGCATATTATCATGTGACGGAGTCAAAATTGGATCCAAGGGCAAAGAAGGCTATTTTTATGGGAATTACTTCTGGAGTCAAAGGATATCGCTTATGGTGTCCTATGACAAAGAAAGTAATATTCAGCAGGGATGTTACCTTTGATGAATCTGCTATGGTAAATAAGGTAACAGAAGATACCAAACAAAATAAAGGTGCTTCTAAGCAGGTGGAGTTTGAGGGAAATTTATTTTTCCTACACAAGAAGCAACGGAGGAAACAAATGAAGATTACCCTCTGGAAGGAGAGCCAGTAGAGGAGATTCCAACTCAGGAACCTCAACAACAACTTGAATCAATAGCAACCAGCAGGCCAAAAGAACAATAACGAAACCTGTTCGTCTCATAGAGACTGTTGCTTGTGCAACCTCAATTGTAGCTGATGATGTTCCTACCACTTATAAAGATGTTGTCCAAAGTTCAGAAGAAGATAAGTGGAGGATTGCCATGAATGATGAAATACAGTCCCTTCATCAGAATCATACATGGAGATTGACCAATCTCCCGAAGGGAAAGAAAGCAATTGGGTGCAAATGGGTATTTGCAAAGAAAGAAGGATTTCCTAACCACTTTGCAGTCAAAAGCAACATTTACTTGGTTAGGAAATCCTTCTTTCTTTGCAAATACCCATTTGCACCCAATTGCTTTCTTTCCCTTCGGGAGATTGGCCAATCTCCATGTATGATTCTGATGAAGGGACTGTATTTCATCATTCATGGCAATCCTCCACTTATCTTCTTCTGAACTTTGGACAGCGTCTTTATAAGTAGTAGGAACATCATCAGCTACAATTGAGGTTGCACAAGCAACCGTCTCTATGAGACGAACAGGTTTCGTTATTGTTCTTTTTGGCCTGCTGGTTGCTATTGATTCAAGTTGTTGTTGAGGTTCCTGAGTTGGAATCTCCTCTACTGGCTCTCCTTCCAGAGGGTAATCTTCATTTGTTTCCTCCTCTGCTTCTTGTGTAGGAAAAATAAATTTTCCCTCAAACTCCACCTGCTTAGAAGCACCTTTATTTTGTTTGGTATCTTCTGTTACCTTATTTACCATAGCAGATTCATCGAAGGTAACATCCCTGCTGAATATTACTTTCTTTGTCATAGGACACCATAAGCGATATCCTTTGACTCCAGAAGTAATTCCCATAAAAATAGCCTTCTTTGCCCTTGGATCCAATTTTGACTCCGTCACATGATAATATGCAGTTGAGCCAAACACGTGCAAAGAGTTATAATCTACAGCAGGTTTTCCGTACCATTTTTCAAATGGTGTTTTGCCATCAATAGCAGCAGATGGTAGACGATTAATGAGGTGGCATGCATATGTAATTGCCTCAGCCCAAAATTCTTTGCCCAAGCCAGCATTGGACAACATACACCGTACCTTCTCCAGCAAGGTCCGGTTCATACGTTCTGCCACTCCATTCTGTTGTGGTGTATGTCTAACAGTGAAGTGTCGGACGATGCCATCATTTTCACAGACCTTATTGAAATGATCATTTTTGTATTCACCTCCATTGTCTGTGCGAATACACTTGATCCTCCTGCCTGTTTGATTCTCCACCATCGTCTTCCATTTGAGAAAAATTCCCAGCACTTCATCTTTGTTTTTCATTGTATACACCCACACTCTTCGAGAAAAATCATCAACAAAGGTTACAAAATAGTGCTTCCCACCCAATGAAGGTGTTTTGGAAGGACCCCAAACATCAGAGTGTACATAATCCAAAATGCCTTTAGTATTATGGATCGCTGTACCAAATTTAACCCTTGTCTGTTTCCCTTTGACACAATGCTCACAAAACTCCAAGTTGCAAGCCTTTACTCCTTTTAACAATCCTTGATCTGATAGAGTTTTCAAGGATTTTCCTCCAGCATGTCCCAAGCGCATGTGCCATAGCTTGGTTGCTTCTGCCTCTTTGTCGTCACTGGATGTCACTGTCGCTGTCCCAATAACTGTACTGCCACGATAGCGGTACATATTATTATTCTTCCGATTAGCCTTCATTACCACTAGTGCACCGGAGCATACTCTCATCACTCCATTTTCTGCAATGATTTTGAACCCTTTTGATTCTAGGGCTCCCACAGAGATGAGATTCTTCTTCAAATCCGGTACATATCGAACATCTATCAATGTTCTGATCATTCCATCATGGTTCCTTAATCGTATTGAACCAATGCCATATGAGGTAAGAGGGTTGTTATCCGCTGTGTGGATGACTCCATATTCTCCTTCTTGAAATTCCACGAACCAGTCCCTGTTGGGACACATATGATAGCTACAAGCCGAGTCCATCAACCATATGTCTGATGATGTTGATGACTCTGTTGTAACTAATGAGAAGTCTGAATCATCACAATCAGCTACATTTGAATCCATAATAGCCTTTCCATTGTTATGTTTGGCCTTATTCTTCAACTTCGGACAGTCTTTCTTCCAGTGCCCTTTTTCTCGACAAAAGGCACATTCATCTTTGCTGGGTCTGGATCTTGACTTGGATCTTCCCTTCTTTGTCCTCGTTTGATTTTGAGGACGACCCCTCACAAACAGTGCTTCTCCTTCTCCGCCCTTCTGTTTTTCTCGCTTTCTTTGTTCATAGCTGTACAAAGCTGAACAAACTTCTCTGAGAGAAATTTCGTCATTTCCATGGAGTAGAGTAGTTTCAAGGTGCTCGTACTCATCAGGAAGTGACGCCAACAACATTAAGGCCAAGTCACCATCATCATAAGTTGTATCCATATTTTGCAAATCTGTGACCAACTTATTGAAACTGGTGATATGTTCATTCATCGTGGTACCAGGAACATAGGTGAAGTGAAACAGTCTCTTCTTCATGTACAATTTATTTTGACTGTTTTTCTTCAAAAATTTATCCTCCAGTGCTTTCCATAATTTACTTGCAGAAGTTTCCTTTGTGTATGGATATTTCTGCTCTCTAGCAAGGTAGGATCGAATGGTACCGCAAGCAACACGGTTGATAATTCTCCAATCTTCTTCTCCAATAACATCTGGTTTCTTTTCTTCAATGGCCAGATCTAGCCCTTGTTGAAAAAGGACATCTAGAACCTCGCCTTGCCACATCCCAAAATGTCCGGACCCGTCAAATATTTCGACCGCAAATTTCGCATTTGACACAATTCTTGTCATAAGCGAAGATGCCAATGATGACGTATTGTTGACACTTGATGTAGATTCTTCTTGTTTATTGTCTCCCATCTTTGACACAAATATTATTTAATAGCTGACGACACAAATCAAGATTATTTCCTTTCTGGTGTGGAAGATCAGACTAAGCTGCAACCACAGAGCATACTCAGACAGAACCTTGACTCAGTTACCAAGATAAATCTTTTCTGATGTGGAAGATCAGACTATGCTGCAACCACAGAGCATACTTAGACAGTACCTTGGCTCTGATACCAATTGTTGCGGAAGCCAAATGTATATAGTGTGAATAAGTCACAACTACTATACCAAAAATTATGACAGCCACCAAATAATAAATAAGACAATAAAGCAATAATAAAGGGAACACCAGAATTTACGAGGTTCGGCTAATTTTGCCTACTCCTCGGACACAACCAATATTTTATTTCACTCCAAAAATACAAGTGAAATAATACTAAAGAGAGAAGATACAAATGCCTTAAACAGATGAGAAGGCAAATGAGAGGTGTGTTTCAATCCTAAACATTAGACCTTCTTTTATAGGGGAAAAATCCCCCCAAACTTAACTCCCAACCAATGTGGGACTTTGGCATTTTGCCAAACTTCAACAGCTGCAACTCAGGGGCTTGTCCGGGTTATATTCCAAGAGAGCATGGCGGTGACTGAAATGTGTGACGCCCCCACATGGCTGACTTCGACGAGCAGGAGGACGATTCGTGATCGCCAGAGTTTGCACCCGGTTTTGAAGTTTTCCCATGGAATCTTTCTCCACTCCATATTCGGCTACAGCAGCACAGTCGAAGTGACACAAGTAATCATGATCATGGTTGTAAAATACCCAGTAACCCGACGTAGGAACTGCTTTAGAACAAATTGAGCAAGAGAGAGCAGCAGCCTCACTGGTTATTGGAAAGGAAAGGAACAGGTGAAGTTGGTATTTCACTTTTCGGGACAAGGTTATGGGTATAGAAGCATATTCGACATGAAGATTGAAATTGCACGACTCGCAGCAATAGTATGACTGAAACAGGGAATCATCAGAATCATCACCATAGCCACAAGCAGCGCAATGAAACTGCTCGTGGGCGGTGGATTTAAAGGGCCTAAGAACAAGAGTGTGGTCATAACCGGGGTGAAAATCATGGCGAATTTCTCTAGGAAACTTACTACACACCTCATGAAGGTAATAATCACAATGCTCGCAAGCAAAAGCCCGACCAGAGATGATGATATCACAAAAGTTGCATTTGATTCCTTCACTTTCCCCAAGGCGTAATCGCAGCAATGGATGACGATGGCTGAAGTGATTCAAGTCACCCCACGAGGAGGAGGAGGAGGATCTGAGGCATCATCAACAAAAGCAGCTCCTAGTAAATTCGTCATTATTCTTCGATTTTTAGGTCCAACTTTTACTTGAGTTTCGTTTTCATTCATATCCAGCGGTTTATTGCCAGCAATATATATCTCTAAGCTTTGTCAAAACTCAAAAGTTAGAAGAAGATTTAGACAAAGAGAGACCTCTCGGTGTCCTCCCTTCACACGAACACTAATTAAAAGATATACACGGAAACCTCTGTAGTTTGAACGTACATGAGTTTAACCAATATTCTCAATTATTTTCACTTTTAATATTTATTAAATAATATATAAGGAAATAGTAGTACAAGACAACTTGGACTCTAAATTTATTCTAGTGAGTTTGTTCAGGATTTTCACCCAAAAAATAGGAGGATTCCACCCTTCTTGTTTTCGTCCTCGTTAACATCCTATATATATGGAAGCTCTTTATTCGTTATTTTTTCTATTTCAGATTATAGAGATGGATGGGTACAATAAACTTGAATCAATTTGCAAAATGAATTTCTTTTGTAGAGTATAATTTGAGTAATTCTTTATAGAACAATATTTTGGGACAGAGAGCTGGATACTACAAAAATAACAAACTTCTTCAGTTATTAAGCACCCCTTGTCCATTCCCTGTTTCTCCTGTCTGTTGTTGCTCATGGTAAAAACTACTATATCTTTTTTTTTAAATAAAGCTTTCCCAGCATGAATCTGGGCTGTGATATATTGCTGCGATACAAAATGAGGGGGGCTATGCCTTAGCTCAGAGTACAACAAGATAGACTGCTATTGCACCATCACAACAATATGTAGAGAAGGGATCGTATGGACATCTCCCTTCTCTTTCTAATACAACTTAACTAACAAAAAAATTAGCTTTGTCATACCTAATCCTAATACTAGGCATTTGCCACTTATCTAGTAGAAAAGGGCCTTTTGCAACATTGGGCAATTGATGATAGGAGAGGTAGACAATATCATCATTCTGTGAAGTGGCCATTTTTGCCAAGGAGTTCGCTACCTGGTTAGCTTCCCTTAAACAGTGCATGACATATACATTGATTAATTCAAGGCTCTGTACAATCTCTTCAATCACCATCTTCAATTTATTGTTCTTGGTGGACCTTTTTCTTAGCATCTCAACAATCAACAACGAATCCATCTCCAAGTCAATATTTTTATAACCATTTTGGATACACCACTCTACTCCAAACTTAGCAGCTATGGCTTCAGCAAAGTTGTTACTCTTACACCTTATCGGAATCGAGAAGGCCACAATAAAATTACCATTTACGTCCCTCGCAATTCCTCCAATACCAGCATTACCAGTTGCCTTAATGTAGCTCCCATCTGTGTTTATCTTAATTCTACCAGTCTCGGGTGTGCACCACTGTACTTGTTTCCAAATCGGAATTGGTCTCAACCTCTCCACAATGTCACAAATTTGATGCCAATGTGGTGGTAGTTGTATGTTTGGGAAGGTTCTATTAATCACAGCCTTAATGTTCCACACTACCTGATATTACATGTTCCTGTGATGGAACTTTTTTTGTTACCATACTTGCAAGTAGTACTCATTTTCCACAACTCCCAACATATAGTTATAGCAGTAATTTGCAATATCAATTTATGCACCAAATTACTTGGTTTCCTTTGCCACCACTGTTTGAGAACACCATTGATAGAATCAGTTTGCAATTGCATCCCAAGTGATGTACCAAAGTACTTCCAGATATGATTTGCAGCTTCCCCTTCAAAGAAAACATGTTGTAATGTTTCACATTTGGGTGAAGTGCAACATGCACACTTAGAAACCATCTGGTTTCCAAATCTGCTAATGATATCATCAAATGGTAGCCTTCACTTAATTAACCTCCAGCTCAAAAAGGAAATCTTGAAAGGGACATTCTTATGCCAAATTTTGTTGATGAAAGAATTCTTTGGTTTCTGCATTCTAATCAATTGCCAAGCTGATTTGTTCGAAAACATTCCATCTTCAGTGTCATTTCAGATAGCATAGTCTTGTTGATCTTGTCTCCCTATTTTAATGCTTGTAATATGAATGACCTCCTCTTCAGGTAGAAGTCTTCTTAGTTTTTCTCAATTCCAATCCTCCCCACTGAAGAACTCTTTTACCATGAGTTTTGATGATCCACCATTGCTTGGATACCTTGCTGCCAGAGCTCCTCTATAGGTCCAATTGTCCCACCAGAAACTGCATTCTCCTGAATTAACCTTCCACCTAATGTTATTTTCAGCTTTCGCTATACTTTGTAATAGACTTTTCCATGAGTGAGAATTTCCGGCTGCCCACTTTTTGGTCACGGGATGAGCCCTGATACAATATTTGGCTTTGGTGAAATCTGCCCATAGAGATGGTTTGGTCCTAAACCTCCACCATCTCTTCATGCTGCACACTTCATTGATTTCTTCCATACTTCTGACACCAATTTCTCCCTCATCCTTCGGTACACACAAGTTTTTCCAGGAACACCAGTGATAATTGTTCTTGTCTCTTGTTGTTCCCCATAGGAATCTAGAGAAATGTTTTTCGATGAGTGTTAGAGTTCCTTTTGGAGGGGACATGGCAGATAAGGTATAAATTGGTAACGATTGCAGAACATTCTTGATCAGAGTAATCCTACCCCCATATGACAACATCTTACCTTGCCATCCAGCCAGCTTCCTCACTACTTTTGCTACTATATCATCAAAGTAACAAATTTTCTTCCTTCCTACATATATAGGACATCCCAAATATGCAAAGGGGAATTGCTTATACATAAAACCCGTTTTCTTCCTCATTCTGTTAATTCTCCCAGCTCTGATTTTCAGAGCAGTGATGAAAAGACTTTTGTCGGCATTCACCTTTTGGCCTGAGGCCCTCTCATATGTCTTGATCAGCTTCATCACTAGTTTGATGGACTTAGTATTTCCCCCGATGAAAATAATCACATCATCTGCATAAGCCAGATAGTTAATTTGAGGGCCATTTACATTCATGGAGAAGGAAGTAAAGTTTTCATTGTGGTTAAGGTTGTTAAGAAGTCTGGACAACACCTCAGATCCAATGATGAACAAGGAAGGTGACAATGGATCCTCTAGAGGCGCTCATATTGAACACTGCTTCTCTGATCTCTTCTTCTTGGGGGATGGATGTAAGAATTTCATTCTCATCCTCGGACACACAGCTGGATATGCAATCTAAGCAATCCAAATTTAACTCAGTCTGTGGTAGGTTGAAGAGCTTTTCAAAATGTCTAACTCCAGCTTTGCTAATTTTCTCATCACTTTTCACCCATTTACTCTTGTGATTCTTGACTCTATGTATTTGTAGTCTCTTTCTCTTATCTCTTATGACACTATGAAAGTACTAACTATTACAGTCTCCCTCTTCAAACCATTTGATTTGGGACTGCTGTTTTAATAAGGGCTCTTGCATACCTATCCATCTAACATATTCAGCATGACATTTATTCATCTCTTATCTGCTTTGCTCAGTGTTTTGCACCTGATCCATCTCTTCTACCTGTTGCATTTAAGCCTCCCATTTTGATACCTGTTCATACACATTTCCGACAACTTCTCTTGACCACTGAGTTAGCCTTTTTGCTTAGCATCTTCAACTTTTGTTGGAGTCTCCACATTGAATTTCCTTTAATACTGGTATCCCAGACATCTTTCACTATTTCTTTGAATCCCGGCTGATGTATCCAGAAACCAAGAAACCTGAAATAGCTCACATTGCTGCTCATATTACTATAAGATTTCATCAATAATGGCCTATGATCAAAACCAGTTCTTGTTAGGTGCCTAATATTATTGGTTTGAAATTGTTGTGCCCAAGCATCATTGATGAAAATCCTATCAAGTCTCTTCCAAATCCTCTTTCTCTGTCTTTTATTATTGCACCAAGTAAATTTGGATCCGAAGTAGCCAAGATTAGTTACTTCACAATTCTCCATACAGCTTGTGAAGTCAAAACTTCTTTGGATTCTATGAGGTTTTCCTTCTAATTTCTCATCAGGTTCCATAATACTATTGAAGTCTCCACCAATGCACCAAGGTCCATTAATGGTATTATATGTGTCCTCCAAACTATCCCATAGCTCTTTCCTCTCAGTAGACGCGCATTTAGCATATACTACTGACATAAAAAGCTCTTTATCCACCTTATCAATCTTTAGTTTCAAAGTCATTTGTTGTTCCTCATTAGTGATTACAGTAGCTTGGCAATTTTGTCTCCAAAAAGACCAAATTTGGCCATTAGTATTAGCAAGGCAGTTTTGAAATCCAAGAAATTTCATATACCCCTCAATCTTCGCACTGCTTATGAATGGTTCAAAGATAGATACAAAGTCTATTTTGTTGATGTCGATCAAAAACTACTATTTCCGTTGAAGACAGAAATCAAGAAAAGAAGAAAAACTAAAACAAACACAAACACTATAACTAAAACCAATTAAACAGCAGATGCGCACACCAGCTGGAAACAAAAAAGACAGAAAAAGAGATAAACAAACAAACATCTTATAACACTACCAAAAAAAAAACGATCAAGAAAAGGGCAATAAGATTTGTTGGACAAGCTAGCAAGGCGGACGGATTCAGAGAGACACATAGTGCAACTTGGACAAACATAGGTTTTGCTTAGGATGTACTTCTGTTAAATCAAACTATCTTCATTTCCTTTAAGCGTGAATAGCTAACATGTCCAACTTGTCCTGATCAAATCCGGATTCTTTGTTGAGGGCACAAAAAACGTGAAAAGCTTCATCACGCTCCAGATTATAGTATAACAATCCGTCTTTAATCAACACTGTCCCGGAACAAAAGTTGCACTTGATCTCTGCATTCTCGTGTTTGAAAGGGAATGAAAAGAAGAGCGCGTAAGATACATTATCCGCCAAGGTCAAGGTCTTGGGAGCTCCAGCACAATGACGATTAATAATAAATTTACACGGGGCGCAATAGTACGCCCTGCCACGATCTTTGAAATCAGCAAGGCATCCCGAACATTTGAGATCCTCATGCACAAAATCTAAGAAACGAGTAAATTTAAGAGGGTGTTGAGGATGAGACATATGTTGAATCTTGAATGGAATGGAGAAACAATTCTTGTCGATAAAGTAATTGCAACCACTGCAAATGTACCCAGTACAATGTTCAAACTTGCACAAGTTGTACGTCAAACCCTCGATCGAGTTGAATTCTTGGAGAGCATGGCGATGAGTGAAATGAGTGACATCCCCACAGGATTGACCAGCTGGCGTAGGATGGCGGTTAGTTAGAGCCAGAGTTCGCAGCCGAATCTGAAGTTTACTCGTGGAATCATTCTCCATTCCGTATTCTGTTACAGCAGCACAGTCGAAATGACACAGCTTTAGCACAAATGGAGCTGATCATGCCCAACTATGCCTTATAAAAAGGATTAAGCGGTCGTTGCAAATATAATTCGGTTTTCAAGTCCGAAGTCGAATCCCACAGAAAACTAAGGCTTAACTACAGTTGTTCACTATCACCAACAATACAAGCTTGAACAGTTCCTAACTTATAGATATTAAGATTCTTGTGTTTAACTAATTAACTAACAAATTAAAATAGTGAATTAACACTAAAGATACTACAGGTTGAAGAAAAGATTAAGGAAGTCTAGAATTATGATTTCTGATAGTAGGCTATATAGTTGATATTTACACCTTAATATGACCATACTTTGTTGTTGTTTTATAGATAAATTGCCAACAAAATGCTCTAAATAGTGTTCTTTGGTTTAGCAGGGAATATTATATGAGAGGAAGCAATCTGGAGTATTTTGGAGGCGATAATGTGAAGAAAAACGCCCACTCGAGAAGTACCCAAACACAAAGAAGCATAAATGGCCTGGGCAAGAAGGCCACCGCGACCGCGGTAGATTAACAACGTAAGGCAGAAAGGTCAGCATTCATCGCGGTCGACCGCGGTGCACTGTTCACGTTGCTGGAAAGTTTGAGGACCAAAGTGTAAAATCGGGAAAACTTTTGTAAAACCCTTATATGCTTTAGAAACTCGCCCAAGATTGTGCTAAGCTGATTTTAGACTACTTTTGGAGGCAAGAACAAGAGTGAGAAGATCAACCAAACATTAGAGTTTTTCTATCTCCTTTTAATTCTTGCAATTTTACATTATGAACAATTTAGTAGTTTTCTCTTATTTTGTTATGAGTAGCTAAATACTTATCTAGGGTTGATGGAACCAATTGTTGGTTGAAGTTTTGACTCAAGTTGTTATAATCGAGCCGGATTTATGATATGATTGTTCAACTACGTTTTGTATGGTGATTAATTGAATGGGCCCTTGATTAATCGTGTCTAATTACCTTATATTGCTTGAGAAAGAATATTAGGTTAGATAGCTGTTGAACAACACCACTTTTGGATAATTGAAGAGATTCATTACTTGAACTTAAAAGTGGGTTTAGAGATAACAAAACTTTGGTGAGATAATTTTAGAGTTGCATAACTCTTGTCAGCTAGAGTAGTTCGAGAGAATGCTCTAGTAAATTATTGTAGTTGATCGAGAGATAATTACGATAACCCATAACTCTTAATCCTCATAGAGTATTACGGCGAGATTATAGCAGAAGAGTCAAGACCTAAGCTAGCAATTGGGGAAATCACTGCCCTAGACCTTTTTACCATTGAATTATCTTTGTTTTAGCTTACTGTTATTTTTAATAGTAGTTGAAATAGTTAAACAAAAACCCAATCTTTATTGATAAAAAATCTTGCATCTAAAGATTGATTGAGTTGATAATAACATTTCCGAAGAGTGTAATAGATAGGTTAGTTCCCTGAGGATTCAATTTCGGACTTAAAATCAGATTATATTTGCAGCGACCGCTTTGTCCTTTAAAAGGCATAGTTGGGCGTTATCAAATTTTGGCGCCGTTGCCGGGGGACTAACGGTGTTATTTATTACAACTTAGAAGTAGTGTTAAAATTATTAGTTCAAATCAATTTCCAAAGGTGTTAAACAATTTTTATTAAAATTCTAACGTTTGAACTCTTGTAGAATTTAGGTGTATGCCTAGAAATTCTTCGAGGACTGGAGAACTGCTTGAAAGACTTTCAGACCCTGAGAAAACATTCAGGGCATTGAACCGTGCCAACAAGAGGATCCAACAATCACAACAACCACACCAGCTTGAAATTGACATGGGTGACGTAGAGAGCGTCAACGGAAACATCAGGGATGAGCCAGCTGACCCAAACGTCAGAGTGGTGGCACCTCTTGTGCCAGAAGCTGCACTTTATGATTGGGCTCAACCCACAGCTGACAACCTGGCAACTGCCATAGCTGTGCCTGCAATTCAAGCGGAGACATTCCAGATCACCAACAACATGCTGCATCTGCTACAGAATAAAGGATTGTTCTCCGGGTCACACATTGAAGACCCTCAGCAACATTTAATTTTTTTTTTGTCAATTTGTGTAACTCAAAGGCAGCCAAATGTGACCCCAGAAGCTATCAAGCTATTACTGTTCCCATTCTTTGTGACTGGGAAAGCTCGGACTTGGCTGAATTCGCTCCCAATCAATTCCATTGTCACCTGGGAGGAATTAGTAAAGCAGTTCCTGAATAAGTTCTACCTGCCCAACAAGACTACAAGGCAGATTGATGAAATATTGCAGCACAAGCAGCAGCCGACTGAGACTTTGCAAGAAACTTGGGAAAGATTTAAAGGGATGCTGGTGAAGTGTCCTCACCATGGCATTCTAGACCAGATGCTTGGCTAGAGATTCTATATGGGGTTAGCTGACAATCTAAAGGCCAGTGTGGATGCTTCAGCTGGAGGTGCATTTTTGAGTAAGACATTCACCGAGTGCAAAGTCCTTCTTGACAAGATATCCCAGAATTCGGGGTGGATGACTAGAGGTACAACACTGGCACCCATAGTGCATTCAGTTCCTCTTGACCCAAATAATTCGCATGCAGATAACAGGCCACACTCATGACTCAGATGAGTATTTTGACAAAGAAGATAGATGAGATGGGTACCAAACAGGTGCATATTGTTGACACGACAAATGAAGGACTGTGTACGCCCTGTGTTAATCAGTCTTATGTATGTTCATGGAGCAGAGAAGGTGAAAATCAAGGGGCAAGGGAAGATATGAATTATGTTAACAACTTTGGGGGTCAGAGACAAGGAGGACAGCAGTGGAGACCGACACCAAATCAGCAATACAGATCTAACATGCCTCAGCCTGGGGGCATGTAAGTTCAAGGCCAAATGGTGCCATACCACTAGAGACAACAGGTCTACCCATAGCAGAACCAACAACAATTGACATATCAGCCACCTCCTCAACAACAAGATAACAACATGGTAGAGATCAGGGGGATGCTCCAGCAACTCATTGGGACAAATGGTAAGATGCAAGAAAAGTTAGCAGTACATGATTCAGCTATAAAGAACATTGAAACTCAGTTGGGGAAGTTGTCTATGGCTTTAAACAACCGCCCCTAGGGAACATTGCCAGTGGACACAAATATTAACCTCAAGGAGCAAAACACGAATTAGCTGATGGTAGTAAGTCTCCGGAATGGGAGAGATTTAGACAAAGAGCAGGAGGTTGCACAAGCCAGCAAAGAGACTACGCCAGCCACTCCAATTCCACTAGAGGTAGATGAACCATTAACTCTGACTGAAGTGGTGGTTGAACAGGGTCAAGATGAAAAGGGTAAGGCTAAGGTAAATGAACAAGCTGCAGAATAGGTGGTGCCTCTTGTGCCACAGAACCCCAATAGAGAGAAGCCAGCACACAGTGCACAAAGGGTGATACCTGCACCATTCCCTCAGAGACTGGTAAAACAAAAGAAGGAAGATCAATACAAGAAATTCATGGAGATGTTGCGTCAAATTCAGTTGAATATTCCTTTGATGGATGCCTTGAGGGAGATGTCAGGTTATGCGAAGATGATGAAAAACCTAATGTCACGGAAGTTTGATTTTTAGGACCTATCCACAGTGACTCTGACGCAGACCTGCAGCGCAGTAGTGACCAAACCGATGGCTCAAAAAATGTCAGACCTAGGTAGCTTCACTATTCCATGCACGATTGGGAGTTATGCCTTTGCAAAGGCATTATGTGATTTGGGAGCCAACATAAATTTGATGCCTCTGGCTGTATACTCCAAACTGGGCATTGGTAGAGCTAGACCGACTTTGATGCTGCTGCAGCTGGCGGACCGCACGGTAAAAAGGCCTACTGGGATTCTTGATAATGTGTTGGTGCAAGTGGGGAAGTTCGTGTTCCCTGCAAACTTTGTTATTCTGGAGTGTTAGGTAGATGAGGAGATACCTATCATTTTAGGTAGGCCATTTTCGGCCACTGGGAGAGCACTGATCGATTGTGAGACTGGGGAATTAAAAATGAGACTGAATGATGAAGAAGTCATATTCAATGTTCAGCAATCTATGAGGAGATCCAGTGAATATGCTAATTGCTCTCTAGTAGAGGCAATGGATGTGATCCTGTAAGAAGATGATGTGACCCTGACTGCTAAAGATCTATTGAAGGCATGTCTGACAAATTTAGAAGAGATGGATGGTGAAGGGTTAGCTGAGTGGGTCATGGCACTTGAAGGCTAAGGATTCTGGAAAAGGGAACCTCAGCTCGAGTCCCTTGAGTTAGAAAAAAAGGGCTACACCTCCAGCAAAGCCATTAGTAGAGGAACCACCCAAGCTGGAGCTGAAGCCGCTCCCAGCTCACCTCAGGTACGTTTTCTTAGGCCCTGATTCTACTTTTCCTGTTATTATATCATCTGGTTTGCTAGATGTGCAGGTAGAACAGCTCTTACAGGTACTGCAAGAAAGTAAGACTGCCATTGGTTGGACCATGGCAGACATAAAGGGTATTAGCCCAGCCTTCTGTATGCACAAGATTCTCTTGGAAGAAGGGCACAAACCTTCCAGAGAACATCAACGAAGGCTGAACCCAAACATGAAAGAGGTAATAAAGAAGGAAGTGATCAAATGGTTAGATGCGGGAATCATCTTCCCCATCTCTGATAGTAATTGGGTTAGCCCTGTCCAATGTGTGTCGAAAAAGGGGGGAATGACTGTTGTGCAAAATGATAACAATGAGTTGATCTCAACTCGTACAGTCACGGGATGGTGGATTTGCATGGATTACCGAAAATTGAACACAACCACCCGGAATGACCATTTCCCCTTGCCTTTCATTGACCAAATGTTGGACAGGTTGGCCGGGCGATCGCACTTCTGTTTCTTGGATGGATATTCGGGGTACAATCAGATATCAATAGCCCCCGAAGATAGAAATAAAACATCCTTCACTTGTCCTTATGGCATCTTCTCCTTTCGGAGAATGCCTTTTGGGCTTTGCAATGCACTGGGAACATTTCAACGGTGCATATTAGCCATTTTCCCAGACATGGTGGAGGATATTATGGAGGTCTTTATGGATGATTTCTCCATGGTGGGAGATTCATTCGAGGACTGTCTTCACAACTTAAGAAGAGTGCTCAAAAGATGTGTGGAGACAAATTTAGTGTTGAACTGGGAGAAGTGCCATTTTATGGTACAAGAAGGGATAGTCCTGGGGCATCGAGTGTCCAGTAAAGGAATTAAGGTTGACCATGCTAAGGTTGACGTGATTGAAAAACTACCACCGCCCACTTCAGTCAAGGCGGTGAGAAGTTTCCTTAGGCACGCTAGGTTTTACAGGCGATTCATAAAAGATT
Source organism: Nicotiana sylvestris (assembly GCF_000393655.2). Classification (NCBI taxonomy): domain Eukaryota; kingdom Viridiplantae; phylum Streptophyta; class Magnoliopsida; order Solanales; family Solanaceae; genus Nicotiana; species Nicotiana sylvestris. The sequence goes on along the minus strand of NC_091068.1, from coordinate 83,835,825 downwards.
TCTCAAAAATTGCTAACCCATTATACAAACTCCTTAACAAGGATCACCCATTATACAAACTCCTTTAAGAAGCGATTAGTGACTGCACCAATCATTGTTGCACCCAACTGGGAGCAGCCATTTGAGCTCATGTGCGACGCAAGTGACTATGCCATAGGAGCAGTCTTGGGGCAGCAAAAGGATAAACTGATGCACCCGATTTACTATGCAAGCAGAACGCTAAGCGGTGCACAACTCAATTACACCGTGACGGAAAAGGAAATGTTGGTTGTTGTTTTTGCATTCGACAAATTTAGGTCATACTTGATTGGCTCGAAAGTTATTGTTTACACTGACCATGCAACAATTAGGTACCTGATAGAAAAGAAGGAGTCAAAGTCACGCTTGATTCACTGGGTTCTTCTGTTACAAGAATTCGATCTGGAAATACGTGACCGAAAAGGGACAGAGAACCAAGTAGCTGACCACCTCTCAAGGTTGGAAGGAGCTAAAAGGAAGGTAGAGGTTGATGATATAACAGAGACATTCCCGGATGAACAGTTGCTGGCAATGACAATGGAGGAGGCACCATGGTATGTTGATATTGCTAATTATTTAGCAAGTGGTATTGTATCTTATGAACTCTCCTCAATACAGAAGAAAAAGTTCTTTCGTGATTGTCAGTATTATTATTGGGATGAACCTTTGTTGTTTAAAATATGTGTAGATAACATGATCCAACGGTGTATCCCCGAGAAAGATCAACATTCTGTTTTGCAGGCTTGCCATGCTTCACCATATGGTGGACACTTTGGAGGAATTCGGATAGCAGCTAAGGTGTTGGAGTCAGGCTTGTACTGGCCTACTCTGTTCAAGGATGCCCATGCTTGGGTTAAAAGCTGCGATGAATGCCAAAGAACTGGCAACATATATCGTAGACACGAGATGCTAATGACCACAATTCAAGAGGTGGAGATTTTTGACATGTGAGGAATTGACTTCATGGGGCCATTCGTCAGCTTGTATGGTAACAAGTACATATTGGTAACAGTTGACTATGTCTCCAAGTGGGTCGAAGTAGTGGCTCTTCCGACCAATGATGCTAAAGGGGTACTAGGCTTTCTAAAGAAGAACATTTTCACACGTTTTGGTACCCTAAGAGCTATACTCAGTGATGGCGGAACCCATTTCTGCAATAGAGCATTCGCACGGCTGTTGGAAAAATATGGAGTTCGTCATAAAGTGATCACCCCGTACTACCCACAATCGAGCGGGCAAGTTGAAGTGTCCAACAGGGAGATTAAAAGTGTCCTCACAAAAATAGTGAATGCAACAAGGACTGACTGGGCAAAGAAATTGGATGATGCATTGTGGGCATACCGCACAGCCTTCAAAACCCCAATTGGTATGTCACTGTACAAGTTGGTGTTTGGCAAGGCATGCCACCTCCCAGTTGAGCTAGAGCATAAAGCACTTTTGGCATTGCGGCAGTTAAACTTAGACATGGATACAACAGGTACTAACAGAATCATTGGGTTACATGAGCTCGAGGAATTCAGGTTTTAGGCCTTTGAGAGTGCTAGATTATACAAAGAAAGGATGAAATTAATGCATGATAAGCACATCTTGGATCGAAACTTCAAACCCGGAGATCTAGTGTTGTTATATAACTCGAGATTGAGATTGTTCCCAGGTAAGTTAAAGTCCTGATGGTCAGGACCCTTCAGAGTGGTGAAATTGTTCTTAAGTGGAGCTGTCGAGATTGAATCAGAAGATGGGACAAATTAGTTCACAGTAAATGAGCAAATGTTGAAACATTACCTGGGAATGGCTGAAGAAAAAGGAGATAGAGTGGTAATCACTTTGGAAGAGCCCCAGTACGCGAATGAGGAGTGATGATCAAATGCTTGCATCGTGCCGCGACGTTAAATCAGGTGCTGCACGGGAGGCAACCCACGAGTGTTGTTGTTAGTGTGTTCATAAAAAATAATAATAATAATAAACAACGCCAACACCACGACCGCGGTGAACCGCGGTAAACCGCGGTAGAAGGCAAACATTCTGCCTCGAATTTTTCATCTCACCGCTGTAAGCACGTGATTTTTGCCCTATGAAAGAATTACTCCCAAAAATTCAAAATAAAACAATTTCCTTTGTGTGCAATTTTTGTTATTTTTGTGGTATTTTTGTATAATTATTTATATTTTTATGTGTGCATATTTATTTGTTTTAATTAATAAAAATATAAAATATGTCACATTTTCATTTAGTATTTAATTAAGTTTGTTTTACAAAAATGAAAATCACAAAAAATAGGAATTTTTTGCATTGTTAGCATTTAATGTCAAATTATGCAATTTTGTTTTAATTGGTGTTTAATTGTGTATGATAATTATTATTAGGAGTTTAATTAGTATTTTTGGAGTTAATTTAGTTTGTAACTCAATTTAGAATTTTAGTTTTATCCAAATAATAATAATAATAATAATAATAATAAGAACAAACTCGGATTGGGCCAATTTTCGGAATTAAAAATAGGCCCAAAACACTTCTACCCAACCCAAAACAATACCAGGCCCACACCCATGACCCATACCCTACTTGGTCCACAACCCAAATGCCCAAACCCTACACTTATGCATCAGCCGTATCATTTTTGTTCAAGAAGCTTCACATTCTTCTTCTTCTTCTTCAAGAAGAAGAAACCCTAGAAAGAAAAAGAAAAAAAAACCAAATCTTCTCCAGCCATCATCCTCGTCTTCAAGTCGCCAAACGACTTCTTCTCCTCCATAAACGTTGTTTCTTTTCCTTCACGAAACAGCCATGGCAGCTGCTCATTCTCCTTTCGCGAAATAGCCATGGACGACCAAACAAGCTCAGCTGCTCGCCTACGACGAGCAACAGCCATGGTAGCTGCTCCTCACCAAACCCCACTGCCCAATGCCAGTCCAGCCACCCCGCTGCTGCTCCCCGTCGACCACCCCGCAGCTGCTCCTCACCAAACCCCACTGCTTCACGTCAACCACTACCCGCGACGCCATCAGCAGCAGCGAATCCAGCTGCTGCCGCTGCTACTCCTCACGACTACCCTCGTCCCTCCAGCTGGTCCACCACAGTCCAAACGACCAGCTTCTGCTTCGTCCTTTTTCAACGCTCACAAACAGTCCGTTCGACCTCCAATAGTTCAAATCCGAGTTTCGACTTGGGTTCGTTCAAGTTTCAGATTTTTCTTTCAAGATTATTTAGTTCATTTGATCTATTTTCTGTTATTGTTTTTGGTTTTAAGTGTTGGTTGTAATCTTGTCTTGTTCATTCTATTTTTCGGATTATTGATTCTTTGTTTAAAGTGTTATTTTTGTAAATCTTGTCTTGTTCATTAGTTCTCCTTCTTCTTCAAGACCTTTTATTTGGTCAAAGTTTTTCTTCGGTTTGTTTGAGTGTGCGTTATAAGCTACATTCGATTTGAACAACTTCGTTGAATAGTTAGTTTATGACTGCTTTGTTTGGACGAATACAACCTGAATCACTTCGTTGGTCTGGTTTGATACTTGAATCATTTGTGTGAATTTGACTTAAGGATTGGTTGTAGCTATGTAGTGATTTGGTGTAGTTGTAAATCAGAGAGGTTTAAATACAGATTGTTAAGAGTGAGGGCAAGACAATAATAATAGGGGGTTTTCAGGGGTATTTTTGGGTGTTAAAAGATTTAAAATGTTTGGTGTTAGTAGTCTTCCAGTTGAATATTCAGTGTACAATTAAATTAATGAATTATTTAATGAAAAGGGAATTAATAGTGCAAAATACAGCCTGTCTTATATCTTTAAGGGTGGGAAATTAGAAAATAAGCATGAGATTAATGATAAAAGGGTATAGATGCACATGGGAGGAAATATACAGGCTGAAAGTGAAAAACTTTGAATAAATAATGTTTAGTTCTAGCCTATAAATAGGAGGAGTTGATATAGAAAATAGGAACTGGAAATTTACAGAACAGAAATTTTCAGAACTTAAAAGGAGAAATAGGCTAATTTTTCAGAAGAAAAAAAAATCAGTCTTTGAGAGCTAAAAACTGAAAGTGAGGTCCTTTTCTTTACTACTGAAATCAGAACTTTGTTACTGCCTCTGTGGATTGCGCTTAGTGTTACAGATTTTCAGTCAGGCTTTCCGGGGTTTTTTCAGTTTGGTTCTGACCATTGTTACATTGGCTATTGCTGTTTTTGTTGCTGTTATTGGCTGTGGGATTCTGTTGCTGTGCTACTATTATACATTGTTGCTCCTGACCTCTTTTCTCTCTTATTGTAATTCGAATTCCAGGTACACATTCGAATCTTGTAGTGATAAAGCTTTGAAGTTGAAATGCAACAATAAAATTCAACCGCTTCAATAAAGTAGATAGTAGACATGTTGGTTTATTTAGTTTTTTTTTCTTTGTGAATTGTTTTAATTTTTTTTTCTATAATTGGACTGAAAAGAGAAGGAATTGTATAAATGGTCATGCGCTGATATAACATGAACCTTTCAATTTTGTTAGATTAATGGGGTAGATCATGATAAGCAGCATATCTCTAGTTAGTTGTTTGTTTTCATGCATATATTCAAGTAGTCCACAAACGAGATAGAGTACTTAGTCAAAACCCGATTAGTATTTCGTTTAGGTGGTTAAAACTAATTTCCATTAATCCTCTTAAGTGATTATACTCTCATCAGTATTGACATTAATTCATGTTACAAATAATCTCACATAGATAGATTGTGGACTTGATAAAAAATGTAAATGTAAGGTGGTTAGGTAGTGTCAACATTATAGTTCCAATAATAATAATAAAAAATAAATAAATAATTAAATAAAGGCCGTAGTCGATAATTTTATGTATTAATAATTAAGTATACTTACACTAATGTAGAGTAGTTTCAATAGGCATTTAGTATAGTTAAATTGTGGATCCATTAGGGTTAATGAATTAGTCTATAGCTTTGATCATTTAGTTAACCTCACCACAGTTAAAAATGACTAATTGTAGTAACGTTAGTCAATCTTGTATGTTTTTTTTTATATACATAATTCCATTTTTAGTTATATTAGCTTATGGAATAAGGCGCGAAACAATTTTTCTATTTTTACAAGTTCGAGTACAATTTTTCTTTAGCATCTGTTGTAACCTATTAATTAAATAAGTTACGGTTTTTTTTCCAGCATGTAATTAACCAGGATTTTTTTTATTTAGAGACAAATAAAAATAGAAATGTAGTTACTTTCCTTTTTTAAAAAAATAAATAAATGAGACGAGCTTCGTCAAATAAAAACAAAAAAAAAAATAAAAAAAAATAATAATAAAATTTGCAGGACCCTCAGTAAAGGTTTAAGATTTTTTTTAGAAGTCGGGAAGGGTCGTTTAGCGAATTTCACGGCCCTCCCAAAAGATAATAACGTGCTAGAATCTTTAGGCGCGACTTTAGTAATTTACATTCCTAAATATGGGTGGGCATTTTATGCGGCCCGAATCTAAATCCTAAGACGTTGAATAGATTGTGCCTAAGATTGCGGGTTCATTTGATGCGGCGCAATCCGAAAACATACTTTAAACGGCGTTCACTCTCTCGAATAAATATGTATATGTAAAAGCAGTAAAAAGTAGAATCAGCACATAGGTTATTCATGTAAAAATCAGATAATAGCTAAATGCAACAGTTGAGCGACCGTGCTAGAACCACGGAACTCGGGAATGCCTAACACCTTCTCCCGGGTTAACAGAATTTCTTATCCGAATTTCTGGTTCGCGGACTGTTAAACAGAGTCATTCTTTTCCTCGATTCGGGATTAAATTGGTGACTTGGGACACCCTAAATCTCCCAAGTGGCGACTCTGAAATAAATAAACAAATCCCGTTTCGATTGTCCTTTAATGGGAAAAACTCCTTCACCCCACGCGGGGGCGGAAAAAGGAGGTGTGACAGCTCTGGCGACTCTGCTGGGGAACTATACCCAGAATCTCTGGTTCAGGGTTCAGAATTCGAGCTTGGAATAATTGTTGTATTCAGCTTTATAAGATTTTGTTACATGATCTGTGCATACTATGCTAACTAACTGCTTTTACTGCTTTGATATTTTGTGAACTGTATATAAACTGTGCCGAAACCCATCTCCTCTCTGAGTCTTCTGAATTGTGAAGAAGGGTGTATGGTGTACGACTTATTTTCTGTCTAGTGTCAAGTCCCAATTTAGAACGAGTTTTGGATAAGTCGCAAAGCCGGTGAAGTTTCTGTATTCTCGGATTGCCGCCTCCTCCTCGGCTCGAGTTGTCCGCTCGGGTAAGCCAGGTCTAGAACAAACACCCAGGTTTTGAACCTAGAATAACTCAGCCTCATGCCAGATCCCTAGTAGGAACGCTTGTTTGCTTCATGTGCATTTTGACTTAGGGGACTCAACACAGGAGTTGGGTCCATCTAGGGCTTGCAACCTGAAACGAAAAGACCATTCTGATGCATCGTAATTGTTTTCTGTGCATTTATTTGCTCGGGCCTGGATGTTGACCGGTTTTTGAATTTCGGGAATGTTAGAAAATTAAGAAAAAGAGAAAAAGAAAAATAGCAGTTGGAGAGTTAACTGATTGTTTGAAAAAAAAAACCAATGCCCAAGTACTGTCGGAACTCTGGAAAATAAAAAAAAAGTTTTATTTTTAATGGTTTGTTTTACTAAAAAAAAAGAGCAAAGGAAAATAGGAAAAAGAGAGTGTTTCATTTTTGGAAATTGTTTGCTGAAAAGAAAAGGAAAAAGAGTTGTTTTTTTTGGTTCGAAAAATAGGTTGTTATATTGTTTGTTAAAAAAAAAGGATTTTTTTTTAATTAGAAAATAGGTTGTCTGTTGAAAAAAAGAAAAAAAAGGGTCTTGTTTTTAAAAGTAGTTTTTTTTTATTTTTGCTTATGAAATGTCAAAAATGAAAATGAAAAAGAGTCCTATTTTAAAATAGTGCGGTTAATTCGCCCGAACTACGCTGGTTTGATTCTTACCGGATGTGAGATACGTAGACAACCCTCATTGGGTCCAACTTCCCTGTTACGAAATATAGTCCGAAAATGCCAAAATTTTAATAGTCGTCATAAATAAGTCGGGCGATGTCGTTTTTGTCGTAAATAGCCGAATGTTCTCTAAAGGAACACCGAAAGTTTGACTTTGCATAAACGGCCACCTTGGGTCATTCTTTTTAGGATTTTGACCGGTAGACTACACAGCCTTAAAATCTTCGCTTCCGAAGTGCTGAAAGGCCGTGTTTGAAAATCAAGTTTTTTATTTTTCCCAATTTGAAAACACACAAAACAACATATAAATAGTTTTATTTTTGAGTCGAATAAAAGTCTTCTTTTTTTCTTTCTTAATCACCTTAATAAATGTGCAGGATGAGCACAAATCAAATCGAACCATTCTCAGTCTTTAGCAAGGTCCCTCTGCAGCTCCACATGTGGTGGAATGATTTGGGAAATGATAGTAAAAAAATAGTGGAAAAAAGTTTGGGAGGCCTCGCCAGTCTGTTAGATATCAAGCCAAGGACAAACGTCATTGAAGCTTTAATACCATTCTGGGATCCAACCCGTAATGTATTCCGCTTTGCAGACTTTGAGCTTACACCTACATTAGAGGAGATTGCGGGTTATGCAGGTTTGGATGGAAAATTGAGGGGGCAATATTTGCTTTCTCCTAGACCAGTGTCTCCACATGGGTTTTTGAATTTGCTACACATTAATCGGAAGGTGCAAAATGACGATTTGTCGAAAGGTTATTGTGCTCTTCAATTCTTATATCAACGGTATGGTACTCCTCAGGGTTTCGAAGAACCGAACCTCGGACTAACTCATGGTGGGGACAGAAACAAGTGGGAGGTAAGACGTATTTTGGCATTCATAACAGCCTTCTTGGGAATCATGGTTTGTCCCCGCAAAGATAAGAAAATAGATATAGGCCTTGTAGGGATGGCTGATGTTGCAATCAAAAAAACTAACAGTACTGTGGTCCCTTTGGTTTTGTCCGAAATCTACCGAGCCTTGACTATATGCCGAGAGGGAGGCAATTTATTCTAGGGATGCAATTTATTACTCCAGCTGTGGATGCAAGAGCACCTCTGTCACCGAGCAGGATACATGAATCACCGGTTGACCGGAAAAAACTGTATCAGTGGTTTTGAGAAACGGATGATAGGCGTTGTATTCCCCGAAGGTGTCGAAGCATGGCTTGCACGATTAAGTTCAATGACGGCCGAGCAAATTGAATGGGCATTTGGGTGGTTGCCTGATACTGAGGTGATATACATGTCGGCCGAGAAATGTCACATTCTTCTGATAGGAGTGCGCAGTATCCAACCATACGCTCCTCATCGGGTATTGCGCCAGCTAGGAAGATTTCAGGTAATTCCCACTGATGAGGATCTAAGCAAGCACACCATTGAATTAAGCCCAGGAGTCGTATTCCTCGAAGGAAAAATTAGAAAGTTGTGGCATGAATGTAGATTCCTGGAGCCCAAGACTATGGTTCGAGAATTGGCTAAGGGTGAGGTAGACCCAAAATACAATGCTTGGTTCGGTAAAAGGTTCCAGATTCATCTGAGACCTGCTAAAAGAGCTCATGTACAACAATTTACAGATGATTCGCAAGAGCAGTGGGTTGGTTGGCAAGAGAAGAAGGTTACCAGGTTGAAATCGGGAAGCTGAAGCAACAAGTTGAAAGGCTTATATTTGAGAACCGCGTGCAAGTCGCCTCGGAACAGGGTGAAAAGAATAAATTAACCAAAGAAAACCAAGCACTAAAATCCCGAATTCGCCAAGTCAGTAAGAGTAACAACGACCGACAGAAACGTCTCTCCGATGAAAGGTTGATAGCAGAGCTGAGAAATCAAGTCGGCAAAAGCCGAGCGGACTTGGAGAGATCCTAGGCTTGCATAGCAAGAATGCGGGTCAGATGGGAAAAAGGGACAATGGCACGGAGGAAGCATCTACAACAAGTCATAGGGGATTCTGAAATAATCATTGGACTATTAAGAGAGACAAACTCCACTCTTCAAGAGCAGGTCTTTAAACAAGCTCGAGATACCCGGGCAGACAGAAGGCGCTGTTATGATTTGATGGCCATAATGGAAGAACGAATGGAGAGGTTTCAGGATCGACTCGCTGACAATGCTCAAATGCTGGGGCTAAAGAACCGGCAAATAGAACAACTGTTCAGGGAAAGGGATAACATCCGGGGAAGGATTGATGATATTGGGCACTACATCTACATGAGATGCCTAACATGTGAGCAAATACCTCGTGATACCCTTCTTGCCTCCATCATGGGCTACGTCCACCGGATCATGAATGAGTTGAAGAGCTTGTAGAGGGGTCTTACAATAAAACCCGCGAAAAGGCCGAACGATGCCTCGCGAGTACCTAAGTTGAAATCTTTAATGTATCCCTAGTTCAAGTCTGCACTTGTTTGTTTTTCAGAGTCTGTTGTTTACCCCTATGTTCCCTTCAAACATTGTTAATAATGTAGAGTCTGTATTTCGTTTGTTTTCTTTCAAATAACAGTTTGTAATAGCATATTTGGATAATAGAATGTAAAATTGGGTATTTATTTTACGGATGCATGAATTACGCCTGGTCTGATTCGTGCGGGGTCACGATACGTAGGCAATCTCTATAGGATTCGACCTTAATTCTAAAAAAAACAAAAAAAAAAGAGAGAGAGAGAAGAAGAAAAGAAAGGTCCCTGAAACACTCGAAAGAGGCACAAATAAAATAAGCCGGGATGATGCATGCGATCAGAGCAAAAGAATGTTAGAAATGGTTAACTGCCTAAGAACATTGCATTCCCCAACGTGCAATTACAATATCTGTTAAGATTCTAACACTGACAAGTTTGTTGTTTTTCCAACCAGTACCAGTTTGTTTGTTAAAGCGTACTGGCACCGTACCATTATCAAACAAGATCAAAAGGGCCCATACCAGAAAGTATGACTGGTTCAGACAATAGTGTTGAGTCGGAAAAGACGGCAAATCAGATGCTGAAGGAAGCCATGGAAAAAATGGAAAAGATGAGGCTGGAAATGAATGAAATGCAGATAGCCTTAGCTAGAGCCCAAAAGGGGCATGAACTACCTGTTACTCCTACTCTCCAACCAGGACACACGTCAGAATACCCCTCTCCCGGTCCTTCAACGAGTTTCCCAAGCCATCACTACTATCAGGGAAGAGAGGCCTATGATACCCAAGCTCCACCACCCAATCAGAATCCTCCTCTACCAAATGTTCCCGCCTTTGTGGTGCCTGCCCCAGCCCCATTGCACAGATCATCTAGCGAGCCATTGTTTCAGGCTCACGATACACAATATTACCCCCATGAACTCACATTCAAAGCACCCGAGCCACATACCTATAATCCCCACTTTGAGGTCCCATCGGAGATTGAAAAGCCGGCTAAGAGCCCAGAGCAGGACGAGGTGATGCGGAAATTTAAAAGCCTGGAGCAGTCCTTCAGGAACATGCACGGGTTAGGCAACCAGGTCAGTGTGGCTTACAAGGATCTATGCCCTTTCCCTGACGTCCAATTACCAGCAGGGTTCAAGATGCCCAAATTCGATTGATACGAAGGGCATGGCGATCTTATGACACATCTACGGGGCTTTTGTAGCAAAATGAGGGGAGAGGGGGGCAAAGATAAGCTACTGATAGCTTACTTTGGCCAGAGTTTGAGCGGGTCGGCACTAGAGTGGTATACAAGACAAGATCAGAGTAGGTGGTACACCTGGGATGATCTGGCACAGGCTTTCGCAGGACACTTCCAATACAACCTTGAGATAGTCCCAGACCGTCTCACATTGCTAAATCTTGAGAAGAAACCCGGAGAGAGCTTCCGGGAATTTGGGTTCCGATGGAGAGAACAGGCAGCCAGAGTTGATCCTCCAATGAGAGAGGGAGAAATGGTAGATTACTTTCTACAAACTCTAGAGCCAACTTACTTCGGTCACTTGGTGACGTTAGTTGGTAAATCATTCAATGAAGTGGTGAAAATGGGAGGAATGATAGAAGAGGGGCTTAAGTCCAATAAGATCCTGAGTTACTCGGCAATCAAGGCAACGACTCAGGCCATTCAGAGCGGCGCGGGAGGTGCGCTCGGAAAGAAAAGGAGAGAGGAGGTCGCGACAATAGAGGCCGGCAATTGGTCCAGATCTAGAGGTCTTTCCCCTCATTACCAACCCAGACCCCATCATCTAAACTACCCACACATTCCAAATTACCCTCCACAACCCTACTACCCACCACAAGAACAACATTTTTCCATCCATCATGCCCAAACTTACACCCAGCCTCCGGCTCGTCCGCAATGGCGTGAACCGGCTCCCCAACATACATATCTACCTCCACAAAACACATATCCACCTCCACAAAACACATATCCACCACCGAGGGCCTACAGGAATCCTTTAGGGCCAAGCTTCCGCGGAAATCAGGCTTTCAGGAATGAAAGGATGCAGAAGCCAAGAACATTCACTCCGTTGGGAGAAACCTATACTACTCTGTTTCACAAATTGAAGCAGATAGGCCTACTAAGTCCTGTTGAAACCAAATTGCCAAATCCCCTTCCCAGAAATCTAGACCATTCAGTAAGCTGCGAATATTGTTCGGGTGCTCCTGGGCATGATACTGAGAAATGTTGGAAGTTGAAGACTGCCATACAAGATCTTATTGACACAAATAGGATCGAGGTTCAGGCACCAGAGGCTCCCAACATCAATGAAAATCCGTTATCGGTGCACCATGAAGCCCATATGATCGAACTAGTGCACGAAGGAGGGGAACTAAAGAAATCCTCACAAACAGTGATGATGATCCGTGCCAGTTCAAAGAAAAGTCGACCAGTGGAAAAGCGGTCGCATAGTTGGAAAAGGTAGATGACAAGCCAGTTATGGTATTGGGAAAAGGGTCCATTGGGGCAGATGTACAGTTTGTGGGGCTGAAAGCAAAAATCAACAACTGAATGACTACTCCTCTTCCTATCCGAAGGGAGTCTTGGTAGTGGGCTCTGATTTTCTTTCTTGTTGTTTGGATTATTCCAAGGTTGTATTCCAGATTTTTTTTGTGCTCGCCAAAGTGTGAAACCTTGTTATCCCATATTTTAATAAAGTGAAAGTTTTTTTTCTTTCTTTCTTCATTCCTTATTTTGTTTTAATTTTTCTTCTTCTTTTTCTCTTCTGAACAGTTCTCTTTATACTGGTTCTAATGACATGGCATGCACGAAGGATCTTCAACCTAGTCTAAAAAAATCAATCTGATTTCGAACTTATAGTACAAGATTGTGATGATGAGTCGAAATACGATGAGGATGAATCCTTCGAAGAAATTAACAGAGAGTTGAGCCAAAAAAAAAAACCAACTCAAATGACACGGAAGTCGTCAATCTAGGGGATGTGGATGATATCAGGGAAGCTAAGATAAGCGTCCACATTGAACCAAACATCAGGGAAGAACTAATCAAAGCACTTATTGAATTCAAAAACGTTTTGCATGGTCATACGACGACATGCCGGGTTTAAGCACCAATCTAGTGGTTCACAAATTGCCCACTGACCCGGCATTTCCTCCCGTCAAGCAAAATTGAGAACCGACATGAGTGTGAAGATTAAGGAAGAAGTAACCAAATAGCTGAATACTAAGGTTATTCGGGTCGCTCCATATCCTGATTGGTTGGCTAATGTGGTGCCAGGGCCAAAAAAGATGGAAAAATCAGGGTGTGTGTTGATTATCGCAATCTGAACAAAGCAAGCCCAATGGCGCTTTATGTTTAACAGATATCGAAGGGAAATGCATCGACATGGCTATCAATTCCGACGCAGTTAAGAGATATTATGTATGATCTCTTTTGATTGTAATTGTCATTTGTTTGTACTTGGTATTTATTGGATAATGAAATGATGGAGGCAATTCTTTTTTCTATCCAAACACTTTTAACCTTTGATTCCCCCTTTCAGCCTTATTTAGTCTTTCATACCCCTCTTTTGGAATCACTAAAAAATATATGAAAAAAAGGAATAATAAAAAAAAATGAAAACAAGATAAAGGTCATAAGGAAAACAAAGGAATCGTTGGGAACTACGTTTGACCTGATTCCTCAAAGATGATACGTAGGCGCTTCACGACTCGGTCATAGTGTGCATAGTTCAACATAGTATAACAAAAATAAAATCCCCCAAGCAAAGAAAACTGGGGCAGAAGTTAGGTTTTAAAGTTTCAAAAAAGGTTTGATTCCAAGAGTTGTAGTAGTTAACCCATCAAAGTTATTTTGAATTTTTGATAGCCTTTCTTTTAGCCCCACACCAAAACCAACATCGATGTCCAAAAAGACCTCCCGATCAATATCCGAGAGGTGTCAAGTCAGGCAAATGAAAGCCGAGAATAATGCACTGATCCCCAGCAAGAAGAGGATCATAAACTGGAAATGAATTGATAGCCGAAAAGAATCTCCAGAAGAGAGAGTCATATCGGCAACACTCCATTCCCCCGCTGAAAAAATAAAATTAGAGAGTCTTATCGGTGAAAATCTTCACAGGCACCATAAGGCGACGAAAGATGAGAGAAATAAAACGAGAGAGTCTTATCGGTGAAAACCTTCACAGGCACCATAAAACGCCGGGAGATGAGGGAAATGAGAGAGTCTTATTAGTAAAAACCCCTCGAAGGGCAATATAAGGCAACAAGATAGATTGACAAAAAGGATATGCATTTGCGAAGAGGTGGGCACCTCTTTATCCCCAGCAAGTGAGGCCATCAGGAAGATTGATTGATACAAATAGACTGGGTTGATTAATCCGTAATGCACAACATGATCGTTGAGACCAGTCATACCGTCCAGATAAGTTCTTTCCTTTTCTTCTCCCCCAGCGTTTGCTCAGAAAGATTTTTCCCTTTTTTCTATCTTTTCATTTCTTTGTCTAAAAAGATTTTTTCCAGAAATTTGTTTCGAGAAGGATTTTTCAGAGTTTACTACCAAGGGTCGAAATGGTACAAAGCAAAATGCGAAGGGGACAGGCCAAAGTCAAGGCAATAAGACAAAAGGCGTTTGTTGCAAAACCAAATGACAAACTGGCCTAGAAAGTTAAGGGGAACATGAAGAAAAGCGGGAATCAGAGGTTTAAAGACTTATGAACCAAGTTCCAAAAAGATCCCCGGCAGAACTTCGATAGATCACTGACCAAGGTCCAAGGGGGTCAGACAAAACAGAAAAGGGGGAAAGAGGGAGAGAGAATTAATCCGCAGCAAGATAACCCTAACAGTACTATCCTCAATAACGTTATCCCCAGATGATAACATTTTATGCCCTGCAGTGCTGGGAGAAAATAAACTTTTAAGGGAGTAGTTTTGGAGTTGAAGAGAACTCCCCCAGCATGTTTTGAAACAAAAAAGCGGGGAAGAGATAAATGGAAAATCATCCCCAGCAGGAATATCATCCCCAGCAGAAATACCATCCCCGACAGGAATATCATCCCCAGCAAGCAACTTTATCCCCAACCAGTTTTGGGAGCACAGAGCAAAGGAAAGGGAAAGGAAAAGTCATCCCCGGGCAGGAGTGACACTATCACTCACCATGTTAAAACTAACAAAGTTTTCTTTGATTTTTACAGGAAAATAAGGGTTGATGATGGCAGAAAGACACGCCACAAAGAAGCTCACCAAAACCGGGGCAGAAAATTTTCTGCCATTGTTAAAAATTTTCTCGGAGGAACGAGGAAACAAATTCAAATACATTTATGTTTTTTCATTTCATGTCCTAGGTCGCCCACCAGTATAATGAGGGTATACATTTCAGTCTTTACATTTCATGTCCTGGGTCGCCCACCAATATAATGAGGGTATACATTTCAGTCTTTACATTTCATGTCCTGGGTCGCCCACCAGTATAATGAGGGTATACATTTTAGTCTTTACATTTCATGTTCTAGGTCGCCCACCAGTATAATAAGGGTATACTTTCATGTTTTCATTTCATGTCCTAGGTCGCCCACCAGTATAATGAGGGTATACATTTCAGTCTTTACATTTCATGTCCTGGGTCGCCCACCAGTATAATAAGGGTATACATTTCAGTCTTTACATTTCATGTCCTGGGTCACCCACCAGTATAATGAGGGTATACATTTCAGTCTTTACATTTCATGTTCTAGGTCGCCCACCGGTATAATGAGGGTATACTTTTCTGTTTTCATTTCATGTCCTAGGTCACCCACCAGTATAATGAGGGTATACATTTCAGTCTTTACATTTCATGTCCTAGGTCGCCCACCAGTATAATGAGGGTATACATTTCAGTCTTTACATTTCATGTTCTAGGTCGCCCACCAGTATAATGAAGGTATACTTTTCTGTTTTCATTTCATGTCCTAGGTCGCCCACCAGTATAATGAGGGTATACATTTCAGTCTTTACATTTCATGTCCTAGGTCGCCCACCAGTATAATGAGGGTATACATTTCAGCCTTTACATTTCATGTTCTAGGTCGCCCACCAGTATAATGAGGGTATACATTTCAGTCTTTACATTTCATGTTCTAGGTCGCCCACCAGTATAATGAGGGTATACATTTCTGTTTTTTCATTTCATGTCCTAGGTCGCCCACCAGTATAATGAGGGTATACATTTTAGTCTTTACATTTCATGTAATAGGTCGCCCACCAGTATAATAAGGGTATACATTTCTGTTTTTTCATTTCATGTCCTAGGCGCCCACCAGTATAATGAAGGTATACATTTCAGTCTTTACATTTCATGTCCTAGGCCGCCCACCAGTATAATGAGAGCATACATTTCTGTTTTTCATTTCACGTAATAGACGCCCACCAGTATAACGAGGGAATACATTTCATATTTTTGCATTCATGCGCCCACCTGTATAACCACCTGTATACTTCAGGTCTTGAAATCAGTAACCCACCAGAAGGTAATAAAACAGAGAGTTATAACAAAAAATCCCCAGCATAAGTCCAAATTCAGAAATCAGAAAGAAGGCAGAATGTTACAACGAGAAGTCCAGCACAAATTCAAGCGCATGAGTCAAAGGGAAAATAAGACAAATCTCAAAAGAAGCAGCCATTGAACCTCAATTGTTCCCAGCATAACAAATCTGATGAAGAAAAGTCGTATCCCCAGAGAAACCTCTGAAAGTTTAGCGGAGGAAGCCATATCCCAGCGGACCGAACAAGATAGTGAAAACTGGGATTCAGAAAAGCAAAAGGCCAGTGCCATCCCCAAGTTTTCGGAAGAAAGAAGCGGCGGAAGAAACACAATCCGCCAAGAAAGCAAGGCAGCAAAGACAAGCTGAAAATAGATAAGATCTTGTGATCCATAAACTAGCCTAGCTTCTGATTTTCTTGTTTTCTTTTTGGATACGGTGTAATAAGGAGATCAGTAAGGCAGTGGTAACAATATGCAATAGCAGTAACAGCAGAACCACAGTTCCCCGGTAGTCCCAGCTACCAAGACTTCCCGAACTACCTTGACCTGATTTCTGTTTAGCCCAGGATATGTAGGAAACCTCTGAAGCAAAGGTTCGGTCAAATCTTTCAAAAAATGCTTCACACGGCGTACTCGAATGGGCAAAGATCGCTCACTTTATCTTTGCACGAAAACCCTTCATGTCTTCGGGCAAAGAGGGGCAGCTATAAGCACGTGATTTTTGCCATATGAAAGAATTACTCCCAAAAATTCAAAATAAAATAATTTTCCTTTGTGTGCAATTTTTGATATTTTTGTGGTATTTTTGTATAATTATTTATATTTTTATGTGTGCATGTTTATTTGTTTTAATTAACAAAAATATAAAATATGTCACATTTTCATTTAGTATTTAATTAAGTTTATTTTACAAAAATGAAAATCACAAAAAATAGGAATTTTTTGCATTGTTAGCATTTAATGACAAATTATGCAATTTTGTTTTAATTGGTGTTTAATTGTGTATGATAATTATTGTTAGAAGTTTAATTAGTATTTTTGGAGTTAATTTAGTTTGTAACTCAATTTAGAATTTTAGTTTTATCAACAAAAAAAAAATAATAAGAAGAAGAACAAACTCGGATTGGGCCAATTTTCGGAATTAAAAATAGGCCCAAAACACTTCTACCCAACCCAAAACAAAACCAGGCCCACACCCATGACCCATACCCTACTTGGTCCACAACCCAAATGCCCAAACCCTACACTTATGCATCAGCCGTATCATTTTTGTTCAAGAAGCTTCACATTCTTCTTCTTCTTCTTCTTCAAGAAGAAGAAACCCTAGAATGAAAAAGAAAAAAAAAACCAAATCTTCTCCAGCCATCATCCTCGTCTTCAAGTCGCCAAACGACTTCTTCTCCTCCATAAACGTTGTTTCTTTTCCTTCACGAAACAGCCATGGCAGCTGCTCCTTCTCCTTTCGCGAAACAGCCATGGACGACCAAACAAGCTCAGCTGCTCGCCTACGACGAGCAGCAGCCATGGCAGCTGCTCCTCACCAAACCCCACTGCCCAACGCCAGTCCAGCCACCCCGCCGCTGCTCCCCGTCGACCACCCCGCAGCTGCTCCTCACCAAACCCCACTGCTTCACGACGACCACTACCCGCGACGCCATCAGCAGCAGCGAATCCAGCTGCTGCCGCTGCTACTCCTCACGACTACCCTCGTCCCTCCAGCTGGTCCACCACAGTCCAAACGACCAGCTTCTGCTTCGTCCTTTTTCAACGCTCACAAACAGTCCGTTCGACCTCCAATAGTTCAAATCCGAGTTTCGACTTGGGTTCGTTCAAGTTTCAGATTTTTCGTTCAAGATTATTTAGTTCATTTGATCTATTTTCTGTTATTGTTTTTGGTTTTAAGTGTTGGTTGTAATCTTGTCTTGTTCATTCTATTTTTCGGATTATTGATTCTTTGTTTAAAGTGTTATTTTTGTAAATCTTGTCTTGTTCATTAGTTCTCCTTCTTCTTCAAGACCTTTTATTTGGTCAAAGTTTTTCTTCGGTTTGTTTGAGTGTGCGTTATAAGCTACATTCGATTTGAACAACTTCGTCGAATAGTTAGTTTATGGCTGCTTTGTTTGGACGAATACAACCTGAATCACTTCGTTGGTCTGTTTTGATACTTGAATCATTTGTGTGAATTTGACTTAAGGATTGGTTGTAGATGTGTAGTGATTTGGTGTAGCTGTAAATCAGAGAGGTTTAAATACAGATTGTTAAGAGTGAGGGCAAGGCAATAATAATAGGGGGTTTTCAGGGGTATTTTTGGGTGTTAAAAGATTTAAAATGTTTGGTGTTAGTAGTCTGCCAGTTGAATATTCAGTGTACAATTAAATTAATGAATTATTTAATGAAAATGGAATTAATAGTGCAGAATACACCCTGTCTGGTATCTTTAAGGGTGGAAAATCAGAAAATAAGCATGGGATTAATGATAAAAGGGTATAGATGCACATGGGAGGGAATATACAGGCTGAAAGTGAAAAACTTTGAATAAATAATGTTTAGTTCTAGCCTATAAATAGGAGGAGTTGATATAGAAAATAGGAACTGGAAATTTACAGAACAGAAATTTTAAGAACTTAAAAGGAGAAATAGGCTAATTTTTCAGAAAAAAAAAATCAGTCTTTGAGAGCTAAAAACTGAAAGTGAGGTCCTTTTCTTTACTACTGAAATCAGAACTTTGTTACTGCCTCTGTGGATTGCGCTTAGTGCTACTGATTTTCAATCAGGCTTTCCGGGGTTTTTTCAGTTTGGTTCTGACCATTGTTACATTGGCTATTGCTGTTTTTTGTTGCTGTTATTGGCTGTGGGATTCTGTTGCTGTGCTACTGTTGTACATTGTTGCTCCTGACCTCTTTTCTCTCTTATTGTAATTCGAATTTCAGGTACACATTCGAATCTTGTAGTGATAAAGCTTTGAAGTTCAAAATGCAACAATAAAATCCAACCGCTTCAATAAAGTAGATAGTAGACAATTTGGTTTATTTAGTTTTTTTTTCTTTGTGAATTGTTTTAATTTTTTTTTCTATAATTGGACTGAAAAGAGAAGGAATTGTATAAATGGTCATGCGCTGATATAACATGAACCTTTCAATTTTGTTATATTAATGGGGTAGATCATGATAAGCAACATATCTCTAGTTAGTTGTTTGTTTTCATGCATATATTCAAGTAGTCCACAAACGAGATAGAGTACTTAGTCAAAACCCGATTAGTATTTCGTTTAGGTGGTTAAAACTAATTTCCATTAATCCTCTTAAGTGATTATACTCTCATCAGTATTGGCATTAATTCATGTTACAAATAATCTCACATAGATAGATTGTGGACTTGATAAAAAATGTAAATGTAAGGTGGTTAGGTAGTGTCAACATTATAGTTCCAATAATAATAATAAAAATAAATAAATAAATAAATAAAGGCCGTAGTCGATAATTTTATGTATTAATAATTAAGTATACTTACACTAATGTAGAGTAGTTTCAATAGGCATTTAGTATAGTTAAATTGCGGATCCATTAGGGTTAATGAATTAGTCTATAGCTTTGATCATTTAGTTAACCTCACCACAGTTAAAAATGGCTAATTGCAGTAACGTTAGTCAATCTTGTACGTTTTTTTTATATACATAATTCCATTTTTAGTTATATTAGCTTATGGAATAAGGCGCGAAACAATTTTTCTATTTTTACAAGTTCGAGTACAATTTTTTGTTAGCATCTGTTGTAACCTATTAATTAAATAAGTTACGGTTTTTTTTCAGCATGTAATTAACCAGAATTTTTTTTATTTAGAGACAAATAAAAATAGAAATGTAGTTACTTTCCTTTTTTTTAAAAAAATAAAAATAAAT
Source organism: Nicotiana sylvestris (assembly GCF_000393655.2). Lineage (NCBI taxonomy): Eukaryota > Viridiplantae > Streptophyta > Magnoliopsida > Solanales > Solanaceae > Nicotiana > Nicotiana sylvestris. The sequence continues at coordinate 83,815,976 of NC_091068.1, read as the reverse complement.
GAGACGAGCTTCGTCAAATAAAAACAAAAAAATAAAAATAAAAAAAATAATAATAAAATTTGCAGGACCCTCAGTAAAGGTTTAAGATTTTTTTTAGAAGTCGGGAAGGGTCGTTTAGCGAATTTCACGGCCCTCCCAAAAGATAATAACGTGATAGAATCTTTAGGCGCGACTTTAGTAAATTACATTCCTAAATATGGGTGGGCATTTTATGCGGCCCGAATCTAAATTCTAAGACGTTGAATAGAGTGTACCTAAGATTGCGGGTTCATTTGATGCGGCGCAATACGAAAACATACTTTAAACGGCGTTCACTCTCTCGAATAAATATGTATATGTAAAAGCAGTAAAAAGTAGAATCAGCACATAGGTTATTCATGTAAAAATCAGATAATAGCTAAATGCAACAGTTGAGCGACCGTGCTAGAACCATGGAACTCGGGAATGCCTAACACCTTCTCCCGGGTTAACAGAATTCCTTATCCGGATTTCTGGTTCGCGGACTGTTAAACAGAGTCATTCTTTTCCTCGATTCGGGATTAAATTGGTGACTTGGGACACCCTAAATCTCCCAAGTGGCGACTCTGAAATAAATAAACAAATCCCGTTTCGATTGTCCTTTAATGGGAAAAACTCCTTCACCCCACGCGGGGGCGGAAAAAGGAGGTTTGACAACCGCTACCGCGGTGGACCGCGGTAAATCGCGGTGAGGCGTAAACTTTCTGCCTCAAGATTTTAAACCCACCGTGGTCGTAGTGGACCGCGGTCGACCGCGGGGGTACCAGGTATTATTAATTTTTTTTTTCGTTTTACTTATTTTTTTCCTCTTCTCTTAATTTAATAACCCCCTATTTTAACAAAACCCTCCTTTCCCAAATATCAAAACAACCGACACCCCCCCCATTCTAATTCTTCATCTCCCTCTCTTCACAACCCTAACCCCCAAATCCCTTCATTTTCTCCTTCTTCTTCACTCATACTAATATCTCCCACCTTCATTCCTCTCACCCATTCCTCAACTATGGTATGTACTTATCTCTCCTCTCTCTTTTCTCTGGTTCTGTGTTGTATTGTGTTGTAGCTTATGTATTTTTATGTTGATATGGTGTTGTAATTGTTGGTAGATTTTTGTAGTTTCTTTTTGTTTCTTTATAAAATTTCGTTTTTGACCATGATTGGTGAAGGGCATGTGGAATTAATGTTTGGAACGATGTTTGTTGGTGGGTGATTGAATGAAGTGAGTGTGGGGTATGTGGTGTGGTAGTATACTTGATTGGGGAAGAGATTTGATGTACCCAGGAGGGCTATATGTGTTTGGATAGTGCCCTGCTCACAAGGTGTTTGGAAAATTGACCCAATAGAGATATAAGGAGCTATTGTGACATGATTATGGTGAAGTCTGAGTAACCATCCATAGTCACATATTTTGCGCACTCACTAATAGGCGTTTCGTTGTATGATAGGTACAATGAGTTCTTCCAGGAAGAAATGAAACACCGGACCCTCCACTAGCGGACCGGGAGGCTCCTCACGAGCTAGGAGCCAAGCTAGTGCACCTCAGATTGATAACACTCGGTTTGTATCCAAATCACGGAGGATAGGTACAACCAGAAAGCAGCTAAGAAGTTGCAACCTGAGGTGCACATTGATCGAACGACTTTGGAGGTGGAATGCCCCAATATGTTTAATAAGCTGAGGCAGTGTCAACTGGACATCTTCTTCGAGGTACCAGTGGAGGCTAATGTTCAACTAGTAAGGGAGTTCTATGCGAACTTGACAGAACATGAGAATGGGGTTGTGACGGTGCGCAACACCCCGGTAAATGCATCCCTCGACACCATCTGCAGGGTATAAAGGCTGCCAGTGTTTAGGGGTGAATTTGATCCTTATCATACTTTTAGTGGTACACAGGCCATGTTGGGAACTCTTCTTAATACTATCTGTGTGTCGTACGGAGAACACCTATGGATCAAGCACAGGATTACTCTCAACTCCCACTGTCTGAATTGGGAGGCTAAGTGTAGGCTTACCATTGTCAACAGTCGATTGTTGCCATCCAGCAACACGACAGATGTTAATCTACCACGGGCGTCTACAATCCACTATTTCATGTCCCACAGTGATTTTGATATGGCCCGGCTCATCCATGAAGAGATGTACATTAGATCACCTGAGCTAACCAAGGGCCATTACTTCCCTTCACTGATCACCCGACTGTGTCGTATTGCTCGAGTCCCTGAAGACCCTCGGGTTGATAGGAGATTGCCACTAAAAGCCCCGTTCAGGGCGAGCAAAATTGGAATTGGATGAGAGCCGGTGGTGAATGTTGATGACTCTAATGATGATTCAGCTGATGATGATAATGAGGCTGAGGTAGTTGCGGTTCCTCCTCCTCCGAGAGTTGATGTGTCAAGCCCATCACAGCTACGCGGAGCACCTGTATGACAGCTTTGGAGCAGGATATGGCTGGGTTGTGTACCTCAGTCACTGATTTGGGTGCCCGTGTTGATGTGGTGGCTGAGAGGCAAGTGAAGTTGGAGAAGAAATTCTTGGGCTGGTTAAGAGTGCTGGGTCGTGCGTGCAACGTGAACCCAAACACTGTCTCCGATCAGGAGTGAGCCTTTTGGGAAGTTCCTTAACCTCACTGTTCTTTAAATTTTTAAGCCATGGGGACATGTCTTCATTTTAAGTGTGGGGTGGGGGATACTTCATTGTATGTTTGTAATTGTAACAATTGACTGTTTGATTTTATTTGTTTTGTCTTGCTTTGATTGTTTTGATATTAGAGTAATAGTTCATTAGGAAAGTTAAAATAGTAAGTGACTTGTCCCGACAACGGATCTCTTTCGGTGGGGTTATTGAGGGACTAAGTCGAAAAAAAAATTGGAATATGGAGATTCTTCCTGATGACGGATCCTTTAGACAATTTTCTTGAGGGGAGTTAGCCTAGAGAAAAGACCAAAAAAAGATTTTTTTTTATTTTAATTTTAGGTAATGGAGTAACCCCCCCTTGGTTTTTCTTTGGGCCCCAAGGGTTTAGCTTGAACCGGGTATAGGTAGTTTTTATTTATTTTTGTTCTTTTTAGTTTTTAGAGTAGAACTAATGGGCTGCGAGCTAAATTCAAAGGAAAACCCTTAGCGTTGATACACCTGATCACAATAGACACTAGAATATAACGCCTAGCTTCATTGGTTGAATCCTGTTAGAGTGCCTTAAAATTGTACGTTTGTATCTAACTTGAACACTCAAAAGAGAATGTCTTGATAAACCAATCCGGAGTGAGTCATGTGCCATGTGTGTGTGAGTTTTACTGTGTTCCATGTTTCATATTTGATGCCTAGAACTTGCCCTGTGTGTTTGCAAAGCGAAATAGTAGTTCTTTCAGTTTTAGAAGTGATATAGGCATTTCTTTGTTGATCTAGACATATAAAGTAAACTCACCTGAATGCAATATATCTTAGTTAACCCTGTTGAGCTTATAAGCCTATTTCTTTGGCAACCACATTGCGAATCTTACCCAATTGTTTGAATAGCTTGCCGTTTGAACCCTCTTACCTCCCAATAAGCACTTGAATAGTAGTGGAAATATACAAAAGCAAAAGTGTGGGGTGGTGGTTTGGTTTTTGAGTGGAACCATTGAGATAGAGAAAATGTGTGGAATTTTGAAGCATAAAAGAAAAAGCACCACGAAAAAAAGAAAAGTAAAAAAAAATATGGGTTAAAAATAATTATAATGGTTGATAAGTTGTGGCTTGTACAAATTGCACCTAATGGATGGGGATGTTTTAAACAAATGAGGTGGAGTGTTTGGTTGGCACAACTATGATCTTTAAGTTTAATATAATTGTATTAAAAGTGCTTAAGGAGGTTAGTCACTATATCTAAATATATCCTACCCGTCCCTTAGCCTACATTACAACCAAGTAAAGTACTATTGATCTTAGACTGAATGGGCTCAATTAGTAAAGTATTACACTAAGGGCAAGCCTATGGTGCATCTTTGTGGCATGTGAACGTTCTTTCTGAGAGTGAGCGAATTTTGTCTATCTTAGTTCCTACTTGTTCTAATTATCATCATATGTGGAACTACTCTCTTGTGTGATGTGAGGGCATGTGATTCACGAAGGAAAGGTAAGTCTTGACTCTTGTATAGAGTGGTTTGAGTAAGTGCTGATGTTGCATGGCATAAAAGGTTTGACTCTTGAGGTAAAGGTTGTTCACTACTAGGTACAACTTTTGTAAAATGTTCATGGTGTGAGTCGTAAGGGAAAAGCTTAGGGAAGGAATTTTGATGGAGTGTGGTGGATTGCTCGAGGACTAGCAATGATTTAAATGTGGGGTGTTGATAGTAGGCTATATAGTTGATATTTACACCTTAATATGACCATACTTTGTTGTTGTTTTATAGATAAATTGCCAACAAAATGCTCTAAATAGTGTTCTTTTGTTTAGCAGGGAATATTGTATGAGAGGAAGCAATATGGAGTGTTTTAGAGGCGATAATGTGAAGAAAAACGCCCACTCGAGAAGTACCCAAACACAAAGAAGCATAAATGGCCTGGGCAAAAAGGCCACCGCGACCGCGGTAAACCGTGGTAGATAAACAACGTAAGGCAGAAAGGTCAGCATTCATCGCGGTCGACTGCGGTGCACTGTTCACGCTGCTGGAAAGTTTGAGGACCAAAGTGTAAAATCGGGAAAACTTTTGTAAAACCTTTATATGCTTTAGAAACTCTCCCAAGATTGTGCTAAGCTAATTTTAGACTACTTTTGGAGGCAAGAACAAGAGTGAGAAGATCAACCAAACATTAGAGTTTTTCTATTTCCTTTTAATTCTTGCAATTTTACATTATGAACAATTTAGTAGTTTTATTTTATTTTGTTATGAGTAGCTAAATACTTATCTAGGGTTGATGGAACAAATTGTTGGTTGAATTTTGACTCAAGTGGTTATAATCGAGCCGGATTTATGATGTGATTGTTCAACTACATTTTGTATGGTGATTAATTGAATGGGCCCTTGATTAATCGCGTCTAATTACCTTATATTGCTTGAGAAAGAATATTAGGTTAGATAGCTGTTGAACAACACCACTTTTGGGTAATTGAAGAGATTCATTACTTAAACTGAAAAGTGGGTTTAGAGATAACAAAACTTTGGTAGGATAATTTAGAGTTGCATAACTCTTGTCAGCTAGAGTAGTTCGAGAGAATGCTCTAGTAAATTATTGTAGTTGATCGAGAGATAATTACGATAACCCATAACTCTTAATCCTCATAGAGTATTACAGCGAGATTATAGCGGAAGAGTCAAGACCTAAGCTAGCAATTGGGGAAATCACTGCCCTAGACCTTTTTACCATTGTTTTATCTTTGTTTTAGCTTACTGTTTTTTTAATAGTAGTTGAAGTAGTTAAACAAAAACCCAATCTTTATTGATCAAAATTCTTACATCTAGAGATTGATTGAGTTGATAATAACATTGCCGAAGATTGTAATAGATAGGTTAGTTCCCTAAGGATTCGATTCCGGACCTAAAACCGCATTATATTTGCAGCGACCGCTTTGTCCTTTAAAAGGCATAGTTGGGCATTATCAATTTCCCCTATTGTCGGAATCCTTCTCGCTACGTTTTCTATAAATTTCGCCTATGTATTCTCTACCGATCATGAGCGCTCTGCATGTTATTATTCTCTCCCGAGTAATTACGACAATTTACTAGGCATAATCTCCCGAGTTACGCTAGCTGGCTTTAATTACAGCTCACATAGATCGCACTCAAGGTTTCGTTATCCCTAATCCCACCTTTAAACCCTTGGTTATTGATTCCTCACATACGTCGGGAGTGATGTTGTTTAACAACTACCTAAATATGCACTCTCTCCCGAGTAATACATAATAAATAGGCACAGCTAATTGAGGGCCCTTCAATCAACCACAAGAATAATATAGTTGAACAAATAGAGAAAATACTACGGCTCGATTATATAAAAACATAACAAGAATTTATCCTACAAAAGGTTCCATCAAAACTCTAGATAACAAATTAGCTATTCATAATAGTATGTAAAAATACAATACTAAAAGTCATAACCAACAATGAAAAATATAAAGAGGAAGGAAAAACTCGTAGAAGAATTCTCCGCCTTGCTCCTATTGTGTCTTTGCCTCCTTAGGTCAAATCTGTGTCAAAAATTGGTCTCCTCCCTTCAAAATACCGTTTTTCATGTATATATACCAAGTAGGGTCGGACCCAAATAATTATACGTTCTCCTATGCGAAAAGGACAAGTTTCCAGTCCTGGGCGTCTGTGGCTGCGGTCCGGGCGCGTTACTTTCCCAGTGTACTGCCTCAGTCCGCGTCAGGTCCGTGGTTGTAGTTTCGACCGCATTTTTACCCTGGTTTTTTTGGAATTTGAAAAAACCTAAAACAAAAAAGTTGTAGGTCTTTGCGTTAGCTTTCCAACTATATATTGTATAGCCCAAATGGAGTTCTGAACTAAAAGTTATGTATATTTTAGTAGACAATGCGCAATATGACTACTCGATTCTTCGTTTTGTTGCTCAATCATCCGTTGATCCCTAAATGCATCCCGCTTAATTCCTTGGGCTTTTACTCATAATTCAAAGCTCCAAATCACTTTAATTCATTCCATAATATCTACATAGCTCGTAATCACTACTTCAAGGCATAAAACACACAATTAGTTCAAGACACTAGCGATTAAAGCTCAAACTCAATTAAAGTGCAGTAAATTTGAGTGCAATAAGCGACTAAAATACGTAATTATAGCCTATCATCAACACCCCATACTTAAACCATTGCTCGTCCTCAAGCAATCAAACTACACCTTTTTTTATAGACACAACCTTTTTAAACAATTCTCCTAACTCATCACACCAAGAGTATTTAAAACAGACCAAGCACAAAAACGTAACATCTTCACCTCAAGATTTGACTCACAAGTATCACACATTATTCAAAACTCATCCACTTACTCTAACATAGAGGTCACTGACATTACCTTTCTTTCATGAATCAAGTGTCCTCACACAACAAAAGAGAGTAGTTCCACACAATAAAATTTAAGAACACTTAGGAACTCAAGATCGAAAGAATTCATTCACTCTCAGAAATAACATTCATATGCCACAAAAGATGCACAATAAGCTTGCCAGTAGTGTACTAATCCACTAATCGAGCTCATTCAATCTAGGATCAATTAGGACTTTATTTGGTTGCAATGTAGGATATATTTAGATATAAGAGTGACTACACCTCCCTAAGCATTTTAATACATATACTTTAACATTCAAACCCCATACTTATGTCAAACCAAACTCCACCTTCACATCAATGTATATTACCCTGTACTTCTTTAAGCACAATTACATCAAGAGTCACCGCTTATTAAGGAATACTTTTTTTTCATAGCAATACAACAAATTTTTTTCTTCAATTCAAGTGGCTCTTACTTGTTCAAAACAGTGCACCTTTCTCCTGATTTCATTAGTTCCAATCAAAAGCCAAACCAACCACCCCACGCTTTAACTTTTACACAATTCATAAAAATTCAAGTGCTCATGAGAGGTTAAAAGGTTCAAATAGATGATTAATTCAAACAAATGGGTAAGGTTTGTAATGTGGTTGCCAAAGAAACAAGATTGCAGACTCAAAGGGGTTAACTATGATACATAACAATTAGGTGGGTAAAATATACATATCTTGCTCAACAAAGAAATGCCTATATCACTTCCAAGACTGAACAAAACTACTATTTCGCTTTGCAAACACACAAGGCAAGTTCTAGGAATCAAATGCAATGCACAGAATATAACAAATCCTTACACACACATGACACATAACTCACTCAGGATTGGATTCATAGACAATCTAGTCAAAGCAGTAAAGCAAAGTTAAGATCATACAATTTAAGGTACTTCTACAAGAGTCAAAAAATGAGCCTAAGCGTCACAACCAAAGTACTCACTATTCTTAAAGCATAACAAAGTCAAGCGATATTGTTTCATTTCAAAACACAACACAATGGCTCCTATTCCTAAAAAAACTAACTACACCCGGTTCAAATAAAACTCTTGGAAAAGAACCGCGACACAAAGAAAAACCAAGGGGAAATTATTACACTACCTACAAAGAATTTTTTTTTCTTTAGGCTTAAAGCCCTCAAGAAAATTATCTAGGATATCCATCATCGGGAAAAGTCCAATTTTTTTTTTCGTTTTTTCTAAAAAATAAAAAAAATTCAATTAAACTAACACAACTAAAATAGCGTAGAAAGTCACCCAAAAAATCTCCTCACCCTACATTTAAAATTGTGTATTGTCCCCAATGCACACCATACTAATAAGAGGGTAAAAGAAACTCCCTGGTAGGCCAAAGGCCGAAGGACTAGCAGCTCATGGGGTACTCAGGCTTCTCCCGAGCTTAGTCCTTCATGCGGGTACCTCACACTTAGTTCCAATCATCTGCTTCATTGTTGCATCCTTCCAATAGCTTTGCTTTCCATGCTCCTAGAAAATAAAAAATTGGCACTACAAAAATAATACAATAACGCAGTAAAGCTGGGTTGCCTCCCAACAAGCGCTTGATTTAACGTCGCGGCACGACGCGAATCACTTTTTGCCTCCACTTCGAACTTATAAATTGGACTCCAAGTTTTGATTCTGCTCTATGATCATGCTCCTCGGGTGGTGGAACGAATCTGACTGGCCCAATAAAACAATGTAGTATTCTGCACTACTTGGCCTTTGGATGAGATGTGTATTCCCGACTTTATGGCAAGAAGCATTCCAAAATGAAGGCATATTGTTCCTCATTCCTTGACTCCTCAAGTGGCTCGGACGACTCTATTTTCATATCATCATCCAAACACAATGTGGAAAAAAGCTTGGAGTGTGGACCAATGCGCTCAACTACAAGAACATTGGGACTGTCTACATTCTCAACACTAATGACAATAGAGTCAACTAAATATGTATCCTCAATATCCTTGGTTGACTCTAGTATCTCTTCTACAACATCAATATCCTCAAAATCTAGTGCGATTGATTGTTGGTGTTCTACTCTGGACTTCTCCTCTAGCTCATCCTCATATTTTTTTAAATACTCCAGTATAATTGCAATTTCTGCAGCCAATTCATGCTCATATTGGCTACTATCCACAATATCAATTTGTTGCTCTTTACAAGGTTTAATTAATTTATTCGCTTGCATCTCCAAGTTGTGAATAGTTGCCTCTTGCCTTTGTATCTGTCGTGTTCTCTTATCATATTGTTCCATGCAACACTTTAACATATCTTTGATCTCTTTCCGGTCATCATCCCTGAATTCTTTGTTCCTATTAACTTTACAAGAAAAAGAAGAACCATCAAAGTAAGGGGTTGGAGGAAGATAAGAACTATAAGCACAACCATGAAAGTGACCATCTTGACCACCACACACATCACACACATTCCACATATAAGATTGAGTTGGTGTACAAAATTTGCTCTCGGGAATATTTTGATAATTTTTCCTTGGGTGGTTTCCTTCATAATATGCATAAGGAGGAGTAAAAGCAGAATTACCAACATCAAAATTCTCATAATTCTATGATTTCATGTCTCTCAGATAAAAAAAAATTAAAAATATATAAATTATCAAATACACGAAAACAAAATCACAGTTCAAACTTGCAACCTAGAAATATGTACACCTACACCTACACCATTAGTTCCCCGGCAACGGCGCCAAAATTTGATCATGCCCAACTATGCCTTATAAAAAGGACTAAGTAGTCATTACAAATATAATCTGGTTTACAAGTCCGGAGTCGAATCCCACAAAGAACTAAGGCTTAACTACAGTTGTTCACTATCACCAAGAATACAAGCTTGAACAGTTCCTAACTTATAAATATTAAGATTCTTGTGTTTAACTAATTAACTAACAAATTAAAATAGTGAATTAACACTAAAGATACTACAGGTTGGAGAAAATATTAAGGAAGTCTAGAGTTATGATTTCCCCTATTGTCGGAATCCTTCCCGCTACGTTTTTTATAAATTTCGCCTATGTATTCTCTACCGATCATGAGCGCTCTACGTGTTGTAATTCTCTCCCGAGTAATTACGACAATTTACTAGCCATACTCTCCCGAGTTACGCTAGCTGGCTTTAATTACAGCTCACTTAGATCCCACCCAAGGTTTCGTTATCCCTAATCCCACCTTTAAACTTTTGGTTATTGATTCCTCACATACGTCGTGAGTGATGTTGTTCAACAATTACCTAAAAATGCACTCTATCCCGAGTAATATATACTAAATAAGCACAGCTAATTGAGGCCCTTCAATCAACCACAAGAATAATATAGTTGAACAAATAGAGAAAATACTACGGCTCGATTATATAAAAACATAACAATAATTTATCCTACAAAAGGTTCCATCAAAATCCTAGATAACAAATTAGCTATTCATAATAGTATGTAAAACTACAATACTAAAAGTCATAACCAACAATGAAAAATAGGAAGAGGAAGGAAAAACTCGTAGAAGAATTCTCTGCCTTGCTCCTATTGTGTCTATGCCTCCTTAGGTCAAATCTGTGTCAAAAATTGGACTCCTCCCTTCAAAATACCATTTTTCCATGTATATATACCAAGTAGGGCCGGGTCCAAACAATTATACCTTCTCCTATGCGAAAAAGGACAAGTGTTTAGGACTGGACACCCGTGGCCGCGGTCCGAGCGCTGTACGGGCGCGGTACTTTCCCAGTGTACTGCCTCAGTCCGCGTCAGGTCCACGGTCACGGGTTCAACTGCATTTTTCACCCTGTTACATTTAGAATTTGAAACAACGTAAAACATGATAGTTGTATCCCTTTGAGTTAGCTTTCCAACCATATATTGTAGAACCCAAATGGAGTTTTAAAAGAAAAGTTATGTGTATTTTACTAGACAGTGCATAATATACCTACTCGATTCTTCGTTTTGTGGCTCTATCCTCCGTTGATCCCTGAATACGATCACAACTTAATTCCTTGGATTTTTACTCATACTTCAAAGCTCCAAATCACTTAAATTCATTCCATAACATCTACATAGCTCAAAATCACTACTTCAAGGCATAAAACACACAATTAGTTCAAGACACTAGCGATTAAAGCTCAAACTCAATTAAAGTGCAGTAAATTTGAGTGTAATAAGCGACTAAAATACGTAATTATAGCCGATCATCAGGAGCAAAAAGGAGTAGTAGCCTCACTAGTTATTGGAAAGGAAAGGAATAGATGAAGAGGGTATCTCAGTTTTTGGTTCAAGGCTATGGGAATAGAGGCACACTCAACGTGTAGATTGAAATTGCAAGACTCGCAGCAATAGTATGATTGGAACAGGGATTCATCAGAATCTGAAAGAATGAATGAGATGATAATGCAGAAAATTTTCTCTATATATTTCACTTTCAGTGCATCCTATATTTATACATGTAAAAGTAACGTGAAGGACAATGCAGCAAATTAAACTACTCTAGCCAGCTATACAATTATCAATCAAAAAATTAAACTACTGTAGCCAGCTGTACAATTATCAATCCCTATGCCTAACTAACTTTATTCCTTTATTCTCTATCATGTTCAAATAATCAGGTGTAGTGAAGGACTACCTATTTAATCTCTATTTACATTCAATGGTTCTTGATCAAATTTTGATGGTCTGTGATGCTCACACGTGTTAGTGTTAGGGACTCAGAATTAAAGCCATATGTGGGACTATTCACTTCGTATAGTCCGAAATATCCAAAGACCCTAAGTCTTTTGTCTGAGTGTCTTCTTTTTCTCCTTCTCTAATTCTTGATCAACAATGAGCAAAGTATTTTCAGCATCATTGTCGTGAGTTTTCTTCTTCTCATCATCCCCCCTCAAGTTGGAGGGGAGGGAAAGAACCCCCAACTTGTTCAAAATGGTTTTATGAGAAACCCCAAAAAGGGGTTTGGTGAATAGATCAGCGAGTTGCTGCTCCGAGGGAACGAAGGACAGGGTTATTAAGCCGGAGAGAAATTGTTTCCTAACAAAGTGCCAATCTAGTTCTATGTGCTTGGTACGCTCATGGAAAATGGGGTTTCTAGCAATATGAATCGCCGCCTGACTGTCAGAGTGAATAAAAACCGACAAAGTCGGAGTGACAGATAGATCAGAGAGAAGTCGCACCAACCAGGTTACTTCATCAGTGACACGCCTCATCGACTGATACTCGGCTTTAGCAGAGGAAAGGGAAATTGGAACTTGCTTTTTGGATTTCCATGAAATTGGTGCTCCACCAAGGGTGATGAAGAATCCACTAACAGAATGCCGAGAATTTCTACAAGCCGCCCAGTCTGCATCACAAAAGGCGAGTAGATCAAAAGAGGGATCTGCATTGAGAAAAATCCCTTGAGAAGGATCAGTGCGTAAATAACGGAGAACAAGCAAAGCTGCAGAATAATGAGAAATGCAAGGACGTTGCATATACTGGCTCAAACAAAGAACAATGAATCAGAGGTCTGGCCTGGTATTTGTTAAATAGTTGAGCTTTCCAACAAGGTGGCGATAAATGGTAGGATCAGGCAAAAGCTCTCCCATATCAGCTTGCAATTTAGAGTAAGGATCGAGAGGTGAAGATACAGCAGGACCTGTGCAATCAAATTCATCCAAGAGTTCCAAGGTAAATTGCCTTTTCCCTATGATAAAACCTTGCTTTTCTCAGAGAATTTCCATACCTAAGAAATGATGAATGTGACCAAGATGTTTTACTTTGAACTCTGTGTGTAGAAAAGCTGTAATTTGTGTAATTTCTATGGTGTCATTACCTGTGAGTAGTGTATCGTCCATATATACAACTAATATGGAAATTAGATCACATGATTGCTTGTAAAATAATGAATAGTCCTTTAGTGAGCTGGAATAACCTTTGTAGTTAAGAGCCCCAGCTAACCTAGCATACCATTGCCTCGACGCTTGCTTCAACCCATAGAGTGACTTCCTTAGACGACATACATGATTATGTTGAGAAGGAGTCAAATCTGCTGGGAATTTCATATAGACCTCTTCTTGAAAATTCCCATGCAAGAAGGCATTATTAACATCAAGTTGTGACACATTCCACCCCTTTTTAATAGCCATAGCCAAAAGACACCTGATGGTAGTCATCTTTACTACAAGTGAGAAAGTTTCTGAATAATCTATCCCTTCTCTCTGAATGTCCCCCCTCACCACCAACCTAGCTTTTGGCCTTTCAATTGTACCATCTGAGTTATGCTTTACCTTGTACACCCATTTATAGGGTAAAACTTTCTTCCCCGGTGGTAAGGGTACAACATCCCAAGTGTTATTCATCTCAAGTGCTGAAATTTCAGCATCCATAGTCTTTTTCCACCCAGGATGGATAGAAGCTTGTAAATAACTGCTAGGTTCTGATATGGTAGAAATAGATTTAAGTAGATGTTGGTTGTCTATAGAAAGAGCATTGAAAGAAAAGGCATTTGGTTTGAGAGGTTTGGATAGGCAGGAACTAAGGTCAGATAGGTAGATGCTATTGCAAATATAATCATTTAAGTAGGCTGGTTTCTGAGTTACCCTATCAGATTTTCTAACTGGTGGAGGTGGAATTGGAATAGGTGTGCTGATTGATGAAGAAGAAAATGATTTGGACAGGATGGGTGAGTAAGAAGGACATGGAGTAGGATTAGATTCTGAAGGTGTTAGGTTGATGTTGGTTGAAGTAGAAGGAGCAGGACATGTAGAAGAACTGCTAGGTGAGGAGAGGGTAGATGGTGGTGAAGGTGATGGCAGAGGTGTCCTAGGAGAGTATTCTGTTGAGTTATGTGGCAAGGTATCTGTTGGAAATGTATCTTGAGGGAAGAAAAGAAAATCAGATGTGAGAGGTGAGTGGGCAAAAGGGAATTGATCTTCATGAAACCTAACATCTCTAGAGACAAACACTCTTTTAGTGACAAGATCTAGGACCGTGTAACCTTTTTGATGCTGAGCATATCCGAGGAACACACAACCATTTGTCCTAGGTTCAAACTTCCCTCTATTGTGAGACAAAGTTGAGACATAGCACAAACAACCAAAACTTTTGAGTGAATCATAGCTAGGTTGTGTACCAAGCAGTACCTCATAGGGTGCTAATCCATTCAGAACCTTAGAAGGGATTCTGTTGATCAGATATATAGCTGTCAGCACACATTCTCCCCAGTATTGGAGAGACACCTTAGAGTGAAATAAGAGTGCCCTTGCTACTTCCAAAAGATGCATATGTTTCCTCTCAACTACTCTATTCTGTTGAGGGATTGCAACACAAGAGGTCTCATGTATAATCCTTTCTGATTCAAGAAAACTTTCCTCCAGTGATCCTTTTCCTAGTTCCATGGCATTGTCAGATCTGATCTTCTTGACTTTCAAGTTAAACTGTCTCTCTACCATGCATAGAAATAATTTCAAAACTAAAAAAGCATTCCCCTTAGAACATTAGAGGAAAGTCCAAGTTAACCTACTATAGTCATCCACAATAGTCAAGAAATGCTTATAACCATTATAAGTCACAGTCTTGAATGGCCCCCAGGTGTCAATATGAATTAAATCAAATATAGCAGAACTCTTAATATGACTCAAAGGAAAAGGCAATCTGGTTTGCCTAGCTTGAGGACAAATGTGACACACACAATCAAAACTAGAGGGAAACTTAATGAAATTCAGATTTCTCATTACTGAAAAGGGCAAATGCCCTAGCCTAACATGCCATTGCTTTACAGTAAATGTAGCAGTAGCAACTAAAGGTGCTGGAAAAGAAATAGAAGTAGAAATAACACTGGAATTTCTTCCTTTTGGAATGGGAACTAGTTTTTGTCTAAGAGAAGATATAGACTCTATTCTAATTGGCTGAAACAGGTACAATCCATCTCTAGCTTCACCAAAAACTTGTCCCCTCCTCACTAAAGGGACCTGCAATAGACATCCATTAGAAGTTAGATTCAAAGAACAACTGAATTGAAGACATAACTCATGAACAAATAATAAGTTATACTTAAAAGAAGGTACATAAAGTACCCTATGAAGAATCATATCAGGCTGAATAGACACAATTCCTATATGTGTAACACATAACTAGAATGAATTAGGTAAACTAATGTGCAAAGGTGCAGGAAGATGGGTAAGAGATAGGAAAGAACTAGCATCAAAACACATATGTTCAGAGGCCCCCGAGTCAATTATCCATGTTTTAGTGTTGAAAACAGCAAGACAAGTTCCTATGTATTTGAGTATGGTACCAGCTATAACATTAGCATTGATTTCTGATGTTGTGGCTGCTGCACTTCTAATCTGCACTTGCTTGATTATGTTTACCAATTCTGACACTTGCTCCTTACTGAATAACTGGTTCTGACTGCTGATATTTCCTTCACTACACGTGTTGTTCATCTTTTCACCTTCCTATCCTGCCACCACTGCATTTCCTTTTATGGCATGCTAATGATTTGTTGATTTTGTGAATTGAAAATCATCAGGGAATCCTATTAGTCTGTAGAAATCTGCCCTTACATGCCCTGTTCTCATACAATGACTACAACTCACATTAGGATTGTACTTTGCCTTCTTTCTGAATTTTTGTTGCATGTTCTGAATGTTCCCCTATTTCTGAGGAGTTCCCCATGATTTCTGAATATTGTTCCTATGATTGAACTTGTATTGAGATCCTATGAACCATCTGTTGGATATTGTGGGCTAACAAATATTTCCCTCTGACTTTCATCTTGCAGCAGGAAGGAATAAGCATGATGCATATTTGGAAGTGGGCTCATCATGAGGATATTTCCTCTTGCATGTGCATACACATCATTCAGACCCATTAGGAATTGGATGATTCTCTGATCCTCTAGGAACTTGGCTACCTTCTTCTTCCCTTCACACACACAGGTACAAGTGCAACCTAGATGTGAGTTCAGGTAATCTAACTTATCCCATAGCCTTTTCAGAGTTGTGAAATATCCTGCAATACTGCTATTTTCCCGAACTGTCTTAGTAATTTCCTTTTGTAGATGGTAGAGTTTGGCTCCATTGGATTGTCCAAATCTATGTTGAAGACTATTTCAAAGTTCTTTTGCAGATTTGGGAATAGATTACACTGTCTCCTATCTCCTTAGTTAGAGAATTTAAAATCCATGAGGTTACTATGTCATTGCACCTACTCCATTATGCATGATCCCTTGAATCCAAAGCAGGTTCATCACAAATCTCATTGATGAACCCCAACTTGTTTTTGGCTGACAATGCAATCAGTATTGACCTTCTCCATCCTGGGAATCCTCTTCCATCAAAGGTGAGGTCACAAGAGTCATCCCAGGAGCATCTGAAGAGTGAGTAAAATAGGGGTGGTTGACATCATGATTGACTGCTTGATTTGTTGATACAAAAAGAGAAGATGTTACTGAAGAATCTGTTCCAATCATGGTGATAGAAGAAGTTGAGGAATAGGAAGAAAATTAGAAGGTGAAGTTCAAGGATAGAGTAGAGATTTGCTCTAATACCATGAAAGAATGAAAGAGATGATGATGCAGAAAATTTTCTCTGTATATTTCACTTTCAGTGTATCCTATATTTATACATATAAAAGTAACGTATCAATCAGAAAATTAAACTTCCTGTATTCTCTGTGAATACATTGCAGCAAATTAAACTACTCTAGCCAGCTGTATAATTATCAATCAGAAAATTAAACTACTCTAGCCAGTTGTACAATTATCAATGAGAAAATTAAACTAACTTTATTCCTTTATTCTCTGTCATGTGCAAATAATCAGGTGTAGTGAAGGACTACCTATTTAATCTCTATTTACATTAAATGGTTCTTGATCAAATTTTGATGGCCTGTGATACTCACACGTATCAGTGTTAGGGACTCAGAATTAAAGCCACATATGGGACTATTCACTTCGTATAGTCCAAAATATCCAAAGACCCTAAGTCTTTTGTCTAAGTGTCTTCTTCTTCTCCTTCTCTAATTCATGATCAACAGTGAGCAAAGTATTTTAGCATCATTGTCATGGGTTTTCTTTTTCTCATCAGAATCACCACAACCACATGTATCGCAATGAAATTGCTCTCGACCGCTTCTGGATTGAAAGGGCCTGAGAATAAGAGTGTGGTCATAGCCTGGGTGAAAATCATGGTGAATTTCTCTGGGGAAGTTACTACACAACTCATGAAGATAATAAGTACACTGCTTCTCGCAAGCATATGCCCGACCAGAGATGATGATATCACAAAAGTTGCATTTGATTCCTTCACTCTCTCGTATTTCACTTTTAATTATTATTATTATTATTATTATTATTATTATTATTATTATTATTATTATTATTATTTGACATACTAATCAAGCGCTACTGTTAGCATAAGACTTTCAAACGACATGATATGAAAAATAAAGTTTTAGAGTTTAAAAACTATAATGTTCATTGTATCTTTAGTTTTACATGGATACATTTATAGAATCCCTGTACAATATGTAGAAGGAAAGATACTAAAAATTGACTGCAAGATCTTGGAAAATTTACAGGATGTCTTGATTTTTAAGAGCATATACTTAGGTTATACTTATATCAGATAATTTACCAATAAGGGTTTAAGTGACCTGTGGCACCTTTCTAGTTGCTACCAATGGTAAGTGCCAAGTCGCCATAAAGGCTAATTTATTTATTATTAGCTTTTGTTACGAGTGGTAACCAAGCTTTCCACAAATAGTTAACAAATGCACCATGAAATAGACGTAAGGTAAGTCGATACTCAAAATAATAACATATAGTTCGTCGTTGAAACCATCACTTATTGTGCCGACTCGATACTTTGGTGGTGACTATAGAGGTTGCCACGGATTATTGTGACCGAAAATCGTATCTCCTGTAGTGATCTCACAAAATGCCTCAGGTTTATAAGTAGAGGAAATTGAAATTGAATTAAAATTAAAAGGAAAAGAGAAATTTGATTAAGGTATAAGAGCTTGAGACTTATAACTGGTTAACAACTTGTTTGGATGATTGTTATGTATCTTTTTATAATGTATCATATAATATTATGTTGTATTGCACTATATCGTTTTGATGCATACAATGTTTGGATAATTGTATTGTTTGACATCGTTTAAAAAGATGTCATGCACTATAACGACCCGGCCGATCGTTTTGAGAGTATGAGCCCCGATCCCCTATTTATTGTTTCCTTTGCTTCATTTTATACTTACTCGACTTGCCGGGATATTTGGTATCGTGTTCGGGAGAGTTTTGGAGTGAAATGGGACACATAGTCCCTAAGTGTGAAGTTTGAGTTATAAGAGTTGACCGTAGTTTGACCTATGTGAAGTCAACTTTGGAATGGAGTTTCGTTGGTTCCAATAGATCCGTATGGTATTTTGGTCTTAGAACGCGTCTGGAGGTTGATTTAAAGGTCCGTAGGTCATTTCAGCGTTATTTGGCAAAAGTTAGGAAATTGAAAGATTTTTGGAAAGTTTGACCAAGAGTGAACTTTTTGATATCGGGGTCGAATTTTGATTCCAGAAATTGGAGTAGGTCCGTAATGTCAATTATGACTTGTGTGCAAAATTTGAGGTCAATCGAACTTGATTTGATATGTTTCGGCATTGGATGTATACGTTTGAAGTTTTAAAGTTCATTAGCCTTGAATCGATGCGCTATTCATGTTTTAGCATTGTTTGATATGATTTAAAGGTTCAACTAAGTCCGTATGATGTTTTAGGACTTGTTGGTGTATTTGGTTAGGGTCCACGGGGCCTCTAGTGGCTTCCAAATGGTTAACGGATTGAATTTGGAGTTGAGTGAATTGTTGAAGTTGGGCACCTGCTGGTGTAATCACATATGCGGAGTCCTCATCGCAGGTACGAGCTCGCAGAATATGTAGTAATCATGTTTCGCCTAATATCATATGTCTACGTGTCTTAAATGCTTATTTGAAAACTGTACAACATGCTTACTTGAAATTCGTCATTTCCCTTGAAGTCTTTAACGGAAATATTTCTTGTTGTGAATTCGTTATTCCATCGATTACGAGCTGTGTATTTACTCTTGGGACTATGAGGCGGTACCTCGGGAGCTCCCCTGTTGCTATTTACTTTTGGGACTACGAGGCGGTACCTCGAGAGCTCCCCTGTTGAGTATTTACTTTTGGGACTACAAGATGGTACCTCGGGAGCGCCCCTATTTTTTATCCCTATGTGTTGTGTTGTTACCTCTTTGTAATCTCTCAATTTTAAATTCTCAGTCTTTTCATTACATTACTATATCTTCTGCCTTAGTTATTATACTCCAGTAGGGCCTTGACCTGACCTCGTCGCTACTCTACTTATGTTAGGCTTGGCACATACTGGGTACCATTGTGGTATACTCATGCAACTCTTCTACACATCTTTTTATACAGATCCAGGTACCTCCTACCAGACCTGATATCAGTGAGCCAATGAGCACGTGGAGACTTCAAGGTATATCTGCCAGTGTCCAAAGACCTTGGAGTCCCCCTCATCCTTCTATGTTATTTTTTCGCATTTCCTTATACTCTGATGTATAGAGAAAACTTAGCATTTCTCTTAGAAGCTTGTGACATATTCCTATCGGGTATTGGGAGTTGTTTATACTAGAGTTGTTGGTTTACTTGTATATACCAAGCGATATTTTTCTATATATATATATAGTCGTTATTCCTGTTGTTATTTTCCATCATTCCGCAAAATCATTAGGCTTACCTAGTCTTAGAGACTAGGTGCCATCACGACATCATACAGAGTGAAATTGGGGTCGTGACATGCATCAATAATATGAAGAATAAACGCGGAATATTATAACAAAAAAGCAAGGTACGAGGTAAAATTATAATATAAAAAGGTAGGGTAAAGAATAATACAAAATTATTTAATAATAAGGAAGGGTAAGATGAGAAAAAAAAATAAGGTAACGACGTGACCACATCAAATTGGTCGTTCCAGAAAGTGATACTTTTCATCGTTACGTAATGACGAATTTTACCATACAATACAATTAAGTTTCAGTAACAATCAAAACAAACATTATATTTAAAGTAACAATACAATACAACATGTAACAACAAGCCGTAAATGCCAACAAATCTAACACGAACTGCATATCCCTTGAGACAGAAACCCATAAAAGAAGAAAAAATAAAACAAACACAATCACTATACTAAAACCAATTGAACAACATATGTACACACCAGCCGGAAAAAAAAATTCAGACAAACACATACGGCGACTTGGATAAACCTAAGTTTTGCTAAGGGTGTACTTACTGTTAAATCAAACTATCCTCAATTCCTTTAAGCGTGGTGTTGGATATTAGGTTCAGGTCATCCATATGAACTGACCCGACCCGTTTAAAGGAGATGTAATTAAAGGAAGTCACCTAGGAAAAGTTTTATTCCAAAAAGAAAACCAAGAAATGCTTCATTTACTTCCGCAGGTAATCACCCGTTACAAAAAGGTGGGAGCATGGGATCAATTTATCTAATCAGTAGTTTTCTCTGACAAATTACCTCTTTAAAAAGGACCTCCTTTAGCAGGGAGTTTACTTTGTGCAATTCTCCCTAAAAAGAGAGATAATACACCAGAAAAACAAGAAGACATCGAGTTTGTGAAATATTAAGTCGACTTATAGTAGTTGATCGTAACAGGTCCTGCAAATTTTCCACTACTATTAATAGGTACATAATTCGATATCCGTGTGACTAAATTAAATCTTCATTAGTATTAGAACTGGTTTTATGTATTCTGCTTATATTCGCCTTCAAAAGTTCTTCCATGTTTCTGTGTTTTCAATGGGACGTTTGGACCTTCAAAGCTTTTGAGGAAGAACTTTTTTGTTCATTGTTTGCTGCGGTTTTGTCGCACCTTGATTGATAACATAAAGAAAACCTTTTAATAGTCTTTATTAATGATGATGTCTAATCCTGCACCTCTTAGTGAATTGTACGATGGCCATTCGCAATTGTTGCCCAAGTGAAGGTTAGTTTTGAAGATTAACAAAAGAAGCTCATGCATGAACCGGGTCCATCCCTTGTGTGCATAGACACGGGCAGATTCGAGCATGTGGGATTCACGTGAAAGAGATAAACTTAACTTGGCATAATTGATATCTCCTGATCGAAAAGGTTGCATAATTGATAATGAGAGGGACCCCTTACTCAAACAGAACATTATCCAAGATAAGGAAGGAGTTAGAAGTTGAGATCAATTAGAACTCTTCCACCAAGGACGAGTAGCATTATAACTCTAGTAATTTCTTCATACTAACTCTATACATTGCACGATGTTCTCATTTTACAGGGAATGCAGAAACGCAGAAGTTAAACGTGAATTGAGAGCAAAATAGCAAGGCTTTTTGCAAGCAGTTCGTGTGTGATTTTAGTGTCCAAACCTGAAGCTACATGAACCAGATAGAAGAACTAGTTCCAAGAGTCTGTCTTTTATTCTAGTTCAATTGTAGTAGATGTTTTCATATTGTACCTTTCAGATTTATCTAGAGGCAATTGTAATAGGTACTCAAAGTATTCAAGTTAGAGTTAACTTGAAGTTGTGCAACAGTTAGAGGCTGTTTTGCTACAACGGGATTAGAGTTAATCCTAGGTTTACAAAAAGTATTTTGTCAATGCAGTTTTTGGCTCAGTGATTTAGTAAAGAGTTTGGGAAAATCCTACTAGGAAGTAGGTCGTAGTTTTTCTACCTTTTGAGCCAGGTATTTTCCACGTAAAATACTTGTGTTATTTACTTTCCGCATTTACTATTTCAGCAATAGTAGGTTATGGAACACTTAGAAGAACCGTGTCCTTCTATAATCAGTTTCAGCGAAAAATTGGACACTACACAAATCACCCCCTCTTGTGTGGTATTGAAGTATAAAACATCAATTGGTATCAAAGCAGGTTTTCCTTGAAGAGACTAATACCTTAGGAACAGATCAAGATGAGCGCACCACCTAGAAACTAGGTAGGACAATCCACTGCTAGGCCACCACTCTTTAATGGCCAGTACTACTCTTGGTGGAAAAATAGGATGATAGATCACATCATCGGAGAAGACTATGAGCTATGGGACATTGTCACTGATGGTCCCCTAGCTACCATGAAGAAGAATGCTGAAGGAGTAGATGTGCCAAAAACAAGAGTTGACTGCACTGCTAAGGACTAGAGGAAATAGAATAAGAATGCTAAGGCCAAAAAATGGCTTGTGTGTGGACTTGGTCCAAATGAGTACAGTAGAATTCAAAGTTGTACCACTACTAAGGAAATATGGGACACTTTGCAAGTGGCTCATGAAAGAACACCTCAAGTGAAGAGGTCCAAAGGAACACTACTGTATTCTCAATATGAGAATTTCACCATGAAGGAAGGGGAAATCATCCAAGAGATGTATACAAGGTTCACCACCTAACAAATAAACTTAAGTCTCTTGGAAGGATTATCCCTAAAGAAGACAGAGTTGAGAAGATTTTGACAAGGTTCTACCAGTCACTTGGGAGAGCAAAATCACTGTCATTCAAGAATCAAAGAATATTGTCACTCTCAAGTTGGATGAGCTAATTGGAAATCTCACTACTTATGGACTTAGAAGGAAAACCATGAAGATGGATGTAACCCAAGAAGGAAAGGATCCTGACACTCAGAATCACTGAAGGTTCTGAACTAGAAGATGATGAAATGTCCATGATCACGAAGGATATCAAGAAGTACCTAATGAGAGGGAAGGGTCCTTCAAGAAGTGGAAGCTACAACAAACCAAGGTTTCTTGAAAAGCAAACCAATGAGGGGGTGTTACAAGTGTGGGAAGACTAATCACCACATCAAAAATTGCCCTCAATGGGAAATTGAATGGAAGAAGAAAAGAGCTGAACAAAGAAATAGGAAGAAGGAACAAGTTCAACCCAAGAAGAACAAAGGATCAACAAAGGTTATGGTTGCTGCTTGGGGAGAAAGCTTAGATGAAAGCTCAAATAATGAAAATGGAGATGAACAAGCACTTATGGCCATTAGAGAATCTGATGAGGACTCTGAGGTAAGTGTAATTCATCTCAAAGACAAGATTAAATTTTTGTCTAAAGAAAAGCTATCTGAGTTACTTCTAGATTTTATTGATGAATCTGAGAATCTAAACAATAAAAAAGGAACAACTATCCAAGGAGTGTGATTTTGAAAGCTAAGTGCCAAAATCTGGAACTTGGGGCTAGTGAAAGTGAAAGTAAAAATGTTGTGTTAAAGAACCAGGTTCTTGAACTTGACACCACTGTCCTAGACCTTAGATCTGAAATCTAAAATTGAAATTAGAAATAGGTAAAAAGAAAATTGATCACACACAACTCACTTTAGAAGAAAACCTAGGAAAAATAAAAGATGAGTTGTACAAAGAGATGGACAGATAAGAGTCCTAAAGGAGGATCTAAGCAAGGTCAAACACGAGCTAGACAAAACTTGTAAATGGAACAGGTCCTCTGATGCACTTTCATGGCTACATGAACACCATAGTAGCAATAAGAGAGGACCTGGCTACGGGACCCCTGCACCTAAGTGGGATCCCAAAAGCAAGTACCTCACACTTACTAAGAACAAAATTTGCACACACTGTGGCAAAATTGGTCATTACAAAAATGAATGTACTGAAAGAGAAAAGGCTAGTCAAAAGAATAAAATATTTGTTCAAGGGAAAAATAGGCTGCCAGGTTGGGCCAAAAGGAATATGATTCACCCTTTTGCCTATAGAAAGGTACCCAAACTAGTTTGGGTTTCTAAGACTAACCCCTGATTTCTTTTTGTAGGTCCACGTGAAGGGGATGAGCCAAATATAGTACATGGATAATGGCTGCTCAAAGCACATGACAGGAAGTAAGAACTGGTTTCTTTCACTTGAGGACCTCAAAGGAGGAAATGTCTCCTTTGGAAATGGGAAGAAAGATGAGATCATTGAACTTGGAAAGGTAGGTAAGACTGATTCTCACTCTATTGAGAATGTCTACTTTTTAAATGGCCTAAAATACAGTCTAATCAGTGTATCACAATTGTGTGATACAGGTAACTTGGTAGCATTCACCTCTACCAAATGTTTTGTGATTAATATTACCATTGACAAGATTGTTTTGTAAGGAAAAAGAGTAAACAATATATACATTGTAGATCTGTCCACACTTTTAGAAAATGAACTCACTTGCTTAAGTGTGTTAGACAATGATCCCCTCCTTTCACGCAAGAGACTTGGACATGCAAGTCTGAGTCAACTCAACAAATTAGTCTCCAAGGACCTGGTGATAGGGCTTCCTAACATCAAGTTTAAGGAAGACAAAGTTTGTGAGACTTGTGCAAGGGGGAAGCAGGTAAGATCCTCTTTTAAATGCAAGAAAGTGGTAAGCACTACCAGAACAACAGAACTGGTCCATATAGATCTTTGTGGTCCAATGAGAACATTAAGTAGAGGTGGTAAAGGATATGTGATGGTGCTTGTTGATGATTACTCTATGTTTACCTGGGCATTATTTTTAACATCTAAAGATGAAGAATTTGACATGTTTACTTTTTTGTTAGAAAAATTCAAAAACAACTAGGCAATCAACTTGCATCAATTAGGTCTAACCATGGAACTGAATTTGAAAATGCTAAGTTTGAAAATTTTATGATGAGCATGGCATAGATCATATAAAATGGAGTAGTTGAAAGAAAGAATATGACACTTTAAGATATGGCTAGGACTATGCTTATTTCTAGTAAAATGCCCCATAGCTTCTGGGAAGAAGCTGTAAATACTACATGCTACATCATAAATAGGTGCATGAATAGACCTCTTGTAGAGAAGACTCCCTATGAGTTACTTAAAGGGAGAAAATCAAATATATCCCATCTTAGGGCTTTTGGATGAAAGTGCTTTGTGCACAATAATGGTAAAGACTCCCCTAGGTAAGTTTGATCCCAGAAGTGATGAGGGAGTATTCTTGGGATATCCTTCACATGGTAAAGCTTATAAGGTATACAACAACAAAACTATGTGTGTAAAAGAAAGTGTACATGCGGTTTTTGATGAAACTAATATTCTTTCTGAGAGACAGGAACATGAAGATGAAGTAATTGGGCTAGTAAGAAATTTAAATGAAATCACAACCTAGGCTGAAGCTGCACCAGAAGAAGGAACAATTGTTGGAATCTATTTATGAACCTGTTCCTTAGCAACAAAACATTGGAGATACATCAAGTGGAAACTAGCTAGTTGTGAAACCTTACAAGTACCAAAGTTCTCATTCCATTGAGAACATAATTACTGATCCAACCTCTGGAATTAAAACCAGATCTTCATTAAAGACCTTTGTGTTTTTGATGTTTTCTTATCTCTTATTGAACCTAAAAATGTTGCGGAGGCTTTGCAGGGTGTAGACTGGTAAATGCAATGCAAGATGAACTCTACCAATTTGAAAGGAGTCAAGTTTGGCATATGGTACCAAGACCCAAGGATAGATCAGTAATTGGCACAAAATGGGTCTTCAGAAATAAATTTGATAAAGATGGAACAGTTACAAGGAACAAGACAACACTGGTGGTTCAAGGATATAGCCAAGAGGAGGGCATAGAGTATGATGATACCTTTGCTCCAGTTGCAAGGTTGGAAGCAATGAGACTCCTAATAGGCTTTGTTGCTTATATGTAATTCACTCTTCACCAGATGGACGTCAAGAGTGCCTTCCTCAATGGCTATTTAAAGGAAGAAGTGTTTGTCAAGCAACTTCCAGGGTATGAAAGCAAGGAGCGTCCTAATCATGTGTACAAACTTGACAAGGCACTCTATGGGCTCAAGCATGCTCCTAGAGCATGGTATGAAAGATTATCAAAATTCATTCTTGAGCATGACTACAAGAGAGGTAAAATTGATAACACTTTATTCTTGAAGGAAAAAGGTAAAGGCCTTCTAGTAGTGCAGATATTCATTGATTATATAATCTTTGGTGCAACTACTGATAAGCTAAGTAAAGCATTTTCTAACCTAATGGGGAATGAATTTGAAATGAGTATGATAAGTGAGCTTAATTTCTTTTTAGGCTTACAATTAAGCAAAAGTCAAATAGAACTATGATCCATCAACAGAAATATGTGAAAGAGTTGCTTAAAAGATATAAATGGAAGAATCAAAAGAAATCGATACTCCTATAGCAACATATAGATGAACCTGGTTCATCTGTTGATTAGAAGTTGTATAGAGGAATGATTGGTTCTCTTTTATATATGACTGCTAGCAGACCTGACATTGTTTTCGACATAGGTATTTGTGCTCGATTTCAGGCAAATCTAAAGGAGTCCCACTTGACTATTGTCAAGAGAATATTAAGATACTTAAAAGGCACCATTGACCTTTGTCTTTGGTATCCAAAAGGTAGTAAGTTTAACCTAGTGGGATATGCTGACCTAATTATGCAAGTTTCCTTGTGGATAGGATAAGCACCTCAGGTATGTCACACTTTTTTGGTTCATGTCTTGTGTGATGGGCTATCGAAAAGCAAAATTCAGTGGCCCTATCTATTGCTGAACCGGAGTATATTGTTGTTGTTTCATGTTGTGCTCAATTACTGTGGATCAAACAACAATTATTGGACTTTGAAATTGATATTGGTTGTATCTCTATATTTTGTGATAACACTAGTGCCATTAGTATGACAAGAACCCGGTTCATCATAAGAGAACTAAGCATATATATATTAGGCACCATTTTTGAGGGACAACTATGAGAAATGCTTGATCACAAAAGCCTTAAGTAGAGATCACTTTGAAAGGAACATGTTGGAATTAGGGATGATTACGATCACCTAAAAGTACCAGTTCAAGGTTAAACTAAAAAAAAAAACAAATTAAAAAAAAATGGTTAGAAAATCTGTAAAATCTTGTACATAAGTAGATTAGATCTTGCTCAATCTCATACTTTTAAAAGTATACTCTTGTGCCATGTGTTAAAATGACTCATTAATCTCTAATGATATTTCTCTATTTTGGAAAATTTAGACTTATACAAGAGAATTATCAGTGAAGAACCTGCTTCATCAAGATAACATGGTATATTTTATACACTCTGCATAATTTGAAATAATAATATTTGGATCATGAGCAGAGTCCTACCAAATTCAAAAGTTTTTTTGAACTTATCTGTTACAAGTGAACCAGTTCCGTTCAAAGACTCCCAACCGAATTAAACCACCTAGATATTAGGGATAGACTCCAACATTGCTTCAAAACTGACATTTAGTTTGATTAGACTCTTAAAAGTCTGAAAAGCCTGTTGTTACCCATTAATTATCCCCTTTAAATTGATCATCATCATCTTTGTCTTTACTCTATAATTTTCAAGTCGTCAAAATACTCTCCATTGTCTCTCATTCTACAAATTTCAATCTACCTCTCTTTTCTTCCAGTACCAAGCATAACAATGACTAACCCTTCTGACAACCCCGGCACACCTCCACCATGCACCTCATCTTCAACCACTCCTCAGCCTAATAAAAGAAGAGTTAAGATGCTTGCTCGCAAGAAAGTGGATGGGAATGAATTATCAAAAAAATTAGACGCTCGATTGAAAGATAGACAAACCCAAGAACCCCAAAACTCTAAAGAATCCTTCAAGTCTGCTACTGAGGGGGAAGAAACTGGGTCTTCTGATATAGAACAGGTAACCTCTGGCCCAATAGCGGACAATTTGGAGAACATGTTTATTCTGGTTGGATCTGTGGTTGATGTAGAATCTTTTGAGTCTAGAAGGATTGGTGGTAAAAATGAAAAGGAAAAAGAAAAGGAGAGTGAAGGTGCTCATAGTGAAGAAAGGGGAACGGGTAAAAAAATGGTTGATTCTTCACCCACTCTTGATATAGGGATAATGGCTGTTTGTTGAGCAAAATCTGGTACAATATAGGAAAGTGTGAAAATAGGAGGAAGTGGGTCTGGAAAACCCACTGAAGGGCTAGTTCAAATTGGGAAAAATGTAGATGAACCTGGTTCATCAGTAGAAGAAACCCTCGCAGGCCTATTGAATAAAGTGAGTTAGAGCTACAACTCAAAGAAGAAGAGAACTTCCAAGGCTAAGACCCCTAGCACTGGTTGGGCTAACAAGAAAAGGAAGGTTGCCCCTTCTGACACTTTTGAAATTCCTCCTGTAAGAGGAAGAGCCACAAGAAGTCAGCTAAAACAGAATGAGGCAGATTTGCAAAGAACCTTAGAAGAAAGCAAAAGAAAAAATGGTTGAAAAAGGGAAGAAGATAGTGGGTGAGCCTGTTGAGGCTGTTGACGTTGATGAGATGGACCTGGTCCATCAAGATGAAGATGTGCTTGAAGAAGTGTAGGTTCAGACTCCCAAACCCAAGAAAGCCAAGACTTCCACTAAGAAGTCTACTTCTAAGTCAAAATCTTCTAAACCATCCACCCTGGCAAAAAGGACCAGGCCTGCAGTGAAAACTAAACAAGTAAAAATTGCTGAGGAATAAGAATGGAGTGGAGAGGAAGAGGAAGAGGAAGAGGAAGATGATTTAGATACTGAGAAGGACAAAATGGCCAAGTTTGGCAAGAGACAATTCTGAAGAGTAGACTCCTCAGGGATTTGGAGGAGGAAGGGATGGTGCTGCTGTTAAAGAAATTGGAATTGCAAGGCTGGATGGACATGGTCCTTCAAATGGATGGCAGGTTGGCCAGGAGTGGAATTATTGAATTTATGGCAAAATGCTATAGTGAAGGATGGACAGATTATCAACTTGGTGAAAGGGGTACAAATCTCTTTCAATGTGAAGGAGCTGGGTGAAATTCTAGGTGTACCTGCTGAGGGGTACAATGACTACACAAAGCTTAAGTGGCCAAGCCTAGAATACCTTCCTACTGCCCTATCCATTATCAGAAAATTCAGTGACAATGAGGAGGAACTTGAGCCCAAGGCCGTGTACAAGAGTGAGATGAAACCATCCCACAAAGTGTTATTTGAATTTGTCATGAAATGTGTTCTGCCAAGGCAGGAAAGAAGGCACATTGCAAACTTCATGGACTTGGTCCTGATGGAGTATTTGGATAGTGGGAAGCAGATTAATTGGCCTGTATTTATAATCCAGCTTCTTGATAGGGTTATCAATGTCACCAAGTCTCATGCCATTACCTATGGCTTCATTCTCACAGTTGTGCTTGCAAATTTTAAGGTGCCTCTAAAGAAGTGGGAAGTGGCTACAAGCAAAGATCACTTTGGGGAAAATACTCTAATTGCTTGTGACTATGAGGTCCATGCCACACTTAATGAACTTGGTTCATCCAAGAAGGCACCAGTTAATAGCAAAGTCAGAGCCTTGATGCAGGAGAAAGGGCAAATGATGCTGAGATTGAGAGGCTAAAGAAAAGATTGGCCGAGGTAGAGAATGAGAGAGATGCTCTCAGAACTGAGCTAGCAAGAGAAAATGAGAAGAATGGTGGCATTCTTCAAGCTATGCTAAAACTTCTCCAAGCCAAAAACCAAGCACCTAGTTCTTCCCAGCCTTAAGCTCCTAGTCTAGTGTAGATCTTTCAGTGACCCAGTTTGGGATTTTTTTTTGGTTGCTCATGTTTTCAGTATTTTTATTTCTTTTTATGCTTTGTGGAAGAATCATATCAAGTATCAATGAAATTTGCTAGTTTTTGCTCTAACTATTTGTTTATATTTCTTTGATGATTAAAATTCTTAGCTTAATCGATGGTGATTAATCCATAATTTCATTTGAAGTAGCCCAGTGGCCATGAGTATGTTTTAAAATCTAGGTATCTCACATTTTTTATGCAACTTTTCGATGATGCCAAAAGGGAAAAAAAGGTTTTGCTTTCCACTTTGAACGGTGATGTTTATAACCTAATGTATTTGGTCCTTGATGACAAGTGATAAAAAGGAAAAATATTTTTAACATTGTGTTGATGTTGACCTAAGTTGAAATAGGGCCTAAGCTTATGAAAAGCACAGAGTTTGTCATCATCAAAAAGGAGGAATTTGTTGGCCCAAATGAAGGTTAGTTTTGAGGATTGACAAAGGAAGCTCAGGTATGAACCAAGTCCATTGCTTGTGTGCATAGGCACGGGCAGATTCGAGCATGTGGGATGCACGTGAAGGAGTTAAACTTAACTTGACATAATTGATATCTCCTGATCAAAAAGGTTTCATAATTGATAAGGAGAAGTACTCCTTACTCAAAGAGAACATTATCCAAGATAAGTAAGGAATTAGAAGTTGAGATCAACTATAACTCTTCGACCAAGGAAGAGTAGCATTAGAACTCTAGTTATTTCTTCATCTACTAACTCTATATATTGCAGGATGTTCCCATTTTACAGGGAATGCACAAACACAGAATTAAAACGTGAATTTAGAGCAAAATATCAAGGCTTTTTGCAAGCAGTTTGTGTGTGATTTAAGTGTGCTAACCAGAAGCTACATGAACTAGATAGAAGAACCAGTTCCAAGTGTGTGTCTTTTATTCTAGTTCAATTGTAGTAGGTGTTTTCATATTGTACCTTTCAGCTTTATCTAGAGGCAATTGTAATATGTACTCAGAGTATTGAAGTTAGAGTTAACTTGAAGTCGTCACAATAGTTAGAGATGTTTGCCACAACGAGATTATAGTTAATCCTAGGTTTAAAAAAGTATTTTGTAAATACAGTTTTTGGCTCAGTGATTTAGTAAAGATCTTAGGAAAATCTTACTGGGAACTAGGTTGTGGTTTTTTCACCTTTATAGCAAGGTATTTTCCACGTAAATGATAGATCTTAAATACTCTTACCTTATGTTTTGATGATCTAACAAACTTAGTGATAAGAACCAGATAGGGAACCTAACCTACTTGGATTGCTGCAATCTGGAAAGGATCCCAGCTAAGGATGAACTACTACAGATTCAGGAGCTAGGAACCAAACAAGGACCTGATGCTCTTGTGGTTCCTATGTAGCAGTACAGAGTCATTTGGACATAGCTGGAACTGAAGTGACTGATGCCATTGTTTCTGCCGCACTGCAATATACTGTCAGCCCACTCATTCTCTAACCAAACAAAGCACTCACATCACTTCAAGTGATGTGATCAAGATGTACCCTATGAAGCCTTATACAAAGACATCACTGGAAGGTTTCTGTTTCTCATTCAAGCCTTTTGCAAAAATAGAAAAATCATCCTCTCAAGCTTGAAGAACAAGGTTGAACGCCACTACGGACCAGTTCCTAAAAGATTGATTATTGTTGTCCTAGTTGAGTTGTAACCTTGTTATTATTCTTACTATATCTCCTAAATTGCTTACTTAGAAGCATACTAATTAGGAATCCTCTTGTAAATATTTAAACTCGCTGAGTTTAGGTTGTGACTAGATTTAGTCATAAAAAAAAGTCTTTGTAAGTGTAGAATTACAAAGTGGCTTGTGGTGATAGCACCACAAGTTAGAAAAAGCCTTTGTAACTAGGATAGTCACAAAGTGGCTTGTGTAAAGGTACCACAAGTTAGTTGAATAAATCCTTTGAAATAGGAAGTATTGTAAAGTGGCTTGTAATAGGTAAGATTACAAGTTAGTAAAGTTAAAAGCCTATAGGTGTAGGTCATGGTTTTTTGATCCCCTTGTGCGGGATTTTCCACGTAAAAATCCTCTACCTCATTTTCTTATTGCTTTACTAAGTGCTCTCAGCAGAAACTTGTAGAGGACCAGGTACTCTACGATTTGGTGGACCCATATAAGCTAACAATTGGTATCAGAGCAGGTTTCTCCTATCAGGTTAACACCTAGGAAGGATCCTCATGAAGGCTCCACTAAATCTTGAAGAAGGTCAATCCATATACCACCCACCCAAGTTTGATGGAAAATGCTATTGGTGGTGGAAAGCTAGAATGCATGATTTTATTATGGCTGAGGATTACGAGCTTTGGGATGTTATCTGCGATAGTCTGTTTGTTCCAATCAAGGTACTAAATGAATTTACATTTTCAATAAAAAGGACCAGCGGAGAATACAATGAAGCAGACAAGAAAGCAATGGAGAAGAACTTTCGTGCCAAGAAAATTCTGGTATATGGTTTGGAACCTAAAGAGTACGACAGAGTATCTACATGCGACACTGCCAAGGAAATATGGGAGGCTTTGCAAATAGCCTATGAGGGAACTACACAAGTAAAGCAAGATAAATCTAATACAGATGATAGTTCTATGATGACAGTTGAAGGCGAGGAGATTGGATATGACTCAACACTTGCTTTTATGGCTCAATCAGACAATTATGAAGACAATGGCAACAAAGAGGTAAACTTCAGGGATGTTCAGAAAAATCTGAAATCCTATTCTTTAAAAAAGCTCATGTGTTTAGCTGATGTTTTAATTACTGCCTTTTGTAGTCTTGCGGAGGATAGGGATGCCTTGTTCTTAGAACTAGAAGAATCTGAACATATTAGAAAAGACTTAGTGGCTGCAATCACTGATCAAAAGAAGGCCATTGAAATTCTTAGAAAAGAAAAGACTGATCTCTTGGCAGAAACTGTTGACCATAGGGAACTAATAGCAAAGCCCTTGACTGAGTCAAAACCTGAAAGCTCTGAAAGAGGAAAGGAGATAGTAAGTGAGGAATATTCTAGTCTTGAAGATGAGGTGAAGGCCTTGAGATGTAGGATAAGTGCTGAAATTGAGAAAAACGAGCTCCTCCAAGCCAATCTAGAAAAAGTAATGAATGATCTTGAAAAGTCTCTAAAGTGGACCTGGTCCGTAGAGGCTACCACTACCTTGCTCACTAATAACAGTGAAAAAGGGCAAAGAGCAGGGTTACCAAGGAAGAAAGATCCTTACAACCCTTACAGTAAGAGAACCATTGCATCCAACAACTGGCCTCGTACCCAATGTGGGAACACTGGGCACTCCAAGGAAGGTGTCCAGGCGAAGAATCAATCAGTCCCAAAAGATAAAGTGGCTGCTAAAACTGTGACCACAAAAGAAGGACCAGGTTCACTCATAGAAAATGCACGTTACCTGCTTGGACTAAGAGAGCTCTTATTCATCCTGTTGGTTACTACAAGGGACCCAAACTTGTTTGGGTTCCTAAAACTAACTCCTAATTTCTTGTGCAGGGAATAGTAAAGGGAAGTGGTCAATAATAGTTCATGGATAGTGGATGTTCGAAACACATGACTAGTAACACCACAAACTTTCTTTCACTAAAAGCCCTGCAAGGAGGGAGTGTATCCTTCGACAATGGCAAAAAGGTGTACATTCTTGGAGTTGGAAAAGTTGGGAAGTCACTCACTCACTCTATTAAAAATTTGTACTATGTCAATGCACTTAAGTACAGTCTCCTAAGTGTCTCTCAAATTTGCGATAAGGGAAACAAAGTGGAGTTCTTCTCCAAAATATATACAGTCACTGACCTTGTGACTAGTGAAATAGTCTTGGTGGCCAAAAGATACAAGAACATCTATGTTGCTGATTTCGAATCCTTACAGAGTGGTGATCTGAGTTGTTTGAAGGTTGTTGATGATGATGCTCAACTATGGCACATAAGAGTAGGCCATGAAAGCTTATCCCTTCTGAATAAACTAATTTAGAAGGACCTGGTCCATAGTTTGCCTATGTCACAATTCAAAACTCAAAAGGTCTGCGATGCCTGTGCCAGAGGAAAACATGTAAAGTCCTGTTTTAAGTCAAAAAAAGATGTGAGCACCTCAAAACCGCTTGAGCTCCTACATATGGATCTTTGTGGACCTATGAGGGTGCAATGCAGAGGAGGAAAGAGATACATTTCCGTGATCGTGGATGACTATTCCAGATTTACATGGACTCTATTTCTCAAAACAAAAGATGAAATGGTTGAAGTATTTGTAGCCTTTGTGAAGAAAATCTAGGTGAAGATGGAGTCTAAAGTTATGTGTATTAGATCAGATCATGGGATAGAATTTGACAATGTCAAATTTGATGATTTCTGCACTGAAAATGGCATCTCTCACAACTTCTCAGCTCCCAGTACTCCACAGTAAAATGGAGTAGTAGAAAGAAAGAACAGAACTCTGGAAGAAATGGCAAGAACAATGCTGATTGACAGTGGACTTGCAAAGAACTTTTGGGCTAAAGCTGTCAATACTATCTGCTACTTAGTGAACAGGTTCATGATCAGATCAATTCTGAACAAAACCCCGTATGAATTGCTGAATGGAAGAAAAACCAAGCTGAGTTACCTAAGAACATTTGGATGCAAATGCTATGTTCTCAACAATGGAAAAGATCAGATTGGTAAGTTCAATGCCAAAAGTGACGAAGGGATATTTCTTGGCTACTCTTCTCAAAGTAATGCTTACAAGATATATAACAAGAGAACTCAATGTGTTGAAGAAAGCGTCCATGTTATTTTTGATGAATCTCATCCATCATTTGAGAAGAATACTGAGGAAGATCAAGATAGAGAACCCTCACTTGTTCCTGGTGAAGTCATTAACATGACATATGGAAAATGAGATATGATGAGTCAAGTGAAGGAGACAAATGAGGACAACACTGCCTCATCATCAACAGAACCAAGCACTTCAATTACAACCACTGAAGTTGAAGAAAGAGTGGTTCATACAGTTCAAGGAACTCCACTGGCATCTGAGAGAAGGATAGAGGAAAATCAGCCAAACATACATTCTTCCTCTCAGAATGAACCCCAAACATCTAACTAGAGACATCAAAGTTCTCACCCCATAGACAACATAATGATTTCTCTAGATTTCGGAGTCCAAACCAGGTCAAGAGCTAGAAATTCACTTGCCTTCTCAGACTTTCTCTCCCAGATAGAACCCAAGAATATCAAGGAAGCCTTAAAAGATGCAGATTGGATTACAGCCATGCAAGACGAGCTACATCAGTTTGAGAGAAATAGTGTTTTGCACCTGGTACCCTGACCCCCAGATAGAACCATTATAAGAACCAGGTGGGTATTCAGAAACAAGCTCGATGAGCATGGAATTACCACAAGGAACAAGGCCAGGTTAGTGGTTCAAGGTTACAATCAGGAAGAAGGGATTGACTATGATGAAACTTTTGCTCCAGTGGCTCGCATTGAAGCCATCAGAATTCTGATCGCCTTTGTTTCTCATATGGAATTCACTTTGTTCCAAATCAATGTCAAAAGTGCATTCTTGAATGGACTACTTAAGGAAGAAGTCTATGTGAAGCAACCCCCTGGGTTTGAATGTCATGAACACCCTGAATATGTGTTCAAATTGGACAAAGCCTTGTATGGGATAAAGTAGGCTCCTCGAGCATGGTATGAAAGATTGTCAAAATTTCTCTTAGAAAATGGCTTTAAGAGAGGGAAAATTGACAACACTCTTTTCTTAAAGAAACGAGGAAGGAACCTGCTCATTGTTCAGGTCTATGTTGATGATATCATTTTTGGAGCAATAGCTGATTCTCTGTCTGAATTTTGCAAAACTTATGGGAAGTGAATTTGAAATGAGCATGATGGGGGAATTAAATTTCTTCTTGGGTCTTCAAGTAAAACAGTCCCAAAAGGGTACCTCCATCTGTCAGCAAAAATACATCAGGGATCTCTTGAAGAGGTTCGACATGGAAGCATCAAAGGTGATAGACACTCCCATTGCAACTGCCACTCGACTGGACATGGATGAAACCAGATCTCCTATGAATCAAATAATGTACAGAGGCATCATTGGGTCTCTTCTCTATCTCACTGCCAGTCAACCTGATATTATTTTTAGCGTGGGGCCATGTGCGAGGTTTCAATCAAATCCCAAGGAATCTCACTTGAAGGCTGCCAAAAGAATACTAAGATATATCAAAGGCACGTAGGACCTGGTGTTATACTATCCATCAAGTGACAATTTTAATCTAATTGGGTATGCTGATGCAAACTATGCAGGTTATCTTGTGGACAGAAAAATTACTTCTGGGATGGCTCACTTCTTAGGATCATGTCTTATCTCTTGGGGTACAAGGAAGCAAAATTCAGTGGCTCTTTCAACAGCTGAAGCTGAATATGTAGTTGCAGCATCCTGCTGTGCTCAGCTTCTGTGGATCAAGCAGCAACTAGAGGATTTTGGAGTTCTCACTGAGAGTGTGCCCCTCCTATGTGACAACACCAGTGCACTCAACATGGTAAAGAATCCAGTTCAACATAAAAGGACCAAACATATTGATGTGAGACATCATTTTCTAAGAGATAATGTGGAGAAAAGGTTGATATGCATGAAGTTCTGCAGCACCGAAGATCAAATTGCAGACATTTTTACCAAGGCGCTAAGTAGGGAACAGTTTGAAAGAAACAGAGTAAAGTTGGGACTGTTGAGGCCAAATTAAGAACCTAATTCCTTTTTGAGTTCGCTTGAGTTATTAAGAAATAATAGGTTCAAAGTGTTTTCTGGCCCTGTTTAACTCACTTCAATACCGTTGCAGGTAAACACACATGATGAGCATAGAAGCAGTAGATGCAGTACATGACTCATAAAAGAGGATTAATCCTTTTCAAAAAAAGGGGGCTTGAAGAAAATGTTTTTCAAAGAACCATATTCTTGTACTAAAGGTTAGTAGTTCTGTACATCCTTTAATACACGTCTTAAAAGGCACAAAATACGGCTGCCATGTCATCAACTTTTCAGATCCGGCTGTCATGTCCTTTCAATTCAAAATGTTCCATCTTCCTTTGAAATGTCACAATTCTCCATTCCCTACCGCCGTTTCAGAATCGGTGCCTATTCTTCTCCCTTCATAATTATCCTCTCTGTTTTAAAAACCCCTCTCTTTTGCCTTTTCTAACCATGAGCCCTATTCTAGATTCACCCAAAAGGAAGGATCATCACACCATCTCTTCCAAGGGCTGAGAAAACTTCCGACCCATCCATGGAACCTCTCTCCTTCACTGAGTTCGTGTCACCCTCTATCACTCCTACTACTATAATCACACCTTCCCTAGTTTCCCAACCTCTTCCCAACTTAGAAACCCCTGAAACTATTATTCCGTTCTCTCCGTCGTCTACTGCCCACACCAGTCAAACCCTAAATGGAAAACAAGGTGAAAATACTAACTTCACAAAAGGCTCTGCCATCATTGCTGTCGACTCCATGGTTGTGGAAACACCTATTGAAGAAGAAAAGAATGTGTTTGTCGTATCCGCGGATAGAATGTTGCATAAAGTTATTTCTTAGAGAAAAAAGTCACAAAGCGTGTGGGTAGAAGGGGCC
Source organism: Nicotiana sylvestris (assembly GCF_000393655.2). Classification (NCBI taxonomy): domain Eukaryota; kingdom Viridiplantae; phylum Streptophyta; class Magnoliopsida; order Solanales; family Solanaceae; genus Nicotiana; species Nicotiana sylvestris. Next base: position 83,778,714 of record NC_091068.1, on the reverse strand, counting down.
CTTCTGGCTGTTGAAGGGGATGCAGCAGTATACACTACTGGGGTATCACATAAGGAACCTGATCCCTCTCCGGAGGACCCAGGTTAGGACTCTCATCCCTAGGATAGGGCTGTACCTGCATCCGATGTTGTGCCCCTAAAAATTTAACCACCAGAAATGCGATCTAATGATGAAGAAGACCTGGACAACATGGCCCTAGATGCATTCATAAGTAAGCGCAGGGTTGTCACCACCCCTAAGTCTGAAAGTAAGCGGCCTACTACCAGGCTTCAAGTCAAAGTAGCCTACGATTTTGCACTCCAAAAGAGCAAGAAAAGTAGTAAGAAGAAAAGGAGAAAGTTGGTAAAGAACGGTGTCCCTGTGAGTGATGAAGTTATCCCTGTAGGTGTGGTGGAGGAAGAAACTCCTGAGGAACCTGGTTCCCTTGTAAGACGGTCCTCGAAAAAGGCAGAGTTTGTTTCCATGGAAAAAGGATCTACTTCCAAGTCCAAGACAAAGGAGGGAGGGAGTGATGAAGATATTCTTGTCAAGTACAAGGGGAAAGGTAAAGTTATTGGAGAAAATCATAGGAAACACAAGTTTGAAACAGTTGAAGAACCCAGTTCTGGGAAGAAAGCTAGAAATGACATCTGCCTTGGCTCTGAGCGACTAAGGCATCAAAAGGTTTTGCTGGGTCATATGTTTTTGACCCAACAATCTTTGAGATGGAAGGAATGCGTCAGCTTCTAGAAATGGTGGAGTTTCAACAATGGACACATCTATTCTACATTGACACCCCTAAAGTGTATGAGGAAGAGGTCAAGAGTTTCTTCGCCGGTCTCTTTCCAGTTGATGCTGACCATGTGTGTGTCTTAGTCAATGGGGTGGATATTGTTTTTGACGTGAAATTACTTGGGGAAATTCTGCAGGTTCCTACAGTTGGGGTGTCTAGTTTACGAGATGTATATCAATACAACTTCCGCAATGCAGTCGTGAAAGATAATTCTAATCAGAAGGGGGACCAGGTCCATAAGAAAGCACTACTTCCTGTCTACCAGTTGTTGTTTGAGCTGGTTAACAAAGTTCGGTTGCCTCGAGTAGAAAGGCGATCTGTCACTACCAAATCTGATCTATTCTTAATGGAGCAATTGGACAGTTTCAACCCTGTGAGTTTGCCTACCATAATGATTGAGCACATGTAGAAAGTGGCTGATTTCAAGGATGGAAATCACGGGCTTCCCTATGGATTCTTGCTCACGCAAGTGTTCAAATACTTTTAGGTTCCACTGGGAATAGGTAAAGTAGGGACCCGTAAGCAGACATTCTCACAGACAACCTTGGAAGAGTGCGAGTGTATTGAGAAATATGGGGGTGTAGGAAGCACTTCAACTGTGTCTCAGCTCATCAATGCCCAATACAGTGCAGCTGAGGAAATACGTCGATTGAAGGCCATGAATGCTATCCTGGAAGGCCAGCAAGCCCGAGCGGTTCCCATTTCAAATGATGAGCTGATCCGTTTGACCCAAGAAAATGCTGACCTCACGGCACAAGTTGAGAACCTGAAGGCTGAACTGCTCAACGAGCAAAAGTCGGGAAATGTCAAAATATACCTTGTTCTCCAAACACTTGTTGCAGCTTCCAAGCCTTTTCCTACTAGTGCCCCCTAAGTTTCCCCTCAGTAACCAGTTATGTGGATATGTTCCTATTCCTTTTTGTTTCCTTGTTGATGGTTGGTAGATGTTTTTGTTGTTCTTTTGTGGTTGGGATGTACTACTACTACTGCTCTCGTGATCAAGTCCAAATGCTGCCTCTTCCTTTTTCAAAGGAAGAGGCATATTAAAGAAAAAAATTTAAATCCTCTTTTATTTTGTCTTGTACTTTCTCTTTGTGTTCTATTTTTCCTCATGCTAGTGTGCACATATGTAGCATGAGTTAGCTTGGCTGGACTTATTTGTGCTATTATTCTTTTTAATGATGCCAAAAGGGAGAAAAGTATCGGACTAAGGGGGAGCCACATTGGGGGACTGGTTCTTATATAAGAATTGAAAAATTGACAGATTAAGGCATTGTCTCAGGGGGAACTCTTTGACACTTCTCTCTGCAGCCTTAATTCTGAACTTATAACTGTTTAAGTTTGTCATCATCAAAAAGAGGGAAAATGATAGATCTTAAATACTCTTACCTTATGTTTTGATGATATAACAAACTTACTGATAAGAACCAGATAGGGAACCTGACCTACTTGGATTGCTGCAAACTGGAACGGATCCTAGCTAAGGATGAACTACTACAAATTCAGGAGTTAAGAACCAAACAAGGACCTGATGCTCCTGTGGTTCCTATGTAGCAGTACAGAGTCATTTGAACACAGCTGGAACTAAAGTGACTAACGACACTGTTTCTACCGCACTGCAATATACTGTCAACCCACTTATTCTCTAACCAAACAAAGCACTCACATTACTTCAAGTGATGTAATCAAGATGTAACCGATGAAGCCTTATACAAAGACATCATTGGAAGGTTTCTATTTCTCATTCAAGCCTTTTGCAAAAATAGAAAAATCATCCTCTCAAGCTTGAAGAACAAGGTTGAACGCCACTACGGACCAGTTCCTAAAAGATTGATTGTTGCTATCCTAGTTGAGTTGTAACCTTGTTATTGTACTTACTATATCTCCTAAATCGCTTACTTAGAAGCATACTAATTAGGAATCTTCTTGTAAATTCGTAAACTCGCTGAGTTTAGGTTGTGACTAGATTTAGTCATAAAGAAAAGTCTTTGTAAGTGTAGAATTACAAAGTGGCTTGTGGTGGTAGCACCACAAGTTAGAAAAAGCCTTTGTAACTAGGATAGTCACAAAGTGACTTGTGGTAAAGGTACCACAAGTTAATTGAGTAAATCCTTTGCAATAAGAAGTATTGTCAAGTGGCTTGTAATAGGTAAGATTACAAGTTAGTAAAGTTGAAAGCCTACAGGTGTAGGTCGTGGTTTTTTGATCCCCTTGTGCGGGATTTTTCCACGTAAAAATCCTCTGCCTCATTTACTTATTGCTTTACTAAGTGCTCTCAGCAGAAACTTGTAGAGGACCAGGCACTTTACGATTTGGTGGACCTATATAAGCTAACTGTAAAATACTTGTGTTGTTTACTTTCCGTATTTACTATTTCAGCAATAATAGGTTAAGGAACACTTAGAAGAACTAGGTCCTTCCATAATCAATTTAAGCGAAAAATTGGAAACCATATAAATCACCCCCCCCCCCTTCTGTGGTATTGAAGTATAAAACATCAGCAATAATAAACCCAACAAAGGTTGGGGTCAAATCCCACAAAGAGTAGGTGTGTGTTAGAGTGTCCAAATACGTGCAAACTCGATGATTTTTAATGTAATCTTCAAACAAATAGTCGTTGTTCAGTTATGTCTGAAATTACTATAGTTTAACAAGAAATTCTATCGAATACGTAGAGTAAAAATAAGATGATGTATTTTCTAATAAAAGAAGGACCTAAGTTGCAACCTCAATATAGCATACTTAGTTCATGGGTGTCTTTAATCTTGCCTACATACTTTGGATTAGTGATTACGATCCAATTGATAGCTACTAACTAGAATTTTTCAACACTAGCAAGCTTTTCCTTAAGAAGTTCTTCCAAACTCCAAGGACTTCAATAAAACCCAATTGATAATGACCCAAGTAGAAATCTCCCTATTCTTGGTTCGATTTCATTACTCAAGCTTTATTAATTTCTTAATAAGCTCAAATCCTTGCTACTTGTTAATTATCTACCTTTCCAAGTAAAAAATAGATAATAAAGGACTCAATTTAGTGTTTGCAACCACTAAATTAATATTAAAGCATGTAAACAAGTAGATAATTGCAATCAAAGTATTAACAAGCAAGATAATTAAACACCTATTCACATTAATGCCATAAGATTTACATCCCCAGCTATAGAACTTAGCTACTCATGATAAAAATAGAAAACAAAAGATGAAAGAAGAAACTAAGCATAATTAAAGACTAAAGTTGTAAGAAAATTCAAACAAAGTATTGTTGATCTCCCAATCCTTTCCAACATAGCTCAAAGGCTGCTATGGTGTACAAGAGAATGAAAGATGTCCCTAAAATTGACCTAAACTTCTATTTATAGTCTTCAAAACCACTTGACAAAATTTCCCCATCAGGCAAACCGTAAGGTCAACTGTGAGATGCAGCTAAACCGTAACGAATTTCAAAAGCTTTATTTCTTCAACTCTTCATACCTTTGTTGAACCGGTTCCAACGTTTGGGGCAACCGTGTCTACCGATTTGCCTAAAAATCGTTTTGCTTTAACTTTTCTCCAATTTTAGCTCTAAAGTGATGACTTCTCTTCCCTTTTTGATATTCTCCAATTCCAAAGTTCTCACACAACTTCAAAATCTAAAAATATACCATTCAAAGCATAGTTATCCAATTTACTCCAACAAATGGGGCATTAAACTCTATCAAAACATAAGAACAATTAGCTAAAAAGTTAACGAATCAACTCCCTAAAACTTATTTTTTTGCTCATCCTCAAGCATATCAAGACTCAAACTTAGGCACCATTTCATGGAAGCTACTGAACATTTAAGCTCACAAGCTAAAGCTTGCATCACAACCAAACCAAGAAGCAGTCAAGCACAAAAACTCATGACTTTGGTTGGTACCACCACTATACTTAAATGCATGACCACTCAACAACTTCCAAAGGATTAAATTTCAAAACCACATGAATACCAAGCAAGTCAAGAAGATTTTCAAACTATGCTCCCAAAGCTTCTAAAGTTTTCTTTAAGTCACAAAGCCGCTTTCTTTTGTTCATGTGTCCCAATTGAGAAAAGAAATATTAATCACACCCGAGTTTTCATGTGCCCTCACAAATACTAATCACAAAGAAATATCTGGCATGTTAACATGCTACTTCAGTTAATAAGCACCCCTTGTCCAATCCCTGTTTCTCCTGTCTGTTGTTCTTTGTGGTAAAAACTACAATAGAAAATATATTCGTTTGTTCTTGGCAAGCTAACTATTATGCAAATTCTCTTCTATCTTGCTGGATTCAAGGTCAGGAGCCTTAATTTATGTTCATTAGCAGCCTACTCAAGGCATTGTACTTAACAAGATAATATGAACCAATGCAATTGATAAGCCCACCAAAACATATCACAGAATGCCTCAGGTTTATAAGCAGTAGAAATTGAAATTGAAAATTAAAAGGATAAGAGCAATTTGATTAAGGCCTAATAGCTTGAGATTTATAACAGGTTAAAGGGCCAACAGAAGCTAATTTGAACTGCATATCCGTTGAAGACAGAAATCAAGAAAAGAAGAAAAACAAAAACAAACACAAACACTATAACTAACATTGCACTCGATCTCTGCATTCTCGTGTTTGAAAGGGAATGAAAAGAAGAGCTCATAAGATACATTATCCACCAAGGTCAACGTTTTGGGAGCTCCAGCACAATAAAACTCAATACTAAATTTACATGGGGCACAATAGTATGCCATTCCACGATATTTGAAATCAGCAAGGCAGCCCGAACATTTGAGATCCTCATGCACAAGATCTAAGAAAGGAGTAAATTTAAGAGGGTGTTGAGGATGAGACATATGTTGAATCTTGGATGGAATGGAAAAGCAAATCTTATCAATAAAGTAATTGCAATCACTGCAAAAGTAGCCTGAGGAATCAGCAAAGTTGCACAAGCTGCAGCTCAGGGGCATCTCCAGGTTATATTCCTTGAGAGAATGGCGGTGAGTGAAATGTTTGACGCCCCCACATGGCTGACTTGGACGAGCAGGAGGACAATTCGTGATCTCCAGAGATTGCACCCGGTTTTGAAGCTTTCCCATTGAATCTTTCTCCATTCCATATTCAGCTACAGCAGCACAGTCGAAGTGACACAAGTAATCATGATCATGGCTATAAAATACCCAGCAACCCGAAGTAGGAACAACTTTAGCACAAATGGAGCAAAAGGGAGTAGCAGCCTCAGTAGTTATTGGAAAGGAAAGGAACAGATGAAGAGGGTATCTCACTTTTTGGTTCAGGGCTATGGGAATAGAAGCACACTCAACGTGTAGATTGAAATTGCAAGACTCGCAGCAATAGTATGACTGGAAGAGGGTTTCATCAGAATCACCAGAACCACAGGCATCGCAACGAAACTGCTCTCGGCCGCTTCTGGATTGAAAGGGCCTGAGAATAAGAGTGTGGTCAAAGCCGGGGTAAAAATCATGGCGAATTTCTCTAGGGAAATTACTACACAAGTCATGAAGGTAAGTACACTGCTTCTCGCAAGCATAAGCCCAACCAGAGATGATGATATCGCAAAAGTTGCATTTGATTCCTTCACTCTCTAGAAGGTGCAACCGTAGCAACAGATGACGATGGCTGAAGTGATTCAAGACACCCTCGCGAGGAGGATCTGTGGCATCAGAAAAAGAAGCTCTTAATAACTGTCTCATTCGCACCACCCTCCGCTGCGGACATTGGGCTTAGCTTCATTCATTTTCTGCTCTGTTTTTAGTGTACAACTCAAATTTGCTGCACCTTCCATGAGGGATAGCCAACAGTTTTTTATGTAGAGTAACGAAAGAAGTGATGAGTGGCGTGGAAGTGGGATGAGTATGTATATATATATATATATATATATATATATATATATATATATATAACTCTTTGTCTACTATTTCTATCTGTTTTGGGAAGATTAACCGTTTTGATCTAAGAATTTTTGTTAAGTTCTCAAAAATACTGATACTGATGATATCGAGACCAGGGGCGGATTTAGGGGGGCGCGGGGTTCACCTGAACCCCCTTCGTCGAAAAAATACACTGTATATATAAGGCAAAATCTGTTTTTTACCTCTATATATTAAGTTTTGAACCCCCTTAACACAATTCAAAAGTGTAGTTTAGTGGTCAAGGGGGTTCAAAATCTACATAAGGTCATTAGTTCAATTCCCACTAGATACAAAAAATTTTTTTGAACCTCTTCGTGGAGATCCTGCCTCCGCCACTGATCGAGACTAAATGCATTTAGCTTATTGCGAATGTGCTTTGATTCCTTCAATCGGCACTAGCAAATCCCTATAAATTTTACAGATTAAACGAAACTCAATTAATGACATGCTTTTACCTCAAATTTTTCTCTTTTTCAATGCTAATTAATCAAAGCACCTCCCAAGACTGAACTATGCATATTTCTGGTATTTCACTTTTACTTATTATTATTACTACTAATCAAGCACTACTTGTATGACCCAAAATTTAGATCTAGGTTTATACAATTGAATTTTTTAATAAAGTTGGTTTAATCTTAGCCAATATTAATATAAAAAAGATAGACCAAACGTTTTTGTAGTAAGATCTCACATGTGCTATTTGAGCAGCAATAAATAGCGATATATAACAATGAATGACATTTAAGTAAATAAGTGGATGTGAGTCACCCGAAAATGGAGAGATTCCTTAATAGTCCTTTTGATAAAGATAGATGATGATAAGCCTTTGAATATTCGTATCCTCCTCGGATCGTGGGAGAAGGGATAAATAGAGATCTGAGAAAAAGGTGGACTTTGTATGTGTATGATACAGTGTCTTAAGAGAATATCAATATATTGTATCTTACAATGAGTGTCCCCTCTCCACTATAACTACATATCTTTCTATTTATAAGGGTATATGAGACACAAAACTCTAAATAGTATAGCTAGGAGGAATATTCCCTCGAATATTCTCTAGGGACCTTATTTCTAAAACTAATCATTATTACTTTACTACATGGAGTGCTCATCCTCGTCTTCGTCCTTTGTTGAGACATCTCGACCTCGTGACATCGACCTTCTGAAACCAAATCGATGATACTTGGCAGCCCTCAAAGCTTTCTTAATATCTACTAGGTCCACATATAATTATGATAGTGTGATGACCCAAAAGAGCATCACTTGTGTTGCAATGAAATTCTACATTCCGAGGCCTTACAAACCTCCCTTAACACCACCTCGATTTGCGTGCGTAGTCCGGGCGCGTAGCCGGAAAGCTTAAATGTGAAAATCTGTGAAAAATGATAAGTTTTGACTATAAAATAAATAAATTTGACTTCGGTCAACGTTTTAGGTAAACAGACCTGAACCCGTGATTTGACATGCCCTGAGGGTCCGTAAGAAAATATGGGACTTGGGCGTATGCCCGGAATCGAATTCCGAAGTTCCAAGCTCGAGAAATGAATTTTTAAAGGAAATTGTTTTATGAAATTTGTTTAAAGAAATTTGAAATGAAATTTGCTTAGAACATGATGGTATCAGGCCCGTATTTTGGTTCTGGCGCCCGATACAGGTCTTATATATGATTTAAGACGTTTTTGTGGAATTTGGTATAAAACGGATGTCATTTGACGTGATTCAGACTTAAATTGCAAAAATTGATGTTTAAAGAAGTTTTGAGAAAATTTCATTGATCTCGAGGTTTAATTTGATGTTCATGATGTTCTTTTGGTGGTTTGATTACACGATTAGGTCCATATGATGTTTTTGATTTAGTATGCACACTTGGTTTGGAGTTCCGAGGGCTCGGGTGAATTTCAGGTAGGTTCGGGATGTTTTAGACTTAAAAACCAGAAGTTGCAGGTCTCTGAACCCGCTAGTGCGGTCCGCACAAAAACGTGCCCGCTGAAGGGGACCAGTGCAGTCCGTAGTCGGTTTCGTGCGGCGCACGGTGGAGGCCTGTACGGCCGCATTCCATTTCGTGAGGTCTGCACAGGGCACTGGACCGCAGTCCCCTCAGGTAGGCCTGTGCGGCCGCAGTCCATTTTGTGCGGTCCGCACAGGGGGTTTGAGAGAGTATAAATAGACGAGATTTTCTGTTATTTTGCATTTTTCAAAACCCCAAAAATATAAGAGGTGATTTTTCAAACAACCCTTCTTCTCCAAACCAATTGTAAGTCGTTTTTAACTAGTTTTCTTCAATCATTATCATCTTTTAACATGATTTCAACTTAAAATCAAAGATTTTCATGGGGAAATTGGGTGTTTTGGGTAGAACCTAGGTCTTTCAAAAATTGGGGATTTAGACCTCGATTTGAGGTCCAATTTCAAAACAAATTACATATTTGATCTCGTGGGGGAATGGGTAATCGGGTTTTGGTTCGAACCTCGGGTTTTGACCACGTGGGCCCGGGGGAGATTTTGACTTTTTGGGTAAACTTTGGAAAACTCATTTTAATGCATTCAAATTGATTCATTTAGCGTTTATTGATGTAATTAAGTAACTTGTTGCTAGATAAGAGCGAATTGGCGGAGGAATCAAGGGGTAAAGCTATAATTGAAACTTGAGTTGCGTTCGAGGTATCGAGTAAGTGTTTGGTCTAACCTTAGCTTGAGAGATTAGGAGTTGTGTCTTATTTGCTACATGTTAATTGTGGAGTACGACGTATAGGCATGGTGACGAGTATCTATACGTTGGTGTCAAGCATGCACGTGAGTCTTGTATTATAATTGTTATGACTCCGTTGTGGTTTATTGCACTTCATATGTTATTATCAACATGATTCCCTTGCCGGGATGTTTGTTTGATATTAATGATCCCTTGCCGGGATGTATGTTTTGATAGTATTGTTCCCTTGCCGGGATGTTTGTTTGATATTGTTATTCCCTTGCTGAGATGTTGTTGAAATATCATTGTTCCCTTGCCGGGAAGTTGTTATATTGCTCTTGTACCCTTGTCGGGATTCCTTGTAATTATTGTTGCTTGTAAATGGGAGTGGGTGGTACGCCTACCACAAGATATAATAAAATGGGAGCGGGTGGTATGCCTACCACAAGATATAATAAAGTGGGAACAGGTGGTACGCCTACCACGAGATAAATGAAATGGGAGCGGGTGACACACCTTCCACGAGATACAGGACATAGGATCAGGTTGCACGTCTGCAACAAGACGTGAAAAGAAAGTGAAAGTTGCCTTTGTCTTCCTTATTCTTGTTAGTGGTTGGATTTTGATTCCTTTATAGCTCTGTTGATATTTTGTTTTACCTGCTATTCCCCGAAGCATGTTTTTCCCTCCTATCCTTACTTGTTTATTCCTGCTTTACGTTCCGCTGTATATCATATAACTGCACATGTTTATCTGGAGTCTGGTCCTAGCATCGTCACTATCTCGCCGGGGTTAGGCCAGGCACTTACCAGCACATGGGGTCGGTTGTGCTGATGCTACACTCTCCACTTATGTGCAGATACTGGAGCAGCAGTAGCTTGGGAGCCAGTCTTCAGTCTACCGAGATTCCGAGGTAGTCCTGCAGGCGTTCGCAGGCTCGGCGTCTCTTCTATCAGTTATTTTGTTCTGTTATCATTGTATCCGAGATAGACAGTGTTCCTTCTTTCAAACGTTTGTATGTAGTAATCTTAGATAGTCCGTGAATGTTGTGACACCAGTTTCTAGATAGAGGCATATGTTGATTTCCGTATTATTTTGGTTTATTTCGTTTATGTCTTCTGCTTAATCTCATATTCTGCTATTATTTAAATGTTTATCACCTGTTAAAGCAAGTTGTTAAAATGATTAAAACAAAGAAGTAAAGAACTTTCTAAATTTCGTGGCTTGCCTAGCTTCTATGAGTAGGCGCCATCACGACTCCCGAGGGTGGGGAATACGGGTCGTGACAAGTTGGTATCAGAGCTCTAGGTTACATAGGTCTCACAATTCACGGACAAGATCAGTAGAGTTTGAGGGATCGGTACGGAGACGTCTGTATTTATCCCTTAGAGGCTACATGGTTAGAAAAAACTTCACATTCGTTCTTTCTTGTCGTGCGGTTTGTTTCTCAATGCTAATTGAATTTCTACTCTGTTCCTTCACAGATGGCGAGAACACACGCTTCCTCCTCCACCGCCAGCAGCCCAAGCCCCTAACAGCAGCTTCCACAAGGGGCAGTGGGAGAGGCCGAGGCCGTACTAGAGGCTGAGGTAGGGGTAGAGCTCAGCCCCGAGCAGCAGCACCAGTAACGGAGCCTCAGATTGAGTTTGATGAGGAGGTTCCGGCCCCAGCAGTTCCGGTGGGCCCAGCTCAGGTCCCAGAGGGATTTATTGCTACCCCAGTTCTTTAGGATGCTCTGGTCCGATTAGTGGGCCTCATGGAGAGTGTCACCCGAGCAGGCTTGCTTCCTGTAGCACCAGCCATCTCTCAGGCTGGATGAGGGACCCAGACTCCTGCTACTAGCACTCCGGAGCAGGTAGCTCCCCAGATTCAGACTCCAGCGGTTCAGCCAGTTGGAGCAGTTCAGCCGGGTATGGTAGCTCAGACCGAAAATGGAGCGGCTATGTCTGCCGATACTTTGTGGAGGCTGGATAGGTTCACCAAGCTCTTCACTTCTACTTTCAGCAGTGCATCTACTGAGGATCCCCAGGAATACCTAGATAGTTGCTACGAGGTTCTGAGGAACATGGGTATTGTTGAGACCAATGGAGTCGCTTTTGCTACGTTTCGCTTGTCTGGATCCGCCAAGACATGGTGGAGGGATTATTACTTAGCTAGACCAGCTGAATCGCCAGCCTTGACTTGGGAGCAGTTCACATAGCTATTTCTGGAGAAGTTTCTCCCCATTACTTAGAGAAAGGCCTATCGGAGGCAGTTTGTGCGTCTCTAGCAGGGTTCCATGACGGCTACCCAGTCTGAGACCAGATTCATCGACTTGGCTCGACATGCTCTTGTCATATTTCCTACCGAGAGAGAGAGAGGGTGAGAAGGTTTATTGATTGTCTTATTCAGCCGATTCATTTTTAGATAGCTAGGGAGGCTGGGAGTGAGATTACTTTTCAGGAGGCAACCAATATGGCCAGGAGAGTGGAGATGGTTCTGTCACATGGAGGTGGTCATGGGTCTGATAAGAGGACTCGTCATTCAGGCAGATTTAGTGGTACCTCGTCTGGAGGTAGACACTCATATGGTAGAGGCCACCCCCTAGGCCTTCCAGACAACACTTTAGGGTTCTCACGGTGCTTTAGGTAGCCGTGGTCCTCAGATGCAGTATTCTGATCAGCAGTCCTACAATACACCACCAGTACCTATCAGTACACCACCAATACCTATCAGTGCACCACCGCTTCAAAGTTTCCAGGATCTTCAGCCCCAGCAGCTGAGGGCTTGTTTTACTTGTGGCAACACGAGGCACATTGCTAGGTATTGCCCTCGAGCTTCGAGTAGTTATCCGCATCAGGGTTCCCGTGCTATGGTTCAGGCAGCAGGTGTCCCACAGGCCACCCAGCCAGCTGGAGGTATGGGTAGAGGTGCTAGAGGTGGAGCTCAGGCCGCTAGAGGTGGAGGCCAGCCAACTGCAGGCCATCCTAGAGATGTAGTTTAGGGTGGTGGGGGCCACCCCCGATGTTATGCTCTCCCGGCCAAGCCCGAGGCTGAGGCTTCAGATGCAGTTATTAAAGGTACAGTTCTGGTTTATGATAGAGATGTTTCAGTGTTGTTTGATCCAGGGTCTACATACTCGTATGTGTCATCTTATTTTGCACCGTATCTGATCATGCGTAGTGATACATTGAGTGTTCCTATTTATGTGTCTACACTGGTGGGAGATTCTATTGTAGTTGATCGAGTCCATCATTCTTGTATTATGGTGATTGGGGGTCTTGATACTCGTGTAGATTTGTTGCTTTTAGACATGGTCGATTTCGATGTTATATTGGGGATGGACTGGTTATCACCTTACCATGCTATCTTGGACTGTCATACCAAGACTGTGACCTTAGCCTTACCGGGTTTGCCTAGTTTAGAGTGGAGAGCGGCTCCTGGTCATTCTACCCGTAGTGTTATCTCTTATGTGAAGGCTCGGCTTATGGTCAAGAAGGGGTGTTTGGCCTATTTGGCATATGTTCGTGATTCTAGTGCTGAGGTTACCTCTATTGATTCTGTGCCCGTTGTTCGTGAGTTTCCGGAGGTATTCCCTTCAGACATACCAGGTATGCCACCCGATAGTGATATTGATTTTTGCATTGATTTGGCTCCGGGCACTCAGCCCATTTCTATCCTATCGTATCGTATGGCCCCGCCTGATTTGAAAGAGTTGAAGGAATAGTTGCAAGGCTTTCTTGAGAAGGGTTTCATTACACCTAGTGTTTCGCCTTGGGGTGCGTCGGTGTTGTTTGTTAAGAAGAAGGATGGGTCGATGAGAATGTGTATTGATTACCGGTAGTTGAACAAGGTTACAATCAAGAATAAGTATCCATTACCGAGGATCGATGATTTGTTTGATCATCTTCAGGGTGCCAAGGTGTTTTCAAAGATTGATTTGAGATCTGGCTACCATCAGTTGAGGATTAGGGCATCTGATGTCCCTAAGACAGCTTTCTGCACTCGGTACGGGCATTTTGAGTTCCTGGTCATGTCATTTGGGTTGACCAATGCCCCAACAACTTTTATAGATTTTATGAATCGAGTGTTCAGGCCTTATTTGGACTCGTTCGTGATAGTCTTCACTGATGATATTTTGATATATTCCCGTAACAGGGAGGAGCACAAGCAACATCTTAGAGTGGTTCTTCAAACCATAAGGGATAGTCAGTTATATGCTAAGTTCTCGAAGTGTGAGTTCTGGTTGAGTTCAGTTGCATTCCTAGGTCATGTTGTGTCAGAAGAGGGTATTCAGGTTGATCCGAAGAAGATTGAGGCAGTCAAGAACTGGCCTAGACCAGCATCAGCTATAGAGATTCAGAGTTTCTTGGGATTGGCAGGCTACTATCGTCGGTTCATGGAGGGGTTCTCATCTATCGCAACCCTGATGACCAGGTTGACCCAGAAGGGTGCCCAGTTCAGATGGTCGGACGAGTGTGAGGCGAGCTTTCAGAAGCTCAAGACAGCTCTGACTACGGCACCAATGTTGGTTTTGCCTACAGGCTCAAGGCCTTATACAGTCTATTGTAATGCATCTCGTATTGGACTCGGTGCAGTGTTGATGCAGGATGGCAAGGTCATTGCCTATGCTTCGCGGCAGTTGAAGATTCATGAAAAGAACTATCCGGTTCATAATTTGGAGTTGGCAGCCATTGTTCACACATTGAAGATTTGGAGGCATTATCTATATGGCGTGGGATGTGAGGTGTTCACGGATCACAAAAGTCTTCAGTATTTATTCAAGCAAAAGGAGTTGAATTTGAGGCAGAGGAGGTGGTTGAAGTTGTTGAAAGATTATGATATCACCATCTTATATCATCCGGGAAAGGCCAATGTGGTGGACGATGCTTTCAGTAGGAAGTTAGCCAGTATGGGCAGTCTTCCTTATATTTCGGTCGGTGAGAGACCTCTTGCCTTGGATGTTCAGGCTTTGGCCAATCAGTTCGTGAGGTTGGATGTTTCTGAGCCCAGTCATGTGTTAGCTTGCACAGTCGTTCGTTCTTCATTATTGGAGCGTATCCGAGATCGGCAGTATGATGATCCCCATTTGTGTGTCCTCAGAGACACGGTGCAGTGCAGAGGTGCCAAGAAGGTTACCTTAGGTGATGATAGATTTTTGAGATTGTAGGGTCGAGTTTGTGTGCCTAATGTGGATGGGCTTCGAGAGTTATTTTTAGAGGAAGCCCACAGTTCCAGGTACTCTATTCATCCGGGAGCCGCTAAGATGTATCAGGATTTGCGGCAGTATTAATGGTGGAGAAGAATGAATTAGGACATCGTTGCATATGTGGCTTAGTGTTTGAATTGTCAGCAAGTCAAGTATGAACATCACAGGCCTGGTGGTTTCTTCCAGAAGATTGATATTCCTGAGTGGAAGTGGGAGAGGATCACTATGGACTTTGTTATTGGACTCCCATGGACTCAGAGGAAGTTCGATACAGTGTGGGTTATTGTTGATAGGCTGACCAAGTCAGCGCATTTCATTCCTGTGGCAGTCTCCTATTCTTTCGAGAGGTTAGCGAAAATCTATATCCGGGAGATTGTTCGTCTTCATAGCGTGTCTGTGTCTATAATTTCGGACCGAGGTACACATTTTACCTCACGTTTCTGGAGAGCAGTTCAGCGAGAGTTGGGAACGCTGGTTGAGTTGAGCACAACATTTCATCCTCAAATGGATGGGCAGTCCGAGCGGACTATTCAGATTGTGGAGGATATGCTTCGAGCTTGTGTCATTGTCTTTGGAGGCTCGTGGGATCAGTTTTTGCCTTTAGCAGAGTTTGCCTACAATAACAGCTACCAGTCGAGTATACAGATGGCTCCTTATGAGGCTTTATATGGTAGGCGGTGTCGGTCTCCGATTGGATGGTTTGAGCCAGGGGAGGCTCGATTGTTAGGTACGGATCTGGTTCAGGAGTCCTTGGACAAGGTCAGGATTATTCAGGATAGGCTTTGTACAGCTCAGTCTAGGCAAAAGAGTTATACAGACCGCAAGGTTCGAGATGTGGCTTTTATGGTCGGTGAATGGGTATTGCTCCGAGTGTCTCCTACGAAAGGCGTGATGAGATTTGGGAAGAAGGGCAAGCTTAACCTTAGGTGCATTGGCCCGTTTGAGATTCTTGATCGAGTGGGAGAGGTGGCTTATAGACTTGCTTTGCCACCGAGCTTATCAGTCGTGCATCCAATGTTTCATGTGTCCATGCTCCGAAAATATCACGGCGATCCATCCCACGTGTTAGATTTCGGCACTGTCCAGTTGGACAAGGACTTGTCTTATGAGGAGGAGCTAGTAGCTATTCTAGACCGGCAGGTTCGTTAGTTGAGGTCAAAGAGTTTTCCTTCTGTTCGTGTTCAGTGGAGAGGTCAGCCTCCTGAGGCATCGACCTGGGAGTTCGAGTCCAATATGCACAGCCGTTATCCCCATATTTTCCCCGACTCAGGTACTTCCTTCTTCTATCCGTTCGAGGACGAAGAGTTGTTTTAGAAGTGGAGAATGTGATGATCACTTGTGTTGCAATGAAATTCTACATTCCGAGGCCTTAACAACCTCCCTTAGGACCACCTCGATTTGCATGCATAGTTTAGGCGCATAGCCGGAAAGCTTAAATGTGAAAATCTGTGAAAAATGATAAGTTTTGACTATAAAAATAAATAAATTTGACTTTAGTCAACGTTTTGGGTAAACGGACCCGGACCCATGATTTGACAGTCCCGGAGGGTCCGTAGGAAAATATGGGACTTGGGCGTATGCCCAGAATCGAATTCTAAGGTCCCAAGCTCGAGAAATGAATTTTGAAAGGAAATTGTTTTCTGAAATTTGAAATGAAATTTGCTTAGAATATGATGGTATCGAGCTCGTATTTTGGTTCCGGTGCCCGGTACAGGTTTTATATATGATTTAAGACGTTTCTGTGAAATTTGGTGAAAAACGGATATCATTTGACGTGATTCGGACTTAAATTGCAAAAATTGATGTTTAAAGAAGTTTTGAGAAAATTTCATTGTTCTCGAGGTTTAATTTGATGTTTATGATGTTATTCTGGTGATTTGATTACACGATTAGGTCCATATGATGTTTTTGAGTTAGTATGCACACTTGGTTTGGAGTTTTGAAGGCTGGGGTGAGTTTCGAGTAGGTTCAGGATGTTTTAGACTTAAAAACCAGAAGTTTTAGGTCTCTGAACCCGCTAGTGCGGTCCTCACAAAAATGTGTGCGACCGCAAAAGGGGGCTAGTGCGGTCCGCGGTCGGTTTCGTGCGGTGCACGGTGGAGGCCTGTGCGGCCGCGGTCCATTTCGTGTGGTTCGCACATGGCACTGGACCACAATACCCTCATGTAGGCCTGTGCGGCCGCAGTGCTTGTGCGGTCTGCACAGGGGGTCTGAGAGGGGTATAAATAGATGAGATGTTCAGTTATTTTGCATTTTTCAAAACCCCAAAAAAATAAGAGACGATTTTTCAAATAACCTTTCTTTTCCAAACTAGTTGTAAGTCGTTTTTAACTAGTTTTCTTCAATCATTAACATCTTTTAACATGATTTCAACTTGAGATTTTCATGGGGGAAATTGGGTGTTTTGGGTAGAACTTAGGTTTTTCAAAAATTGGGGATTTGGACCTCGATTTTAGGTACGATTTCAAAACAAATTACATATTTGAGCTCGTGGGGGAATGGGTAATCGGGTTTTGGATCGAACCTCAGGTTTTGACTACGTGGACCCGGGGCAATTTTGACTTTTTAGGAAAAACTTTGGAAAACTCATTTTCATGCATTCAAATTGATTCATTTAGCATTTATTGATGTAATTAAGTAACTTATGGCTAGATACGAGTGAATTAGCGGAGGAATCAAGGGGTGAAGCTATAATTGAAACTTGAGTTGTGTTCCAGGCATCAAGGTAAGTGTTTGGTCTAACCTTAGCTTGAGGGATTAGGAGTTGTGTCTTATTTGCTACATGTTAATTGTGGAGTACGACGTATAGGCATGGTGACGAGTATATATACGTTGGTGTCAAGCATGCCCGTGAGTCTTGTATTATAATTGTTATGACTCCATTGTGGCTTATTGCGCTTCATATGTTATTATCACCATGGTTCCCTTGCCGGGATGTTTGTTTGATATTAATGATCCCTTGTCGGGATGTTTGTTTTGATAGTATTGTTCCCTTGCCGGGATGTTTGTTTGATATTGTTGTTCCCTTGCCGGGATGTTATTGAAATATCATTTTTTCCCTTGCTGGGAAGTTGTTATATTGCTCTTGTACCCTTGTCGGGATTCCTTGTGATTATTGTTGGCTTGTAAATGGGAGCGGGTGGTACGCCTACCACAAGATATAATGAAATGGGAGCGGGTGGTACGCCTACCACAAGATATAATGAAATGGGAGCGGGTGGTACACCTACCATAAGATATAATGAAATGGGAGCAGGTGGTACGCCTACCACGAGATAAATGAAATGGGAGCGGGTGTCACGCCTGCCACGAGATACATGACATGGGATCGGGTTGCACGCCTGCAACAAGACGTGAAAAGAAAGTGAAATCTCTCTTTGTTTTCCTTATTCTTGTTAGTGGTTGGATTTTGATTCCTTTATACCTCTCTTGATATTTTGTTTTACCTGCTATTCCCCGAAGCATGTTTCCCCCCTCTCATCCTTACTTGTTTATTCCTGCTTTACGTTCCGCTATATATCATATAACTGTACAGGTTTATCTGGAGTCTGGTCCTAGTCTTGTCACTACCTCGCTGGGGTTAGGCCAAGCACTTACCAGCACATAGGGTCGGTTGTGCTGATGCTACACTCTGCACTTATGTGCAGATACCGGAGCAGCATTGGGTCAGCAGCAGTAGTTTGGGAGCCAGCCTTTAGTCCACCAATATTCCGAGGTAGACCTGCAGGCGTTCGTAGGACCGGCGTCTTTTCTATCAGATATTTTGTTCTGTTATCATTGTATCCGAGACAGATAGTGTTCCTTCTTTCAAACGTTTGTATGTAGTAATCATAGATAGTCCGTGAATGTTGTGACACCAGTTTCTGGGTAGAGGCATATGTTGATTTCCGAATTATTTTGGCTTATTTCGTTTAAGTCTTCCGCTTAATCTCATATTCCGCTATTATTTAAATGTTTATCACCTGTTAAACCAAGTTGTTAAAAGGATTAAAACAAAGAAGTAAAGAATTTTCTAAATTTTGTGGCTTGCCTAACTTCTATGAGTATGCGCCATCATGACTCCCGAGGGTGGGAAATCCGGGTCGTGACAGATAACTTTTAGCCCATACAATTAATCCTTCCGCTTGTTGAGGTCGTTCTCATATACGAGTTCAATAAGCGAATAACAACAGTCATGGTCGTTGTGACAAACAAGCATCGTGGCATTTCGTGGGCCGCATATTTCAAATAACCTTCTCGGGTGATTTTTTGGAACCGTCTTCTCCGGGAAAAGATGTGACGTCATGATGACGCTTGTTCATGAAGCGTCGCATTGGTTCACGTGCGGCTTTTGATTGGCTCTGCCATTTTGATTCTAGTGTAAATCATGATGAACCGCTTCGGGTTCGGTGCCTTCATCTCTATAAATAGGGTTTGTGCCTCAATTATCTAAGTTTCACTTTCTTTAGAACCATCTTCATTTTGCAGAAACTTTTCTAGCTTACAATACCCAAATTCTCTTTGCATTTTGAGTTATGTCTTTCCTTTATACTCTCATCTTCCATATCCTAGGTTTCCACAAATTTCATAGCCATGTCGAATTCTCCTTCTAATGTTAATGAGAAGAACCACCCCATTCCCTTGGCTGTTGTATTTCCCGTTCACGGGGAAGACATAGTCGCCGCTGCTGAAGAGGAGGCTCTCCCTTTGGTAAATGAGATAATTCCTTGTAATCTTATGCTAAATCTGACTTTCAACAGCCACCAGAGGTGATGACTGGAAAATTTCAATCATTGAAGACGTCTAGGGACTTGGCTGAATTCATAGCCAAGTTTCCCTAACCATGTAGAGTTAATCCCCGCTGGTAAGGAGAAAATGCACATTTACCATCCTGGGTATTGTGCTCTTTATGCCTACCCATTCGCCATCAGCTACTCGTTTCCTCTCCTTCCGCTGGTAGAGGAGTTTTGCCGCTATTTCAACATTTGTGCTGCTCAACTTACCACATACGTTTATAAAGTGACCAAAATGCTATCGAAGTTTGCCGAATTGGCCGGGGTTAAGGTCACGGTGCGACACTTGGTGCATCTATTCGTGCCCAGATTCTGTCGAGGAACGAAGTTGAACCATCGATATCGTGGGGGCAAATGTTTGGTGGTGAAGATGGATTATAAAGGCAGTTGGCAGTTCTGGCTCGACTATTTCTTTGTCAAGACTGAGGCCATTGTGGCTGATGTTGTAGGCTTTCTTGAGGCCTGGAACGCTAGTCGTACTTACTTGTGCTTTTGTTACTACTTTTTTCAAATACTTTGTTCATTCCAAGCTAGTTGAGTAATCTTTCTTCTTCTGCCGCCATTAGTCGACCTCTTTAATTGGTGACACATGTCACCAATTGGGTTAGGCAAGTTCTTCCTTGCACTGTGGGGATTTGTGACTGGCCGAGCTTCTTTCATAAGTTCAAACCTCCCCTTTCCTCGACAAGTAATCTTTTTCTTCTGGTCGTTATCATACTCGTACAACCACACTCACCTTTTACGCTATATTATTCTAGGTCTGGATAGGGGTGCTACAAGAAGGAACAAGGCGCTTGTGCCCTCGTTCAGGAGGAAAAGGGTTTCCACGCCTTCCATCTTCGCCCCCATTTCGGCTATTGCTCCCTCTCTTATAGAATATATGAGTCCACCAAACTATATAGAGACCAGGTCCTCCATGAGTTTCCATTGAGAATGATAATGAAACAGTAAGTAAAATAGAACAGGGAGTTTTTTACGTGAAAAATCCCTGCTCAAGGGGATAAAAAACCACGACCTACACTGGTAGGATTTCAACTTCACTATGAGCAACTTTAGATTACAACCTATGCAATCTAGGAATTAAACTCTTAATCCCTCACTAACTTGTAATACACCTATTACAATCCACTTTGCAATACACCTATTACAAAGACTTTAACTCATGACTAACTCTAGTCACGACATAAACACTAAAGGTTTATGGTTTACAAAGGGTTCCTAAGTAATGCTTCTAGATAAGCAAAGTAGGAATTACAATGAAGAACAATAACAAAGTCACAACTCAACTAAGGACATACAAGATACTAGCTGTAGGAACTGGTCCGTAGTAGTGTTAAGCTTTGTTCTTGATACACTTGAGAATTGAATTCTTGATTGTCAGATGCTTGAATGAATTCTCAAAGTGTTCAAGTAATGTTTTGTTGTAATGTTTAATGTTAATACAACATGGATGACATCACTTGAATGATGTAATCATTTGGTAGGTCAAATGAGAAGTGACTACTGATCTGTGATGCACTGTTTCTGTGTACAGTGCAGGCAATCACTTTCCAGCTGTAGATAGTTGACTTCGTACTACTATCAAGGAAACACAAGGGTATTAGGTCCCTATGTGTTTCTCTATCTTCTAAAGTCATAGCAACTCACATTAGCTGGAGTCCATAAGATTTGAGTTGGGTACCAAGTGTGTCAGGTTCCATATCTGGTTCTTTGATAGTAAGTTTGTTAGATCATCAAAACATAAAGATAAGGTAGTGTAAAACCATCAAGTTCCCCTTTTTTTATGATGACAAACTTAGAAATTGATAAAATATGTTTAGAGCAAAATGAACCAGATGAAGTAACATGAACTTCACAAGCTTCCTCTAACTTTATACTTTCCCCTTTAATCAGATCCCTGTTTCAATTATACTTTCCCCTTTTGGCATCATTAAAAATACACATGCAAGCAATCAACATAAAGAAGTCTAGCCTAGCTAACTCATGCCACATATTTGCACACAAAATGATAGAAAAGAGAAGTAGAGAAACATAAGCAATAAACAACAAAAGAGGATAGTGTTTATAAAACATAAGCCTTTACCATTACAACAAAGGCAAAATATGGACTGTTATCATCAGGAGCAGTACAAGGAAATTCCATCCACACCATAAAATAAAAACAAAAACAACTGCCATAGTCATCAAAAGCAAAAGAGATAATCCAGAAACTGGTCACTGAAAGGGTTAGCCTAGGGGGCACTAGAAGGAGGGGGCTTAGAAACTGTAGCAAGAGTGTTGAGAACGAGATCAATTCGGGTATTGGTCAACATTTTATCTGCGAGTAGTTTTTCCTTCAGGTTCTCCACTTGTTGCCTGAGATCAACATTTTCTTTTGTCAGACAAGCGATCTCCTCATTTTACCCTAGTGCCCCTTGGGCCTGCTGACTCTCCAAAATGGCATTCCTTGCCTTCAACTTCCTAATCTCTTCAGTAGTACTATTCTAGGCATTGATAAGCTAAGATATTGTTGAAGTGCTTCCTACCACTCCACCTTTTTCAACACATTCACATTCCTCCAAAGTAGTTTGGGAGAAGGTCTGCTTCTTGGTCCCTATCTTAGGTTGTCCCAAAGTCACATCGAAGAACTTGAAGACATGCGTGAGAAGAAATCCATAAGGAAGACCATGATTTCCATCTTTGAAAGTTGCCACCTATTGCATGTGCTCAATCATGATGGCTGACAAGTTTACAGCTTTGAATCCATCTAGTGCTTCCATCAAAAACAAATCAAACTTGGAAGTGATGGACCTTCTCTCAACACGGGGTAGAAGAACCTTGTTTACCAACTCAAACAATAGCTGATAAACAGGAAGCAAAGCTTTTTTGTGGACCCATTCCCCCCACTGGACTGCGCCTTCCTTCACAATAGCACTCCTAAAATTTGACCCACACACATTCTTGACATAGGACATACCATCAGTACGGACCTTAAGTATGTCCCGAAGCAAAGCAGCATCCAAAATAGTATCAACTCCATTGACCAAAGCACAAATATGATCAGTTTTAACAGGAAAGAGGTCTGCATAAAAACTTTGGACATCATCCTCATAGACTTTGGGAAAATCCACCTTGAACAAATGTCCTCACTGTTGAAACTTGACCATTTCTATTATTTTTCTCATATCGGCCATTTCAGAGATTTCTGGGTCAAAAGTACGACCCCACAGAACCTTTTGGTACCTCAGCCTTTCAGACACACTTTCTCGTTTCACTCTATTTGCAGAATTAGGTTCCCTCACAGTTTCCAACTTTCTTTTCCCCGACTTCACACTTGATTTACCCTTTCCACTTGACTTCACTAAGATATCCTTATCAGACAATGATTGTTTACTCACTACTTGTTTCAACTTGTCACCACTTTTCACTGATTTTGAACTTGGCGTTGCAACACCTTCCTCTCGCTTCTTTTTCTGAGACCTTTTCTCCAAGGAACTTGGTTCCTCTTCTTCTTCCTCATCTACTTCCACTATAGGAATGTTTCTGTCATACACAACCTCTCCATTTTTCACTAGCCTCTTTTTCTTCTTCTTGTTACTCATTTTACTCTTCATTAGGGCAGACTCAAAAGCCTTCTTTGCTTGCAAACTAGTAGTAGGTCGCTTAGGATAAGGCAAAGGAGTGGTTACTGCCCTCCTCTCGGCAATGAATGCATCTAGAGCAACATTATCTTGATCTTCTTCATCTCTGGACCTCATAGCAGGAGCCAAAATTTCCAAGGGCTCAACATCAAAGTGGGGAGAAGGAGCAGAGTTGAAACTGACCTGGGAAGAGGATCCTTGACCTATTTCCTCAGGAGAGGGGTCAGGTCCTTCAAGAAGGGACTCAATAGTTTCTTCTGGTGCAGGGTTTTCAAAGAGCACCATAGTTCCTTCTTCCACTAACGACTGAGTCTATTCCCCCCTGAGACATAGGCATAGTAGAGATTACCCCATACACTATTCCACCAGCAAATTCGGCCAATATGTTTTCTACAGCCTCTTTCTCTTGAGATTCCATAGGTGCCACAAACTCCAAAACAGGAGCAACTGTAGACTGATCAATACTATCCTCTGAGACCTTTACTACCTGCGGAACTTTACTTTGTTCTCCATCCATGTATTGTGCAGTGAGAATCTTAGGCGATAAAGACTAAAAGCTATCGAGTTTGGGGGTTTCTAAGTTCTCAACACTTAGAGGGAGAGAGAGGTCTGATTGAGTGATAGGAGAAATAGAGGGTGAAGGAGAGTCAGGTTTAGGAGTATCCTCTGCAGTGGTGGTTGAAAAGGGGATGGTGAGAGGTGTTTCACTAGAATAGGAAGAATCAAGGGTTTTCTCTGGGGTTTTCTCAACTAAGGAGGGGATTATCGGTTGATCTACAACCATGGTAAGGGAAGAAGTTTGAAAGTTCTGGAGAAGGAATTAAGAGAAGATATGATCGTTCAAAATGATGAGAGGGTTTTAATGGGAGAAGAGACAATTATGAGGGAGAGAGAAACCGGTTCTGAAATTGCAGTAGTTTTGTGGGGAGATGCAATGTTTTAGAGGAAGGTGAGGGGATTTGAATGAAAAGACGTAACATACAGGGTTTGAAAAGGTTGATGACATGTCACTCAATTTTTTGTTTCCTTTTAAGATATGCATGAAAAAGCACAAAACTACTCACCTGTGGTACAAGAACCAGGTTCTTGACCAATCTTTAAAAAATTCTCAATCCTCTTTTACCTCTCATACAGTGCTTCTGCAGCTTCTATAATCATCATGTGTGTCTACCTGCAATGGTATTGAAGTGAGTTAGACTTGGCCGGAAAAAACTTTAGCTACTTTACCTAAATATGACATTCTAGCCATATAGAAGGTATTAGGTTCTCAATTAGGCTTTATTAGCCCCATCTCTAGCCTATTTCTCTCAAAATGTTCCCTGCTTAGTGCTTTGGTGAAGATATCTGCAATTTGGTCTTATGTACAATATAACTTCATACAGATAAGCCCCTTCTCCACATTTTCTCTAAGAAAATGATGTCTCACATCAATGTTCTTGGTTTTTTTATGTTGAACCGAATTCTTGGCCATATTAAGTACACTTGTGTTATCACATAGAAGAGGCACACAATCAGTGTACACACCAAAATCTTCCAATTGTTGTTTGATCCATAGGAGCTGAGCACAACAGGAAGTTGCAGCAACATATTCTGCTTTAGCTGTTGAAAGAGCAACTGAGTTCTGCTTCCTTGTTCCCCATGAGATGAGATATGATCCTAGAAAGTGAGCCATTCCAGAAGTACTTTTCTTGTCCACAAGATAACCTACATAGTCAGCATCAGCATACCCAATAAGATTAAAATTATCACCTGAAGGTTAGTACAGGACCAGGTCATGTGTTCCTTTAAGATATCTCAAAATTCTCTTGGCAGCCTTCAGATGAGATTCCTTGGAATTTGACTGAAACCTTGCACATAGCCCCATATTGAAGACAATATCAAGTCTGCTGGCAGTGTGGTAGAGAATGGACCCAATAATGCCTATAT
Organism: Nicotiana sylvestris; assembly: GCF_000393655.2. Lineage (NCBI taxonomy): Eukaryota > Viridiplantae > Streptophyta > Magnoliopsida > Solanales > Solanaceae > Nicotiana > Nicotiana sylvestris. Next base: position 83,753,824 of record NC_091068.1, on the reverse strand, counting down.
ACATGGTTTGATTCACAGAAGAGCCAGATTCATCCATGTCCAGTCGAGTGGCAGTGGCAATGGGAGTGTCTATAACTTTTGATGCTTCCATATCAAACCTCTTCAGGAGCTCCTTGATGTATTTCTGCTGGCAGATGTATGTACCCTTTGTGGACTGCTTCACTTGAAGACCCAAGAAGAAATTCAACTCACCCATCATACTCATTTCAAACTCACTTCCCATGAGTTTTGCAAATTCTTCACACAGTGAATCAGCTGTTGCCCCAAAAATGATATCATCAACATATACATGAATGATGAGCAGGTTCCTCCCTCGTTTCTTCAGGAATAAGGTGGTGTCAATTTTTCCTCTTGTAAAATCATTTTCTAGGAGAAACTTTGACAGTCTTTCATACCAAGCTCGAGGAGCCTGCTTCAACCCATACAGTGCCTTGTCCAATTTAAACACATATTCATGGTGTTCATGACATTCAAAGCCTGGAGGTTACTTTACATAGACTTCTTCCTTAAGGAATCCATTCAGAAATGCACTTTTGACATCCATTTGGAACAGAGTGTATTCCATATATGATGCAAAGGTAATGAGGATTCTGATAGCTTTCATGCGAGCAACTTGAGCAAAGTTCTCATCATAATAAATTCCTTCCTCCTGATTATAGCCTTGAACTACAAGCCTTGCCTTGTTCCTTGTAGTGTTTGCATGTTCATCAAGCTTATTCCTGAATACCCACCCGGTTCCTATAATAGTTCGATATGATAGTCTAGGTACCAGGAGCCATACATTGTTTCTTTCGAACTGATGCAACTCATCTTACATGGCTGTGATCCAGTATATATCTTTTAAGGCTTCCTTGATGTTCTTGGGTTCTATTTGAGAAAGAAAGGTTGAGAAAGTAAGTGAATTTCTGGCTTTTGATCTGGTTTGTACTCCTGAATCTAGAGAGGTAATTATGTTGTCAAGAGGATGAGAGCTTTTATGTTTCCAGTTGGTCACTTGAGCCTCATTTGTAGAGGAGCTGGGTCAGTCTGACTGGTTCCCGTGCATTCTTCTCTCAACTTTCTGTGGAGTACTTTGAACTACATCATCCACTCTTTCTCCAGCTTTAGTAGTTGTAATTATGGTAGGGTTCCTCTCTGGATGATGCGGAAGATATTGCATTGTCTTCACTTGGCTCCTTCACTTGACTCATCATGTCTGCCTTTCCATTTGTTATATCAATGACTTCACCTGGAACTAGCAAGGGCTCTCCATCTTGATCATCCTTGTTGATTTTCTCACAAGAGAGATAGGACTCGTCAAAGATTACGTGTACACTTTTCTCAACACAATAAGTCCGCTTATTGTATATCTTGTAGGATTTACTCTGAGAAGAGTACCCCAAAAAGATTCCTTCATTACTTTTGGCATCAAATTTTCCAAGCTGATCATTTACATTGTTGAGAACATAACATTTACACCCAAATATTCTTAAGTGAGTCAGCTTGGACTTCCTTCCATTCAGCAAATCATAGGGAGTTTTGTTCAAGAGAGACCTGATCATGCACTTGTTCACCAAGTAGTAGGCAGTGTTGATAGCTTCAGCCTTGAAGTTCTTAGCAATCCCACTATCAATCAGCATTGTTCTTGCTATTTCCTCAAGGGTTCTGTTCTTTCTTTCCACAACTCCATTTTGCTGTGGAGTTCTTGGGGTTGAGAAATTATGAGTGATGCAATTCTCGTTATAGAATTCATCAAACATAGCATTGTCAAACTCAGTTTCATAATCTGATCTAATTCATGCTACTCTTGATTCCATCTTCACTTGAATTTTCTTCATAAAAGCTACGAAAACTTCAAAGGTTTCATCTTTTGTTCTAAGGAACAGAGTCCAAGTGAATCTGGAGTAGTCATACACTATTACAAAGATATATCTTTTTCCTCCTCTACTTTACACTCTCATAGGACCACATAGATCTATATGAAGGATATCACGTGGTTTTGAGGTGCTGACATCCTTCTTTGGCTTGAATGAGGATTTCACATGCTTTCCTCTAGTGCAGACATCACAGACTTTGTGTTCTTTGAACTTTGACATGGGCAGATCACGAACCAGGTCCTTCTGAATAAGCTTTTTCAGTAGAGAGAAGCTTGCATGCCCCAGTCTTTTATGCCACAGTTCAGCATCATCATCAACTGCTTTCAAGCAACTCAGATCACCACTTTGTAGAGACTCAAAATCAGCAACATATATATTCTTGTATCTTTTGGCCACAAGTACCACTTTACCAGTTACTAGGTTTGTAACTGTGCATATTTTGGACGAGAATTCCACCTTGTTTCCTTTATCACATATAAGGGAGACACTCAAGAGACTGTACTTAAGGCCATTGACATAGTACACATTCTCAATTGAGTGAGTGAGTGAGTGACTTTCCAATTTTTCTAACACCAAGAATGTACCCATTTTTCCCATTTTCAAAGGATACACTCCCTCCTTGTAGGGCTTTTAGTGAAAGAAAGTCCATGGTATTTCCAGTCATGTGCTTTGAGCATCCACTGTCCATGAACCATTGTTGACTGCTTCCTTTCACTGTTTCCTGCACAAGGAGATCACGGGTTAGATTTAGGAACCCAAGCAAGTTTGGGTCCCTTGTAATAAGCAAGAGGATGAATAAGTGCTCTTCTAGTCCATGCAGGTAACATGAGCTTTTTATGAGTGGCACCTGGTCCTCTTTTAGCAGTTACTCTTTCAGCAAAAACATTGTTCTTCTGAAAAGACTGAACCCTGGCTTGGCAATTTTCTTTGAAATGCACATTATTCCCACAGTGGGTACACAACCACTTATCAGGTACAGTTACATACTTGCTATGAAAGTGGTAAGGAGTTCTCTCTTTTTGAAACCCTATTCCCTGCCTGTTTCTACCATTATTAACATACATGGTAGTAATAGCATCCGAGGACCAGGTCCACTCAAGGTACTTCTCAAGATCATTTTTTACTCTTTCCAATTCTGCTTGGAGTTGTCTATTTTTCTCAAGTTCAGCACACAAACTAGTTTTCATAGCATTCAACTCATTTTCAAGCTTAATGTGTGCCTCACTAGCTACTTCTTTTCCTTTTTTAGCATTTCCAGGCCTACACTCAGCTGTGAGTCCCTCTATTGTTTCATTTACCTCTACAATCACTACTAAGAGGTTATCTCTCTCCTGCTCAATAACAGTCACTTTCTCCATTGAGGCATCCTTTTCTTTACTGAAATTTCCAATGGTTTCTTTTAAGTCAACTAATACTACCATCAGATCATCTCTTTCGTTTTCTACACTAGTGATTTTCTCAATTAGAACCTTCTTTTCATTTTTCAGATTATCTATAGTTTACTTCAAATCAACTACACAGACTACCAAGTCATCTCTAGTTTGCTCATCATCTCCTAATTCTATGGTCAAGGTATCCTTATCATCTACAAGACTATGATAGGCATCTTAATACATTTGCTAATGACATGAGTTTCTTAGGATAGTAGGATTTCAGATTTCTCTGAACATCCCTGAAGTTTACCTCATCATTGTCATCATTTTCATTATTGTCTGATTGAGCCGTCAAAGCAAATATTGAATAATATTCATTTTCTTCACTTTCAACTGCCATCATAGAATTATCACCTGCATCAATTTCATCTTTAGACTCATTGGAGGAATCTCCCCATGCTTCAAGAGTTTGCTTCACAACATTGTCATCGACATTCTTTCTCTTGAAGCATTTGTTCGGAACCGGGTTCCTCTTATCTACTTTATCAAAGTTGTACTTGAACTGTTCTTGCATCAGGAGAGGGCGATCTTTGATAAAATGCCCTCGCTTTCCACATTTATGACAAAGGTCATAATTCTTTGGTCTGCTGGAATGCCTCTCTTTGGTATCCCTCTATTCCTTCTGACCATTTCCTTAGGTAATCCATGTCACAGTCCTTCTCACTTGAGTCATTGCTTTCAGCTTTGAGTACCAGGTTCTTTTCCTTCTTTGGTCCTCTTCTTTCACTATCCTTCTTCTTCTTCATTTCATAAGTTTTAAGATTTCCAACTAGCTCATCTATAGTTAGGGCCTGCAGATCCTTTGCTTCAGTAATGGCATTCACTTTACTCTCCCATGACCTAGGCAAGGCATTAAGAATTTTCCTCACGAGCATGTTCCGAGGAATGATTTCACCGAGCGAGTGTAGCTCATTTATGATGGAAGTGAATCTTGTGTGCATGTCTTAAATAGATTCACCGTTTTTCATCCTAAAGAGCTCATACTCAGTGGTGAGCATATCAATCTTAAATTGCTTTACTTGAGTCGTTCCCTCATGTGCTATTTGCAAAGCTTCCCATATTTCCTTGGCAGATTGACAAGTCGATATCTTGTTGTATTCATCAGGTCCTATTCCACACACTAAAATTTTCTATGCACGAAAGTTTTTCTCTACAGCTTTCCTATCTGCATCGTTGTATTCCTTCCTGGTTTTTGGAATCAATGGAGGTTCTCCGACCTTCTTTGTTGGGACATAAGGACCATCACATATAACATCCCACAACTCAGAATCTTCTACCATGATAACTTCATACATTCTTCTCTTCCAACACCTATAGTATTGCCCATTGAATCTGGGTGGTCTATACATAGACTGACCTTCTTCAAAATTTGGTATAGCAGCCACAAGGATCCTTCCTAGGTCTACCAAACTATATAGAGACCAGGTCATCTATGAGTTTCCACTGAGATACTAATAAAACAGTAAGTAAAATAGAACATAGAGTTTTTTACGTGGAAAAATCCCTGCTCAAGGGGATAAAAAATCACGACCTACACTGGTAGGATTTCAACTTCACTATGAGCAACTTTAGATTACAACCTATGCAATCTAGAAATTAAACTCTTAATCCCTCACTAACTTGTAATACACCTATTACAAGCCACTTTGATATGCACCTATTACAAACACTTTAACTGATGACTAACTCTAGTCACGACACAAACACTAAAGGTATATGGTTTACAAAGGGTTCCTGAGTAACACTTCTAGATAAGCAAAGTAGGAATTACAATGAAGAATAATTACAAAGTTACAACTCAACTAAGGACATACAAGATATTAGCTGTAGGAACTTGTCCGTAGTAGTGTTAAACTTTGTTCTTGATGCACTAGAGAATTGAATGCTTGATTGTTAGATGCTTGAATGCTTGAATGCTTGAATGAATTATCAAAGTGTTCAAGTGATGTTTTGTTGTAATGTTTAATGTTAATACAACATGGATGACATCACTTGAATGATGTGATCACTTGGTGGGTCAAATGAGAAGTGACTGCTAAACTGTGCTGCACTGTTTGTGTACAGTGCAGACAGTCACTTTCTAGCTGTAGACAGTTGACTTTGTACTGCTGTCAGGGAAACACAAGGGTATCAGGTCCCTGTGTTGATTCTCTATCTTCTGAAGTTATATCAACTTACATTAGTTGGAGTCCGTAAGATTTGAGTTGGGTACCAAGTATGTCAGGTTCCTTATCTGGTTCTTTGACAGTAAGTTTGTTAGATCATCAAAACATAAAGCTATGGCACTGTAAACCCATAACTCTCCTCCATTATTTTCACTCATCGACAAAGTTGATTGGAGACCTGAGGTGCTGCAAAAGGAAAGTCGTGGACGTAGGAGGAGGAGTTCCCTCGGTCATCGACTCATTGGATAGTGAGATCGTGATACGGGAGACAACAACGATACATATTGGGGATGATACTGGGGCGGTCCTTTGAGTCCCATCAGTTAGAAGAGACCAATGTGGGTGTGCTTTCGCATCCCGAGGAGGAGAATCTTGCGGAGGGGACATTTGGTGATAGCTTCTCACCTTTAAGCAAGAGGAACTGGTGTTTCTCTTGCTGACGGGGACAAAAGGAAAGGTGTTGTTGACGAGGGTGACAAATCGGGTTATGACATGGACCTTGATAATCGATGAGGGGCTCACTCAGATCGAAGTGAGAATGGAGGGGGTTCAAGGACTATTATTATTCCCATAGATCGTGATCTACTAAGAAATACGGAAGAGGTGTTCCTGCTCTCGGTCCTCTCTGCTGCGACGCCGAGCATATGACCCTCAAGGAAGTCTGATATCACCTTGTCAAAGAACATTGTCGGCCTTGCCCTCAGGGTATCACTACAAAAAATAGGTGATTTGCGATTGAAAATTTGCGACCGAAAAAATCAGTCGCAAATTCGCGACTAATTTGGTCGGATTTTTCATAAATAATATTTGTTATTTTTTTTAATTCTTTCGACTATTTTTACGACAATATTTGTCGCAACGTTTGGCGCAAAAATCCAGGATAAAAATTGCGACAAATTCAATAGAAAAGTAAAAGTTAAACAATTTTATTTGACCATTTGCATCCGTTTCGGTTGCAAATTTTTTTAAACTTTGATCAAATTATTTTTTTAAAGTTGCATCTGAAACAGTCGCTAGTTTTGCGACGAAATCAGTCGCAGATTCTTTTTGAAACCCCAACCTCACCCCCATTTCATTCTTCTTCTCTTTTCTTTCTTTCTTCTCTCTTCTTCCTCCAATGAAAGCCCAGATCCTCCAGCCCGCTGCTCGCCGAAAAAGGTATGTGACTTCTTCCCTCTTCTTCCCCAATCCTCCTTTTTGTTAAACCCATCCCCTATGTCCGCCCATTCCCTCACCCCTTCATTTTATCCAACTTCTCCCCCCTCCTTTTCCATTGTCCCTATCTTGTTATAGAAGACTATAATATTTTAGAATTAATTTAGGAGTCTAATTTTTTTGTTGAAAATCACATTAGGAATCCATAAAAAATCACATTTCGAGAATTTACATTTGAAATATTGCCTTTAGGTTTTAGATACTTTTTAGTTCTCTAATTGAATTAAATTTGATATTAATTTAGAATTTTCATAGACGTTTATTTAGAATTGCCATGGATTTAATTTTAGAATTGCCATAGATGTAACAATATTTAAGCTTGAAACTAAATCCACTTTTGAAATTGAGGTTAGTACCTATATGTGGTTTTAATAATTCCAAAGTTTATGTATATGTGAAATTGTTAACCTTAGAGAAGAATAATTAGGAATTGTACTAATTAAGTAGTTATAATTTAAAGCCTTAGTTTTAAGTTTAAAAAGTTAAGCTTATTATCGTTTCATAATTTATTAAATGGACTAATATTAAATTTAAAACTTAATATTGCTACATTAAAAGGAATTTTTAGATTTGAGAAATTATTGTACATATGTCAACTTTATGAACATATAAGAAGCTATTTAAATTTAATTTATATTTTGAAAGATTTATATAACAAAGAACAGGGATAAATGTAATATTTCGAGTGTTAATGAATTTTAATTTAACAGAATATAATACATTAAAAAATGAACCTTCGAATTGGCGTAACCTATTAATTACTTTAAATAAACTAAAAAAATTTAAATATCTTATAAGTTTCAAGATTTTTTGTTTGTGTAGATGGCATTTACGCATCGTAGGTGGATGTATAATAGGAATTATCCTAACCGTGTAGGGTTAAGACATGAATTTAAAGAAGGGGTTGCAGGATTTATTGCTAAGGTAAGGACATTTGATGATTTTCGTATTGAAGGAACGATTAGATGGCTTTGTGTGAAATGCAAGTGTGTTAAGTTATTGCGAGAAGATGTTTTTACATGTCATCTTTTTTGAAAAGGGATTTATGGAAAACTATTATGTATAGACTGCTCTTGGGGAGAATTTTGATAGTGTAAATGATAGTGATTTTCATAATTCTTTTGGTGGTGAGAAGGGAAGTCCCGTAGTAGATAATAATGTCGAAAATACTAGATTCAATGACATGAAGAGGGATGCATTTTAGATGTTCCCGGAAGCTCAATCTGAACCAAATGATGAGGCTAAAAAGTTTTTCAAAGATTTAGAGGAAGCTATTTGTCTGTTGTATAAAGGCTCAATGCATTCCAAGTTGTTTGTTGTTGTTCTATTACTTTAGATTAAGTTGGATAGTTTTATTTCTCAATTGGGCATGAATTTTGTAATTGGGCTTATGAATAAACTTAATAATGTAACATTGTGATAGGTTTTAAATGTCCTTGCCTTATGTGTTGATGATCTAACAAACTTACTGTTAAGAACCAGATAGGGAACCTGACCTACTTGGACTATACTGCAAGTTTAACGGATTCTAGCTAAATGTGAACAACTACAGCTTCAGGAGCTAGGAAACCAAACAAGGACCTAATACCCTTGTGGTTCCCTCATAGCTGTACAAAGTCAATTGGACACAGCTGGAAACAAGGCGACCGCCTGTACTGCTTCTGCCACACTGCACTGTTTCCAGCACCCACTCATTCCTTGACCAACTAAAGTGCTCACATCATATAGAGTGATGTGATCACGGTATACTAACAATGAGTTTATATTGAAACATCACTTGAATGTTTCAGTTTCTCATTCAAGCCTTTTGCAAAAACAAAGAAATCAATTCTCACGAGCTTGAAGAACAAAGTTGAACGCTACTATGGACCAGTTCCTAAAGTCAATATTCTGTTGTCCTTAGTTGAGTTGTAACTTTGTTATTGTACTTATCGTATCTCCTAAATTGCTTAGTTAGAAGCATTGATTAGGAATCTTCTTGTAAAATCCGTAAAATCTTTGAGTTTATGTTGTGACTAGGTTTAGTCATAAGCAAAAGCCTTTGTAACTGTAGAGTATAAAAGTGGCTTGTGGTCAGAGCATCACAAGTTAGTGAAAGTCTTTGTAACTAGGGAGTCACAAAGTGGCTTATGGTAAGAGTACCACAAGTTAGTTGAGTTGAATTTTTGTAATGAAGTCATTACAAAGTGGTTTGTAATAGGTTTTTATAAGTTAGTGAAGTTGAAAGTCTACTGATGTAGGTCATGGTTTTTGGTCCCCTTGTGTGGGATTTTTACTTGTCTCATTTACTTACAGTTTATTAGCATTCTCAACAGAATCTCGTAGAGGACCAGGTACTCTACTATTTGGTGGACTTATACAAACTAACAATTGGTATCAGAGCGGGTTCCTCCTATTGAGCTAACACCTAGAAAGGATCCTTATGGCTACTTCACCAAATTTTTAACAAGGTCAATCTACATACCGACCACCCAGGTTCATTGGACAATACTATGGTTGGTGGAAAACAAGAATCCATGATTTTATCATGGCTGAGGATTCTGAGTTATGCGATATCATATGTGATGGTACTTATGTTCCAACAAAGGTACTGGAAGAACTCCCATTTTCTATGTCAAAAACTAGTAAAGAATACACTGACACAGACAGGAAAGCTATGGAGAAGAATTTTCGTGCCAAGAAGATTCTAGTGTGTGGAATAGGACCTGAAGAATATAATAGAATTTCTGCTTGCGACATTGCTAAAGAGATATGAGAATCTTTACAAATAGCTCATAAGGGAACTACCCAAGTAAAACAGTATAACATCGATATATTCACTACAGAGTATGAATTCTTCTGGATGAAGGACGATGAATCAATTAAAGATATGCACACAAGATTCACTTCCATGATAAATGAGTTACACTCATTTGGCGAAACCATTCCTAGAAACAAGCTAGTGAGGAAAATCTTCAGTATTCTACCTAGCCCATGGGAAAGCAAAGTGAATGTCATTACTGAATCAAAGGATTTGCAGAGTTGACCACAGAAGAGCTTATTGGAAATCTGAAGGCCTACGAGATGAAGAGGAAGATAGACAGTGAAAGAAGAGAACTAAAGAAAGAAAAGAACCTGGTACTCAAAGCTGATAGCAATGACTCAAGTGATGAAGACGTTTACATGACTTACTTAACCAAAAGTTTTCAGAAGATGGTCAGAAGAAATGGAGAGATGCTAAAAAAGGGCAGCTCTAGCAAATCAAAAAACTATGATCTCTGTCATAATTGTGGAAAGCCTGGACACTTCATCAAAGACTGTCCTCTCTTGAGGCAAGAATCCTTCAAGAACAACACTGGAAAAGCAGCTAAGAGGAACCCGGTTCCTTTCAAGGACTTCAAAAGAAAAAGATCTACTGATAATGTGATGAAACAGGCTCTTGTAGCATGAGGAGATTCCTCTGGTGAGTTTGAAGATGAAACTGATACTGATGATAGCTCCATGATGGCAATTGAAGGAGAGAAAAATGAATATGACTCAACATTTGCTTTGATGGTCAAATCAGATGATGAAGACTATGACAACAAGGAGGTAAATTTCAGGGATGTTCAGAGAAATCTAAAATCCTACTCTCCCAAGAAATTCATGTCTTTAGCTAGTGTATTGATTGATGCCTATCATAGTCTTGTGGAGGATAGGGATTCCTTGACCATAGAACTAAGAGAAGCTGAACAAACTAGAGATGACTTAGTGGCTATAGTTATTGACCATATGGAAACCATTGAAAAATTCAAAGAAGATAGAAATGATTTCTTGGAAGTAATTGCAGACCTAAGGGAAATAATAGAGATACCAGGGACTAAGTCAAAAACTGAAAATTTTGGAAAAGAAAAGATATAGCCATTGTGGAACACATTAGGCTTAAAAATGAGATGAAAGCTGTGAGAACTAGGATGTGTGCTGAAATTGAGAAAAACAAGAACCTCCAAACTAATCTGGAAAGAGTAAAAAATGATCGTGAAAAGTTCCTAAAGTGGACATGGTCCTCAGAAGCTATCACTGCCGTATACACTAATAATGGTGAAAACAGGTACGGAATAGGGTTCCAAAGGGAGAAAACTCCTCAAAACCCTCACAGCAAGTACGTCACTATTTCTGATAATTGGCTCAGTACCCACTGTGGGAACAATGGGAATGTTAAAGAAAATTGCTAGGCTAGGGTTCAGTCTGTTTAGAAAAACAAAATGTTTGCTGAGAAGATGACTATAAAAGAGGGACTAGGTTCCACTCACAAAAAACGCACATTACCTGCATGGACTAAAAGAGCTCTTATTCATCCTCTTGCCTACTACAAGGGACCCAAACTTGCTTGGGTTCCTAAAACTAACTCCTGACCTTCTTGTGTAGGGAACAGTGAAAGGAAACAGTCAACAATGGTCCATGGATAGTGGGTGTTCAAAGCACATGACTGGGACACCATAGACTTTCTTTCACTAAAAGCCCAACAAGGAGGGAGTGTATCCTTTGGCAATGGAAAAAAGGGATACATTCTTGGAGTTGGAAAAGTCGGGAAGTCACTCACTCATTCTATTGAAAATGTGTACTATGTCGATGGCCTTAAGTACAATCTTTTGAGTGTCTCTCAAATCTGCGATAAGGGAAACAAGGTGGAATTCTTGTCCAAGATATGTACAATTACTGATCTGGTAACTAGTGAAATGGTACTTGTGGCCAAGAGATATAAAAACATCTATGTTGCTGATTTTGAGTCCTTACAAAGTGGTGATCTAAGTTGTCTGAAAGCTGTTGATGATGATGCTGAACTGTGGCACAAAGACTAGGGCACGCAAGCTTTTCTCTTCTGAACAAACTAATTCAGAAGGACCTGGTCCATGGTCTGCCCATGTCAAAATTCAAGGTGCAAAAAATTTGTGATGCTTGTGTTAAGAGAAAACATGTGAAGTCCTTTTTTAAGTCTAAAAGGGATGTGAGCACTTCAAAGCCACTAGAGCTTTTGCATATGGACCTGTGTGGTCCCATGAGAGTGCAAAACAGAGAAGGAAAAAGATACATCTTTGTGATAGTGGATGACTACTCCAGATTCACATGGACTCTATTTCTTAGAACTAAAGATGAAACCTTTGAAATATTTGTGGCCTTTGTGAAGAAAATCCAGGTGAAGATGGATTCTAGAGTGGCATGCATTAGGACAGATCATGGAACAAAATGATAATGCCAAATTTGATGAGTTCTATAATGAAAATGGCATAACCCACAACTTCTCAGCTCCTAGAACTCCCCAGCAAAATGGAGTAGTGGAAAGGAAGAACATAACTCTAGAAGAGATGGCAAAAACAATGTTAATCGACAGTGGAATTGCAAAGAACTTCTGGGCTGAAGCAGTCAACACTGCCTGCTACTTGTTGAACAGGTGCATGATCAGATCCCTGCTGAACAAACCCCATATGAGTTGCTGAATGGAAGGAAACCCAAGTTGAATCACCTAAGAACATTTGGGTGCAAATGCTATGTTCTCAATAATGGAAAGGATCAGCTTGGTAAATTCGATGCGAAGAGTGATGAAGGAATATTTCTGGGCCACTCTTCTTAAAGCAAAGCGTACAAGATATATAATAAGCGGACTCAATGTATTGAGGAAAGTGTTCATGTTATTTTTGATGAGTCTTATTCATCCTGTGAGAAGAGTGTTGAATAAGATCAAGATGGAGAACCTTTACTAGTTCCCGGTGAAGTCATTGACATGACAAATGGAAAAGGTAGACATGATGAGCCAAGTAAAAGACCTGAGTGAAAACAACACTGCCTCATCTTCAATGGAACCAGGTACTTCAATTACAATCACTGAAGCTAAAGAAAGAGTGGTTGATGCAGTTCAGGGTACTCCACTAGCACCTGAGAGAACACAGGAAAACCAGTTAAATGTACCCACATTCTCTCTAAATGAACCTCAGACGTCTAACTGGAGACACAAAAGCTCTCATCCTCTTGACAACATAATTACTCCTTTAGATTCCGGAGTATAAACCAAGTCAAAAGCCAGAAATTCACTTTCCTTCTAAGCTTTTCTCTCCCAGATAGAACCCAAGAATATCAAGGAAGCCTTGAAAGATGCAGATTGGATTACAGCCATGCAAGATGAGTTACATTAGTTTGAAAGGAACAATGTTTGGCACCTGGTACACAGACCCTCAGATCGAACCATTATAGAAACCAGGTGGGTATTCAGAAACAAGCTTGATGAACATGGAATTACCACAAGAAACAAGGGCAGGCTAGTGGTTCAAGGCTACAATCAGGAGGTAGGGATTGACTATGATGAAACGTTTGCTCCGGTCGCTTGCATGGAAGCTATTAGAATTCTAATCGCTTTTGCATCTCATATGGAATTCACCTTGTTCCAAATGGATGTCAAAAGTGCATTTTTGAATGGACTTCTTAAGGAAGAAGTCTATGTGAAGCAACATCCAGGGTTTGAATATCATGAACACCCTGAATATATGTTTAAACTGGACAAATTATTGTATGGGCTGAAGCAAGCTACTCGAGCTTGGTATGAAAGGCTGTCAAAATTCCTCTTGGAAAATAGATTTAAAAGAGGGAAAATTGAAAACACCTTGTTCCTAAAGAAACGGGGAAGTAACCTGCTCATTGTTTAGGTTTATGTTGATGGTATCATTTTTGGGGCAACAGCTGATTCACTGTGTGAAGAATTTGCAAAACTCACGGGAAGTGAGTTTGAAATGAGTATGATGGGGGAACTGAACTTCTTCTTGGGTCTTCAAATAAAATAGTCCTCAAAGGGTACATTCATTTGTCAGTAAAAATATATCAGGGATCTCTTGAAGAGGTTTTATATGGAAGAATCAAAGGTGATAGACACTCCTATTGCTACGGCCACTCGACTGGACATGGATGAAGCTGGGTCTCCTATGAATCAAACCATGTATAGAGGCATTATTGGGTCTTTTCTCTATCTTACTTCAAGTAGACCTGATATTATCTTCAGTGTGGGGTTATGTGCAAGATTTCAATCAAATCCCAAGGAATCTCACTTGAAGGCAACCAAAAAAATTCTAAGATATCTTAAAGGAACACAAGACCTGGTCCTTTTTTATCCCTCAGGTGACAGCTTTAATCTTATTGGATATGTTGATGCAGGGTATCTTGTGGACTGGATAAGTACTTCTGGAATGGCTCACTTCCTAGGTTCATGTCTCATCTCTTAGGGCACAAGGAAGCAAAACTCAGTGGCTCTTTCAACAGCTGAAACAAAATATGTAGCCACAACATCCTGCTGTGCACAACTTTTGTGGATCAAACAGCAACTGGAGGACTTTGGGGTACACACTGAGAGTGTGCCCCTTCTATGTGATAACACAAGTGCACTCAACATGGCCAAGAATCCAGTTTAACATAAAAGGACCAAGCATATTGATGTGAGGCATCACTTTCTGATGGACAATGTGGAGAAAGGATTGATATGCATGAAGTTCTATAGCAAAGACGATCAAATTGTAGATCTTTACCAAGGCATTAAGTAAGGAACATTTTGAAAGAAATAGAGTGAAGTTGGGGCTTTTAAGGCCCAATTGAGAACCTGATTCCTCAATATTTGGCTATGAAAATCATCTTCAAGAAAAATTGGCTAAAAGTGTTTTCTAGCCCTGTCTAACTCACTTCAATACCGTTGCAGGTAAACACGCATGATGCGTATAGAAGTTGTAGATGCAGTGCATGGATGATAAACGAGGATTAATATTTTCAAATAACAGGTCACGAACCTAGTTCTTGTACCAAAGGTTAGTAGTTATGTGCATTCTTTAATACACGTCTTAAAAAGTTACAAAACACAACTGCCCTATTGTTGGCCCAAGAACAGGTGAAGTTTTGAAGATTTACAAATGAACTCAGACATGGACCAGGACCATCTTGTAAAGAACAGTCATGATCAACCTGTACTTGTGAGATGCACGTGAAGGAGATAAGCCTAACAGATCAAGCTGCAATATCTCATGATCTGATCGAGAAGGTTGCATATTGGATAAGTAGAGGAAGACTCCTTACATGAAGAGAACACGGTTTAGGATGAAGATAGTTTTAGAGTTTGAGATCATCATGAACTCTTCTATGATAGAAGAGTAGCGATTGAATCCCACTTAAACTCTAATTACTAACCTATTAAACGTCAGTGTTGTTCTCTTTTACAGGTAATGCGCATAAGCAGAAGTTAAACTAAAATTGAGAGCAAAAGAGCAAGGCGATTTTGCAAGCAATTTATGTGTGATTTGAGTGTGCAATCCTGAAGCTACTTGAACAAGATAGAAGAACCAGTTCCATTGTGTCTATCTTTTATTCTAGTTCAATTGTAGTAGATGATTTAACATTGCACCTTTCAGCTTTCATAGATCCAATTGTATCAGGTATCTAGAGTGTTCAAGTTAGAGTTAACTTGAAGTTGTTGCAATAGTTGAGGCTATGTGCCACAATGAGATTAAAGTTAATCCTTAGGTTTACAAAGAGTTTTTGTAAATGCTATTTTGGCTCAGTGATGTTAGTGGAAGTTTAGGAAAATCGTACTGAGTAGTAGGTCATGAATTTTTTCACCTTTTGAGCCAGTGTTTTCCACGTAAAAATCTCTGTGTTATTTATTTTCTGTATTTATTATTCTGCAAATAGTAGTAGTGGGAACACCTAGAAGGACCAGGTCCTTCCATAGTTAAGTTAAAAGAAAATTGGGTACCACACAAGTCACCCCCCTCTTAGGTGGTATTGACACTTAAAACATCAATTAGTATCAGAGCGGGTTATCCTTGAAGAGGCTAAAACCTTAGGAAAAGATCAAAATGAGTGCACTACCTGGAAACTAGAAAGGGCAATCCATTGCTAGGCCTTCACTCTTTAATGGTCAGTACTATTCTTGGTGGAAGAACAGGATGAGTGATCATATCATAGGAGAAGACTATGAACTCTGGGACATAGTCACTGATGGTCCCCTGGAGGAGTGGATGTGCCAAAGACAAGAGCTGACTGCACTACTGAAGACTTGAAGAAACGGGAGAAGAATGCCAAGGCAAAGAAATGGCTTGGTGTGGACTGGGTCCAGACGGGTACAGCAGGATTCAAAGCAGTACCACCGCCAAGGAAATATGGGACACTTTACAAGTGGCTCATGAAAGAACTCCTCAAGTAAAGAGATCAAGAGGAACACTGTTATATTCTCAATATGAGAATTTCACTATTAAAGAAGGAGAATCTATCCAGGTGATGAACACAAGGTTCACAACACTAACAAATGAACTTAAATCTCTTGAGAGAATTATCCTTGAAGAAGACAAGGTTGAGAAAATCTTGACAAGAGTCTTACCATTGACTTGGGAAAGCAGAATCACTACTATTCAGGAATCAAAGAACATTGCTACCCTCAAGCTGGATGAACTGATTGGAAATGTCACTGCCTATGAACTGGTTGGAAATGTCACTGCCTATGAACTGAGAAGTCAAACCATGAAAATGGATGCGCCCAAGAAGGAAAGAAGTTTGTCTCTCAGAATAGCTGAAGATGCAAATCTGGAGGATGATGAAATGGCCATGATCACAAGAGATTTCAAAAAGTGCCTAATAAGAGAAAAAGGTTCTTCAAGATGTACAACCTTCAACAAACCAAGGGCTCCTGAGAAACAGACCAACGAGGGTTGCTACAAATGTGGTAAGACTGATCACATGATCAAGAACTGTCCTCAATGGGAAATTGAATGGAAGAAGGAAAAGGCTGAACGAAGAAACAGGAAGAAGGAAAATGTTCAACCCAAAAGGAACAAAGGATCAACAAAGGCTATGGTTGCAGCTTGGGGAGAAACATCAGATGAGGACTCAGAAGATGAAGCTGGAGATGAACAAGCACTTATGGCCATCGGAGAATCAGATGATGAACAAAAGGTAAGTGTCATTTATCTCAAAAACAAGATTAAATTCCTATCTAAAGAAAGGTTGTCTGAGCTATTGCTAGACTTCATTGATGAGTCTGAGATAATTAACAATGAGAAGGAAGATCTGTCTAGGGAGTGTGTGATCTTAAAATCCAAGTGCAAAAATTTAGAATCTTGGGCTAATGAGAGTGATAGTAAAAATGCTGAGTTGAAGAACCAGGTTCTTGAACTTGACACTAGTGTCTTAGAACTTAGGTATGAGAACTTAAAACTAAGACTAGGAACAGGTAAGAAGAAAGCTGATCACACACATCTCACCCTAGAAGAAAACTTAGGAAAAATGAAGGATGAGTTGTACAGGAAGGATCAGGCTAGGCCTCTCCAGCTGAGCTGGGCGCCGGGGCCCTGGATGCGCTAGCGATTGGCACATAGGGGAATGGTTGCCCGGGTTTCTCGGCCTGGTATCCTGCACCTCGCGTTCATGATATCTACATTCAACTGTGCCCCGGAGACACGGTCGAAGCACGCCCGTCCAGTGTGCTTCTTTCACGACATGCTATAGTCCTGGGTGTCTTCCAGTGGTCTTCTAGCCTTAGAAGAAGTCGTGTCCGCCCAACTTGCAAATGGAATAAGGATTCTTATGCACTTTCCTGGCTACAAGAACATCACAGTAGCAACAAAAGAGGACCTAGCTATGGGACTCAAGCATCTAAGTGGGACCCTAAAAGCAAGTACCTCACTCTTCCTGAGAACAAAATTTGCACATATTGTGGCAAGACCGGCCATTACAAAAATGAATATAATGCAAAAGAAAAGGCCAGTCAAAAGAACAAAGCTTTTGTTCAAGAGAAAAATAGGCTGCCTGGGTGGATAAAAGGAATTTGATTTACCCTTTTGCCTATAGGAAGGGACCCAAACTTGTTTGGTTTCCTAAGACTAACCCTTGATTTCATTTTGCAGGTCCAAGTGAAGGGAAGCAGCCAAATATGGTACATGGATAGTGGCTGCTCAAAACATATGACTGGAAGTAAGAACTAATTCCTTTCACTTGAGGACTTAAAAGGAGGTAATGTCTTCTTTGGAAATGGGAAGAAAGGTGAGATTATTGGGGTTGGAAAGGTAGGTAAGACAGACTCACACTCCATTAAGAACGTCTACTTAATAGATGTCTTGAAATATAGCCTAATCAGTATGTCACAACTGTGTGACAGAGATAACCTTGTAGCATTCACCTCTAGCAAATGCTTTGTGATTAACCTTACCACTGACAAGATTGTTTTGCAGGAAAAAAGAGTTAACAATATTTACGTTGTAGATTTGTCTACTCTTTCAGAAAATGAACTCACTTGCTTAAGTGTGTTGGCTAATGATCCCCTCCTATGGCACAAAAGACTTGGTCATGCTAGTCTGAATCAACTCAACATATTAGTCTCTAAGGATTTAGTGATAGGGCTACCTAACATAAAGTTCAAGGAAGACAAAGTTTGTGAGGCCTGTGCAAGGGGGAAGAAGGTAAGATCATCCTTTAAAAGAAAGAAAATAGTAAGCACAACCAAGACGTTGGAACTGGTTCATATAGATCTCTGTGGTCCAATGAGAACATTGAGCAGAGGTGGTAAGAAATATGTGATGGTAGTTATTGATGATTATTCTAGATTTACCTGGGCACTATTCTTAACATCTAAATATGAAGTATTTGACATGTTTACTTGTTTTGTTAGAAAGACTCAGAAACAACTAGGTAATCAACTTGCATCCATTAGGTTTGATCATAGAACTGAATTTGAAAATGCTAAGTTTGCTGAATTTTGTAATGAACATGGTATAGATCATAACTTCTCTGCCCCTAGGACTCCTCAACAAAATGGAGTAGTTGAAAGAAAGAACAGGACTCTTGAAGACATGGCTAGGACTATGCTTTTTTCTAGTAAACTGCCTCACAGCTTCTTGGCAGAGGTTGTAAACACTGTATGTTATATTATCAATAGATACATGACTAGACCTCTTGTAGAGAAGACTCCCTATGAGTTACTTAAAGGGAGAAAACCAAATATATCCCATCTTAGGGCATTTGGATGTAAGTGATTTGTGCACAATAATGGAAAGGACTTCGTAGGTAAGTTTGATCCTAGAAGTGATGAGGGAGTATTCTTGGGATATTCTTCACATAGCAAAACATATAAAGTGTTCAATAAAAGAACTTTGTGTGTAGAAGAAAGTGTGTATATAGTGTCTGCTGAAACTAACATTCTTTCTAAGAGACTGGAACATGAAGTTGAAGCCATTGGGCTGGTAAAGGATTTGACTGAAGTCTCAGTACAAGTTAAAGTGGCACAAAAATAAGGAACAAGTGATGGAATAGGTTCGTCCATCCAGGGCAACCTTACAGGGGGAACTGATCAAAGAGGAATTGAAACCAATCCCATAAAGGAACTTGTTCATGACCCTGCTCCTCAGCAAAAGAACATGGGAGAAACATCTGGCAGAAATCAGTTGGTTGTGAAACCTCACAAGTATCAAAGTTCTCATCCTATTGAGAACATAATTACTGATCCAACCTCTGGAGTCAAAACTAGATCACAATGAAAGAATCTATGTGCTTTTAATGCTTTCTTATATCTTATTAAACCTAAAAATGCTTTTGAGGCTTTGCAGGATTCAGATTGGGTGAATGCAATGCAAGATGAACTCAATTAGTTCGAGAGAAGTCAAGTTTGGCATCTAGTTCCAAGACCCAAGATAGATCAGTTATTGGCACAAAATGGGTCTTCAGAAACAAACTTGATGAAGATGGAACAGTTACAAGAAACAAGGCAAGACTGGTGGTCCAAGGTTACAGCCAAGAGGAGGGTAGAGATAATGATGAGACTTTTGCTCCAATTGCAAGACTAGAGGCAATAAGACTCTCCATAGCCTTTGCAGCACACATGCAATTCACTCTTCATCAGATGGATGTCAAAAGTGCCTTCCTGAATGGCTACCTAAAATAAGAAGTGTTTGTGAAACAACCTCCAGGGTTTGAGACCAAGGAATATCCTGAGCATGTGTACAAAATAGACAAGGTTCTCTATGGACTCAAGCAGGCTCCTAGTGCACGGTATGAACGACTGCCCAAATTCCTGCTTGAACATGGCTACAAAAGAGGTAAAATTGACAGTACTCTATTCTTGAGGGAAAAAGGTAAGGATCTTCTTGTGGTACAAATATATGTTAATGACATAATCTTTGGGGCCACCACTGATAAACTAAGTTAGGATTTTGCCAAATTAATGGGGAGTAAGTTTGAAACGAGTATGATGGGTGAGCTTAACTTTTTCTTAGGCTTACAGATTAAACAAAGCCCAAATGGAACCATGATCCATCAGCAGAAATATGCAAAGGAGCTGATCAAAAAGTTTAAAATGGATGAATAAAAGGAAATAGAAACCCCCATTGCAACTGCCACTAAATTAGACATAGATGAACCTGGTTCATCAGTTGATAAGAAGTTGTACAAGGGTATGATTGGCTCACTCTTGTATCTTACTGCCAGCAGACCTAACATAGTTTTTAGTGTAGGGCTTTGTTCTCGCTTTTAGGCTAATCCAAAAGAGTCTCACTTGACCACTGTCAAGAGGATACTGAGATATTTGAAAGGTACTACTGACTTGTGCCTTTGGTATCCTAAAGGTAGTAACTTCAATCTAGTAGGATATGCTGATGCTGATTATACAAGTTTCCTTGTGGATAGGAAAAGCACCTCAGGTATGACTCACTTTCTTGGTTCATGTCTTATATCATGGGCCACTAAAAAGCAAAATTCAGTGGCCTTATCCACTGCTGAGGCTAAATATGTTGTTGATGCCTCTTGTTGTGCTCAATTGTTATAGATCAAACAACAGCTAGTAGATTTTGGCATTAAAGTTGGTTGCATTCCTATATTCTGTGATAACACTAGTGCTATAAGTATGACAAATAACCATGTTCATCATAAGAGGACTAAGAACATAGATGTTAGACACCACTTCTTAAGAGATAACTATGAGAAAGGATTGATATATATAGACTTCTATGCTACTGATAAACAAATTGCTGACATCTTCACTAAAGCACTAAGTAGAGAAAACTTTGAGAGGAATAAGTTGGAATTAGGGATGATTAAGATCACCTAATAGGTCTAGCTCAGAATGCACAATGAAAAAAAAATTTGGAAAAATGAAAAACAAATTGGCATGGAACTCTTAACTTGTGTAAATATGTAGATTAATTCTTACTCAGCTTCATACTTTAATTAGTATACTCCTATGACATGTGTTAATATGGCTCACTGATCTCTTACAAAAAAAATTCTATTATGGTAATTTGAGGCATGCTCAAGAGAATTCTAAATAAAGAACCTGGTTCATCAGTATGGGTTCATCTGAAAGCTAAGGTATGTTTTCTATACTCTGCATAATTAGAAAGATAAATATTTAATTCATGAGTAGAAGTCCTATAATTGTTCAATTCCTAGAAAATTCTATCCGTTAGCTTTGAACCAGTTCCGTCTGCCTAGAACTCTAAATCGAAAAATTGCCTAAAATTTAGGGAAGATAAACTGATCATTCAAAACCTGGAATTTTAGGTTGATTAGACCTCTAATTGACCACTGCTAAATGTTGTCGTTACCTATTAAATGTGTATTTCTCTTTAAATACACATCATTTCTTCTACCATCTCCATAATTCCAAACCGTCAAAATTTCTTCTTCACTTTCACTTGCCCCCTTCTCCAAAATTCTAATTCACATATTTTCTCAAGAAACCAACGATCATGACCAACCCACAAGACAATCCTGGAACTCCTCCACCACCCACTCCATCAAATTCATCCACACCTCCTCCACCCAGTACATCTCCAAAACCCAGACTGAGAAGGGTGAAAATGCTTGCTTGAACGATAGTAGCATATGTGGCTCTGAGGAAGAAATTAAATGAGAAGTTGAAGGCAAGCCAGGCCCAAATATCTCGTAATCTGATCGAAAAGGTTTCATATTGGATAAGGAGAGAAAGACTCCTTAGATGAAGAGAACACAGTTTAGGATAAAATAGTGTTAGAGTTTGAGATCATCATGAAATCTTCTATAATAGAAGAGTAGCAATTGAATCCCACTTAAACTCTGATTACTAACCTATTAAACGTTAGTGTTGTTCTCTTTTACAGGTAATGCACATAAGCATAAGTTAAACTAAAATTGAGAGCAAAAGAGCAAGGCGATTTTGCAAGCAATTTATGTGTGATTTGAGTGTGCAATCCTGAAGCTACTTGAACGAGATAGAAGAACCAGTTCCATTCTAGTTCTATTGTAGTAGGTGATTTAACATTGTATCTTTCAGATTTCACAGAAGCAATTTTATTAGGTATCTAGAGTGTTCAAGTTAGAGTTAACTTGAAGTTGTCGCAATAGTTGAGGCTGTGTACCACAATGGGATTAGAGTTAATCCTTAGGTTTACAAAGAGTTTTTGTAAATGTTGTTTTGGCTCAGTGATTTTAGTGGAAGTTTGGGAAAATCCTACTGAGTAGTAGGTCATGGTTTTTTCACCTTTTGATCCAAGTATTTTCTACGTAAAAATCTCTGTGTTCTTCCATAGTTAAGTTAGTGGGAACACCGAGAAGGACCAGGTCCTTCCATAGTTAAGTTAAGCGAAAATTGGTTACCACACAAATCACCCCCCCTCTTATGTGGTATTACCACTTAAAACATCACATGTCATCCAACTTTTCAGATCCTATTGTCATGTCTCTTCACTTCAAATCATTCCATCTCCCTATGAAACATTGCATTTATCCACGACCAACTGCCATTTTAGAACTGATCCTTATCTCTCTCTCTCTCTATCTCTCTCTCTCTCTCTCTCTCTCTCTCTCTCTCTCTCTTCATAATCGTCCTCTCTTAATAAAAACCCTTGTTTGTTCTCCACAAACCATAAATCCTCCATTAGAATTTCCCAAAAGCATCTTCACACCATTTTTTTCCAATGGCTGAGAAAAACTCTGACCTCCCTGCCTCAGTTGTACCTACTACTGATAAACCTATGGAGATTTCTGTCCCTACTGAGCCTTCTTTACCCAATCTTACCCTTTCTGCTAAAATCACACCTCACCCAGATTCCCTGTCTCTCACTATTTCAGAACCCCCTAAAATTGTTGATCCATCCTCTCCATCTTCTAAGGTTCCCACTAGTCAAAGACCAAGTGGAGAACAAGATCAAAACCCTGATGTCACAGAGAGTTGCTCCATTGTTGCTACCGATTCCGTGGTGGCAGTAGTGCCAATTGAGGAAGAGAATGTTGTAACCGTCTTTGTAGTGTCTGCTGATAGTGTACTGCATAAGATCATCTCTCATAAAATGAGGTACAAGGTATGGTGGACGAAGGGTACATTATAACTGTTGAAGGCGATGCACTAGCAGATACTACTAGGCCCTCACATGATGAACCTGATCCCTCTCCGGAGGACCCAGGTCAGGGCTCTCATTCCTAGGACAGTTCTGCTCCTACATTCGATGTTGTGCCTTTGGAAATACAGGCACCTGAGATGAGGTCCAGTGATGAGGAGGATTTAGACAACCTAGCTCTTGATGCGTTCATAGTAAAGGGAAGGGTAGTGTCCACCCCTGAGTCTTCCACCAAGCGACCCACTACCTGGTTGCAAGCTAAAGTGGCCTACGACTCTGCTCTTCAAAAGAGCAAAAAGGGTAGTAAGAAGCAAAAGAGGAAGCTGGTGAAAGATGGTGTGTCCGTAAGTGATAGGGCGATCCATGTGGTAGAGGTGGAAGAGGAAACACTGGATGAACCTAGTTCACTTGTGAGATGGTCTCAGAAAAAGAAGTAGCCTGCTTTAGTAGAGAAGGTTTCAACCTCTAGCTCTAAGTTGAAAGATGTTGTGAGTGAGTTCTCAATGTCTGACGAGGATGTGTTAGTCAAATCCAAAGGAAAGGAGAAATCCAGTGGTGGGAAATCTGGCAAATGAAAGTCTGAAATTATTAAGGAACCTGGTTCTCTGAAGAGGATAAGGTGTGAAGTCAGCCTTGTCTCAGAACGCTTGAGGCACCAAAAAGTCCTTTTGGGTCGTATTTTTCACCCAGTAATCTCGGAGATGGCCGGTATGCGATAAATTCTTGAAATGGTCGAGTTTCAACGATGGGTGCATCTATTCCAAATAGATGCACCTAAGGCATATGAGGATGAGGTACAAAGCTTCTTTGCTAGCCTCTTTCCCGTTGAGATAGACCACATCTGTGCTTTGGTGAATGAAGTAGATATCGTGTTCGATGTAAAGTTGCTTGGAGAGATTCTTAAAGTTCCTATAACTGGTGTGTCTAGTGCAAAGGATGTGTGTCAGTTTAACTTCAGAAATGCCGTGGTAAAATATAATGCAAACCAGAAGGGGGACCAGATCCATAAGAGTGCGTTACTCCATGTCTATCAGCTGTTATTTGAATTGGTAAACAAAGTTCTATTGCCTCGAGCTGAGAGGAGGTCAGTGACTTCTAAGTCTGACCTGTTCTTGATGGAGCAGCTAGATAGCTTTACTCTTGTGAGTCTGCCTACTATTATGATTGAACATATGCAAAAGGTTGCCACCTTCAAAGATGGTAATCATGGCCTTCCCTACAGGTCCTTGCTTACGCGAGTGTTTAAATTCTTTTAAGTGCCACTGGGGCCAGGCAAGGAGGGGACTAAGAATCAGACCTTCTCACAGACAACTTTGGAAGAATGCGAGTGCTTAGAGAATAATGGGGGGAGGGTAGGAAGTACATCAACCGTCTCACAGCTTATTAATGCTCAGAACAGTGCAACTGAGGAAATTCGTCGGTTGAAGGCCAGGAATGCTATCCTGGAAGGTCAGCAAGCCCAAGGGGTTCTAGCGTCAAATGACGAAGTAGCTCATTTGACAAAGGAGAATGCTGATCTCAGGGCACAAGTACAGAACCTGAAGGCAGAACTACTCAATGAGCAAAAGTCGGCCAATGCCCGAATAGACCTTGTTCTCCAAACACTTACTGCAGCTTCCAAGCCCTTTACTCCTAGTGCTCCCTAAGTACCCCTTCAGTGACCAGTTTTGGGAAATGTTTTTTTTTTAGTTTTTTTTGTTTAGCAGATATTTTTTTATGTAGTTAGGATGAAACAGTGCTGCTCCAGTCTTAACATTCCAATATTGCCTTTGTTAGATCTAATTTTAATGATGCAAATAATATATCTGTGTAGAAAATCATGGATAATCAGTTAGAGATTGAAGATATCAATTAGGAAGCTTAAGGAAAGAAATCAATCATCAAAGATCACGAAATCAATAGACATCTACGATGGAAAGAATCAAGCAAGCCTAAACTTAAGGCATCAATCATCACATTAACGTCGAAGATCCTGAACTCTTGGATTGGAGAAATCATTGATAAAGGATCATATGGAAACATATGGATTGACGGAATATGGATGCGATTAAAGGAAGACGAAATCACAGAAGATACAGAAGGAATAAATCATAGCTAAACTCAAGGAATCAGATAAATTAAGATCTTACTAAATATTCATCAAGAGTCTAAATATAGAAGTTCAAGATTCCGAGTTCAATAGAGTCGTTGAAGAACAACTTTATTCTTGGGAAGAATCAATCTCTTTTCAAGGATCAAATCTCTTGGGTTGGCAAATCTCTCCAGAATTCAAGCGTCTCTCTCAAAGTAATTAAACCTGTAATCACACCTTAGCTAGATAAACTTTGATCGAACCAAACACCCTCTCTTTGTTCTACTACAAACAAATATTTTAGCTCTTTAAATACCTGTTGTGTAACAAGTTAGAGAAGAAAGAGAGAACAACACTGGTGAGGCATTGTATCCAAAGAGACGAGTGATATAGGAACTGAAGTATCATGTCATTTGCATTGTACTCAAGAAACGCATTAACTAAAGAGAACTCCCTTGCAACCCAAGGGGACTAGACGAGGATTCACATTTAATCCGAACCAGTATAAAAATTCCGGTGTCTTTAATTCCTGCACTTACTTTCTGCATCTTATACTCTGTTATTACAACTGTTAGTTTATTGCATCTAGTCGACTAATTGAAAAACAAGTCAACTAACAAAGATTAAATTTAAAAATATACATTTCACCCCCTTTCCTTGTACTTTCAATTGGTATCAGAGCAAGGCTCAAATTTTTCTTTTGCTTAACACCTTGTGAGAAAAGATCATGGCAAATCAAGTTATCATAGGAGCTCTCTTCCAGGAAGGAACTTTACAAGTTAGACCACCATACTTTAATGGACAACATTTATCTCACTGAAAAGTGTGTATGGAGATCTATGCCAAGGCATACAATGTTAAAGTTTGGAGAGTTATCAAAAAGGGGAACTATCACTTGCTAGCTGCTACTCCACCACTTGTCGATCCTGAATATATAGATTCATATACAAAAGAGCAAATGGAAGTGATACAAGTTAACAATAAAGCGAGAAACCTGTTTTACAATGCTATAAGTGGTGAAGAATATGAGAAAATCTCTAGTCCTGACACAACCAAAGAAATGTGGGACAAGCTTGAGGTTACTTACGAAGGAACCAGCAAAGTAAATGAAACACATATCAACATGTTGGTTCATGATTACGAACTCTTTTCAATGAAAGAAGTCTATTGAAAAGATGTTTGCCAGATTCAGCAAAATAATTAGTGATCTAAAAGCGTTTGGCAAGCCATATACGAGTGGAGATCAAGTCAGAAAAATTCTCAGAAACCTACCAACCACTTGGAAGACCAAAGTAGTCACACTTGAATCTCAAGATCTAAATAAGTTATCCTATGATGAACTACGAGGAGAACTCATAGCCTTTGAAAAGACACATCTCAAGAAGACTAGTCAAGAAGAAAAAAGGAAAACAGACGCTTTCAAAGCCCCAACTGAAATAGCTGAAAATGAAATCGATGGTGATCCTGAAGCTCTACAAAAAGAGATTGCTATGCTATCAAGAAACATGGATGGCTTAATGAGAAGATTCATGAATACGAGGAATGGAAGAATTCGACCTAGGCGATCCAGGCAATACAACAAACAAGAAAAGAATGATGGAAAATGCTACGAGTGTGGAAGATTTGGACACATTCAAGTTGATTGCCCAGGTCTAAAAAGAAAAATTTCCAGAGGCTTTAACAAGACCAAATATTTTGGAAGTTGGAGCGATGAGGACAGTTCAGAACACGAAGAGATAACAAATCTTTGCTTCATGAAGATTCTGGAAAACGAGATGAACAAATCCTCAGGATGCTAGATGGATGAGGACACCTCAGATGATGAATGCCAAGATGACAATGAGAACTGTTTCATGGCACGAGGTGAAACAATTGAGAAACACCACAGAATAAGCCGCAAAGGAAAATGGTACTTAGATAGTGTTTGTTCCAGTCACATGCCAGGTGATAAAAACCTGTTCTAAGAAGTTACAAAAATTATTGGAGGAAGAGTTAAGTTTGGGGATGACTCAAAAGGAAAGATAATTGGCACTAGAACAATTCCCTTCAATAACAATTGTCATATCACTGAAGTTTATCTCGTTGATGGACTCAACTACAACCTCCTGAGCATAATCCAACTATGCGACTCAGGATATGAGGTAAATTTCAAGAATATAGGCCGTGCTATTGAGGACGAGACAGGTAAAACAATCCTCCCAGGAAAAAGGTATGAAAATATTTATATCCTTGATGGTTTTGAAAAGATAGATGGTCATATTTGCTTAACTTCTATGTTTGATGATCTATGGTTATGGCATAAGAAACATGGTCATGCAAGCATGTATTTGATAGAAAAACTGTCCAAACATGAGTTAGTTATTGGTCTACCCAAACTGAATTTTTCTAGAACTCATATCTATGATGCATGTCAAATGGGTAAGCAGACCAGAAACTCTTTCAAAAATAAAGATATTGTATCTACTTCTAAACCTTTGCAATTGCTTCATATGGACTTATTTAGGCCTACTAGAACTGCTAGTATAGGAGGAAAAAGATATGATTTTGTTATTGTTGATGATTATTCACGTTTCACTTGGATAATTTTCTTATCTCATAAAGATGAAGCATTAAGAAATTTCGAAATTTTCTGCAAAAAGGTTGAAAGAGAAAAGGGATATCTGATTTCGACAATTCAGAGTGATCATAGAGGAGAATTTGAAAGTATAGCATTTGAAGACTTCTGTAATGATTAGAGATACACTCATAATT
Source organism: Nicotiana sylvestris (assembly GCF_000393655.2). NCBI lineage: Eukaryota > Viridiplantae > Streptophyta > Magnoliopsida > Solanales > Solanaceae > Nicotiana > Nicotiana sylvestris. Next base: position 83,725,990 of record NC_091068.1, on the reverse strand, counting down.
TCTATGCACCACGATCACCACAACAAAATGGGGTTGTTGAGAGGAAAAACATAACCCTCCAAGACATGGCAAGAACCATGTTACTAGATCACTCACTACCAAATCACTTTTGGGCAGAAGGTGTAAGTACAACATGTTACATTCTCAACTGATGTCTCATAAGGCCCATTCTAAAGAAGACTCCTTATGAACTATGGAAAGGTAAACGCCCTAATATCAGTTGGTTTTATCCCTTCGAAAGCAAGTGTTTTATTCACAATAACGGTAAGGACAACATTGGAAAATTTGATGCAAGAAGTGATGAATGTATTTTTCTGGGTTATTCATTAAATAGTAGATCTTTTAGAGTCTATAATAAATGCACATTATGTGTGAAAGAATTTGTACATGTTATATTCGATGAAAATAACCCCTTGGTCGAGAAAGGAATTACTGCAGGTAATAAAGAACAAGCTAAGGAAACTCAAGAGACAAGCAAATCTCAAGAGTCAACTGATAAATCTGCTACGATAAAGTCAACTAATAAAATCACCAACAGTGTACCAGATCATCCGATCGAGTCGACTACTAATGTAGTGAGTCTAAATGAATGGAGAAGCAGACATGAATATCCTCAAAAATTCATCATAAGGGATCCAAATGAAGGTATGAAAACCAGAGTAGCTCTCAAAAAGAAAGCAAATTTAGCATTAATCTCTCAGGTTGAACCAAAGAATATAGAGGAAGCCCTAAAAGATTCAAGTTGGGTACGAGCAATACAAGAAGAGCTAAATCAGTTTGGTAAAAATCAAGTGTGGAAACTGATACCCAAACCTGAAAATGTCTCTGTAATCGGAACAAAGTGGGTCTTCAAAAATAAATTGAATGAGGATGGAAAGGTCGTAAGACAATAAAGCCAGATTAGTTGCTAAGGGATATTCACAGCAGGAAGGAGTTGACTATGATGAAACTTTCACTCCAGTAGTTCGCTTGGAGTCGATACGAATCCTTCTGGCATATGATCATTTAAGGGATTTAGGTTGTTTCAGATGGACGTCAAAAGTGCCTTTTTGAATGGATTTATTGAGGAAGAGGTATACGTGAAACAACCGTCTGGATTTGTAGATTCAAATTTTCCCTACCATGTATATAAGCTCACTAAGGCACTATATGGACTAAAGCAAGCTCCACGTGCATGGTATGATAGACTTAGTTCCTTTTTATTGGTCATGGCTTCACAGGAGGTAAAGTAGACACTACCTTGTTTATTAAAAGATCATCAGAAGGTAATCTCATTATTCAGATTTATGTTGATGATTTGGTAGTGCTAACCCTCTTATGTGCAAGGAATTTTCAAATCTTATGCAAAGTGAATTTGAAATAAGCATGATGGGAGAGCTAACATTCTTCCTGTGACTTCAAATTCAACAATCTGAAGAAGGAACCTTTATATGTCAGACCAAATACACAAAGGAACTGATTCAAAAATTTGGCATGAGCAATGCAAAATCCATTGGCACACCAATGAGTCCTTCAACACGTCTAGACAAAGATGAACAAGGAATCCCTGATGATGAAACTAAGTATCGTGGAATGATTGGATTATTATTGTATCTGACTGCAAGTCGATCAGATATTATGTTCAGTGCATGTAAATGTGTCAGGTTTCAGTCAGCTCCTAAGAAATCTCATCTGACTATTGTAAAGAAAATCATTCGATATCTCATCGGGACTATCTCCCATGGACTATGGTAAACTCTTTTAAATTAGAAGGATTTTCAGATGCTGACCTTGCAGGTGATAAGGAAGATAGAAAGAGCACAAGTGGTACATGTCAATTACTTGGAAAGGCATTGATATCCTGGAACAGTAAAGAACAAGTATCAGTTGCATTATCTAGCACTGAGGCTGAATGCATTTCTATTGGACAATGCTGTGCACAATTACTGTGGATGTCCCATCAACTAGGTGACTATGAACTTTCCTTTAAACCTATGCAAATTTTTTGTGATAATTCAAGTGCTATTTGTCTTTCAAAAAATCCTGTGCATCATTCTAGAGAAAAGCATATAGATATCAAGCATCATTTTATTAGAGATCATGTTCTTAAGAGAGACATAGAAATATCTTTTGTTGGAACAACTGATCAGTTAGCAGATATTTTTACTAAACCATTATTAGAGGATAGATTTTGTGTTTTAAGAAAATTACTTGGCATTACTTTCTTGAATAATAACCTATAGAACCTATGTGTAATACGGTTACTTTTGTAGGTTTAATAATTGTCCTTTACTCTTGCATTAATTACGCCTCCATTTTCCCTCTCTTTTCCTCTTCTTTCACTGTAGTTCCGTCGTTCAAAGTTGGAAAACCAATCATCACATCTATTCGAGTGACGACTTTTCCTTTTCTATACTCAACCATCAGAAGGTTCTCTTCTTAAGGCGGAGATCTCTTTTCTATCACTCTCATTCTTATCATCTAGAAGACCCTTCTCCGAAGCTCTGCTCAAACCACTTTCCTTCAATGGCAAAACAACCCAAGAACCCATCCGCTTCCACCAGAAAAAGTACCCGCTCCAAAGCAAAACCCCTTCTATGCCCCTAGAACAAGTAGAACTAGGGTCCGACCACTTTGAGGGTTTCGATTCTTTGCAGGGAGACTTGTCTGATCATTCTCAAATCTTAGGAGAAAAAGCCCTAGGAAAACGACCTATGGAAGACCCCCCTGTTTCCTCGACTCCAAAGAAATCCAAGATAGATCTTTCTGGCTCTCTAGAATCTGACCTGAATTTCTGGGATTCTCCAAACAGGGATCTCTTCATTTCCTTGAAATACAAGCCCATTGCTCATGGAAGGGTAGTCAACCTTGACGACATGGAAGCCCTAAATTGCAAAGTAAAAAATCTCTTTGTTCATCAAGGGTGGTTTAAGTTTCTCTCTATTCCTCTGCCTAAGGTATAGGAACCCCTGGTAAAGATATTTTATGTTAATCTTCGCTTTAGTAAACCTGATAGGTTGGAATCCTTAGTGTTAGGTAAGCGCATTATTCTTGATTGTGACTTGTTTGATTCGCTCTTTCAGTGTAAATGTTCTGGTTTTCCTATGCTTTTCAAAAATACCTGGCCCGATGATTTTGAAATTTCCTTTGATCAAGCTAAACGGTGTATTACTGAGTGTCCCGCTAACTCCCTTCCCAACCAGTTAGGCTCCAGTGATGTTCATTTCGAAACTCAAGTCCTAGCTCACATTGTAGCAACTACTCTGCTTCCACGGACTAGTTCCTTTTCCACCTTCTCTCAAAGAGACACTTTCTTAGTATACTGCCTTGTGACCAAACTCAAAGTCAAGTTATCCTCCCGGGTAATTAATTTCATGATTGAAAGTGCAGAAGATCCCACCAGTCTACCCTATGGCATGGCCATCACTCACATCCTAGAAGCTCACCAAATTTCCCTATCTGCTTATCCCTTTATCACTATTTCAAAATCTTACAATTCTAGAGCCTTTGCTAGTATGGGATATGTGAGTGTGAAGGGCTCCTGGGTTAAGAAGCACGAAGGTGATGTAAAGCATGCTCCTATAGATCCTAAACCTAAACCCTTTGCCTTTCATCCCAGCCCTGGTGATCCTGATCTTAGTGAGAAGCTTTGTGCCATTGACATTCAACTCTCTGAAATAAAAAATCTCCTCACAACCACTAATTCAAATGTTGGTGACATTCATTCCATCTCCAAAGAAATAAGGTCTGATGTGTCCAAGATAAGAGTTGTCGTTCTCAGGGTAAGGGAGAACGCTGTCAAGGCTTTTAGAGAGATTCATAAAAGGTTAGATGGAGTAAGCATCTCAGCCAATGCCAGCTTTGAACAACTAAAGGAGGCCATCTGCAACACTCTTACCTATTTTCTGTGTTGTTAATGTGATTGCTTAAGACAATTTTTTTTGTTATGCTGTTATTGGGCTGTTCACTCAGCCATTGGACAATTTCTATTTTTTGTTTTGTTTTGGTTGTTTCTTTTTGGACTACAACTCTGCTGCATAATGCTATATATTCTGGTTTAGTTTGTGGTTTGTTCTGTCTATTCCCTTTTTGCTAATGCCAAAAAAGGGAGAAGAGTATATGTATCTGTATACAGGTATAGTCGACTGAAAGGCAAATGTACATTAGCATCCTTTATGGCAAGAGTCGACTACAACATCTGTAACCATGGACTAGTCAACTGCATGAACTGATGGGGAGTAAAACACAAGGAAGTCAACTGTTGTTTATACATATATATAATTTTGTTATCATCAAAAAGGGGGAGATTGTTAGATCTGATTTTAATGATGCAAATAATACATCTGTGCGAAAATATTGGATAATCAGTCAGAGATTGAAGAAATTAATCAAGAAGCTTAAGGAAAGAAACCAATCAGCAAAGATCACGAAATCAATAGACAGCTACGATGGAAAGAATCAAGCAAGCCTAAACTTAAGGCATCAATCAGCACATTAGCATCGAAGATCCTGAACTCTTAGATTGGCGAAATCATTGATAAAGGATCATATAGAAACATATGGATTGATGGAATATGGGCGCGATTAAAGGAAGACGAAATCATAGAAGATACAAATAGAATCAATCATAGCTAAACTCAAGGAATCAGATAAATCAAGATCGTACTGAATATTCATCAAGAGTCTAATATAGAAGATCAAGATCCCGAGTTAAACAGAGCCGTTGAAGAACAACTTTATTCTTGGAAAGAATCAATCTCTTTCCAAGGATCAAATCTCTTGGGTTGGCAAATCTCCCAAGAATTCAAGCCTCTCTATCAAAGTATTTAAACCTGTAATCACACCTTAGCTGGATATACTTTGATCGAACCAAACACTCTATCTTTGTTCTACTACAAACAAACATGGTAGCTCTTTAAAGACATGTTGTGTAACAAGTTAGAGAAGGAAGAGAGAACAATACTGGTAAGGCATTGTATCAAAAGAGACGAGTGATATAGGAACTGAACTATCACATCATTTCCATTGTACTCAAGAAATGCATTCACTAAATAGAACTCCCATGCAACCCAAGGGGACTAGACTAGGATTCACATTGAATTTGAACCAGTATAAAAATTCTGATGTCTTTAATTCCTGCACTTACTTTCTACATCTTATATTTTGTTATTACAACTGTTAGTTTATTGCATCTAGTTGACTAATTGAAAACCCAGTCAACTAGCAGAGATTAAGTTTAAAAATATACAATTCACCTCTCCTCTTGTACTTTTAGCCTTCGCTTTTTAAGCGAAGGCATATAAATTTTTTAATTAATATCAAATATATCCTCTTTTTATTATGTCATTGCTTAAATTCTATGTTTCTCTACTCTATCATGTAGTGTGCACATATATGGCATGAGTTAGCTTTGCTAGACTTCTTTATGTTGTTTATTTGTCTGTGCCTTTTTACTGATGCCAAAACGGAGAATAATAAAAGTGTAGTAGATAAAAATGAGAAATAAGGAAGGCATAAAGTCAGGGGGAACTAATTGTGAAACTTATGTTCTCCTGTTACTTAATCTGGTTCTCACTGCTCTAAATCAACTTTATCAATGTTAAGTTTGTCATTATCAAAAAGGGGGAAATTGATAGGTTTTAAATGTCCTTGCCTTATGTTTTGATGATCTAACAAACTTACTGTTAAGAACCAGATAGGGAATCTGACCTACTTGGACTATACTGCAAGTTTAACAGATTCCAGCTAAATGTGAACTGCTACAGCTTCAGGAGCTAGGAAACCAAACAAGGACCTGATACCCTTGTGGTTCCCTCATAGCAGTACAAAGTCAATTGGACATAGCTAGAAACGAAGTGACCGCCTGCACTGTTTTTGCCATACTGCAGTGTTTCTAGTGCCCACTCATTCATTGACCAACTAAAGTGCTCGCATCATTTCAAGTGATATGATCAAGGTGTACCAACAATGAGTTTATACTGAAACATCAATTGAATGTTTCAGTTTCTCATTCAAGACTTCTGCAAAAACAGAGAAATCAATTCTCACGAGCTTGAAGAACAAAGTTGAACGCTACTATGGACCAGTTCCTAAAGTCAGTATTCTGTTGTCCTTAGTTGAGTTGTAACTTTGTTATTTTACTTATCGTATCTCCTAAATTGCTTAGCTAGAAGCATTGATTAGGAATCTTCTTGTAAAATCCGTAAACTCTTTGAGTGTATGTTGTGACTAGGTTTAGTCATAAGAAAAAGCCTTAGCAATTGTAGAGTGACAAAGTGGCTTGTGGTGAGAGCAACACAAGTTAGTGAAAATCTTTGTAACTAGGGAGTCACAAAGTGGTTTGTGGTAAGAGTACCACATGTTAGTTGAGTTGAATTCTTTATAATGGAGTCATTACAAAGTGGCTTGTAATAGGTTTTTACAAGTTAGTGAAGTTGAAAGCCTACAGGTGTAGGTCGTGGTTTTTGGTCCCCTTATGTGGGATTTTTCCACGTAAAAATCCCTTGTCTCATTTACTTACGATTTATTAGAATTCTCAGTAGAATCTCATAGAGGACCAGGTACTCAACTGTTTGGTGGACACATACAAACTAACACATTGACCTACCCAAAGATTTCTACACGGCAAAAGAATTAGTTTCCAAGTTGGGTCTTTCATCAGAGAGGATTCATTGTTGTGAGAATGGTTGCATGTTATTCTATAAGGATCATGCATCTCTAAAGAGCTACAAATTTTGTAACAAGCCTCGTTACAAGGATGCCACAAATGATAAAAAGAAGAAGACCTGGGTGAAGGCGATGCACTACTTACCCTTTATACCAAGATTAAAGAGGTTGTATGCATCAATGAGCTCCGCTCCTCATATGAGATGGCATTATGAGCATAGAAGACCGGATGGTGTTCTATGTCATCCTTCAGAAAGGGAAGCATGGAAGAATTTTGATAGGCTGTTCCCCGACTTTGCTAATGAACCAAGCAATATTAGGTTGGGATTATGCACTGATGGATTCACTCCATTTGCAGCCTCTGCTGAACCATATTCATGTTGGCCGGTGCTTGTTACGTTGTATAATCTTCCACCTAAGTTATGTATGACAAGTCCATATTTGTTTCTAACTTGTATTGTTCCAGGTCCACGTAATCCAAAAAAGTTGATTAATGTTTACATGCAGCCTTTGATTGATGAGTTGAAGTTATTGTGGAATCAAGGCGTGGAAACATATGATGTATCAACTAAGCAAAACTTTAGATTGTGTGCTACTTTGATATGGACTATAAATGATTTTCCTGCTTATGGAATGATATCTGGGTGGTCAACTGCCGAAAAGTTAGCTTGCCCGACTTGTATGGAAAATACAAAGACATTCACTCTGAAACATGGAGGTAAGAACACATGGTTTGACTGCCATTGTCGCTTCTTGGCAATGGATCATGAGTTTAGGAGAAATAGTAGTGCATTTATAAAGAACAAAACTTATTATGATAAGCGACCATCCATCTTGTCTCCAGAAGAGATTTGGAACAGAGTTAGGGATCTGCATAAGGTAACAGAGTATCCCTTGGCTAATAAGATACCTAGTTATGGTGTTACAAACAACTGGACTAAATAGAGCATATTCTGGGAGTTACCTTATTGGAAGCACAATCTTCTTCGACATAATCTTGATGTCATGCATATCGAAAAGAACATTTTTGATAACTTGTTTAATACTGTGATGGATGTAAACAACAAGGCAAAGGATAAGCCATGGTGGACTTAAAGGAATATTGTAGGTGAAGTAAGTTGTACTTGACATATTTGAACAACAAGATTTAGAAACCCAAGGCCAATTTTACCTTGACCTTGGAGGAGATAAGAGAGATTTGTGATTGGGTTAATAATTTGAGTATGCCTGATGGGTATTCATCAAACTTGTCTAGGTGTGTTGACATGAAAGAAGGAAAGTTGATGTCTATGAAAAGCCACAATTGTCACATTTTCATGGAATCTTTGATTCCTTTTGCGTTTAATGCATTGCCTGATAGAATATGGAAGCCTATCACAGAGGTAAGCTTATTTTTCAAGGAGTTGTGTTCTAGAACCTTGAGGGTGGAGAACTTAACATACATGGAGAATAACATTCACATAACTTTAAACAAGCTGACAAAAATTTTCCTTCTTGGTTTTCTTGACGTAATGGAACATCTACTAATTCACCTTGCACAAGAGGCATGGCTTGGAGGGCCAATTCAATGCAGATGGATTTATCCATTTGAGAGGTAATGAATGACGATTAGTCATTAATCCTTATGTGTTTCATTTTAACATCATTCTATCTAAAAATAATGCTAATATGCACGATTATTGGCAAATGTAAGCGGACTATCAAAAATAGATCTAGGATTGAAGGATTGATTTGTGAGGCATATGTGGTTAGAGAAACTTCTTATTTTTGTTCATATTATCTTGAACATGATGTTCCATGTTTGAGAAATAGACCTGATCGGTATGATGATAGAGGCACCAATCCTTTTTATCCACCATTTTCCATATTCAATCAACCAGGTAAAGGCGGTCCAAAACATAGTTCAAAACGGCTTTTGAGTGAGATGGAACTAAAGTCGGCTACAAAACATGTGCTTTTGAATTGCCTAGAGGTCCAACCTTACTATAAGTAAGTATACATTTATATTATTATCGACATATATTAAAGATTCATCATTGTTTTAAGTAATGACATTTCTTAGTTTGTCGAACAGTTAGTTTGTGGCTTCATATGGGCAAGAACGTGTTTATCAAAAGTTTTTAGAATGGTTTAATGTCACGACCTCGGTTCGCCCTCCGTGAACCATCGTGATGGCACCTAGTCTCTACGACTAGGTAAGCCTAAATTGTGAAAGATAACAAAACTTGAGGAAGTAAAAACAATTTAAAAACAGAAATAAAACAATAATAGTGTTTAAATGTGTCGCTCGGCATACACCATATATAAGTCTCAAAAACCAATATCTAAATCCAAGACCCGGAAACCCACAAATCACAAGCTAAGATCAATACTACATAGCTCTAACTCCGGAATGACTAATAAGAACAGAAAAGTACAGAAGGGCTAAGTACTAAAAGCAGGAATAGAAAGGGACTTCTCGGTCTGCGGATGTGGCAGATGTACCTCGAAGTCTCTAGAGCAGTCACCTCCTCAAAGATGATAGGCATGGGTAGCGGTACCTAAATCTGCACATGAAAAACATGCGTAGAAGAGGCATGAGTATACCATAGCGGTACTCAGTAAGTACCAAGCCTAACCTCGGTTGGGTAGTGACGAGGAAGGTTAGGGCCCTACTGATATTAAATAATTATAAAGATGACATGATAATATGAGCAGTACAATTGAGAATCTACAGCACGAATCAACACATGATAATAAGAGTACAATAACGGGAACAGAGATGAAGGCAAACAACAAGGAAGTAATCGGGGATCTCTCAGTATCCCGAGGATCTCTTAGTACCCTCAATATATGCCAGGGATCTCTCAGTATCCTCAATACATGTTAGGGATCTATTGGTATCTCGAGGATCTCTTGGTATCCTCAATATATTCTAGGGATCTCTTGGTATCCCGAGGATCTCTTGGTATCCTCAATATACGTGCCAGGGATCTCTTGGTATCCCGCACCTCAGTCCAGATCATAAATACGTACAGTGGATCTCCCAGGATGTCGTCCCGTAGTCCCAAATTAAAAACACATAGAAGCAACACAAGAATACTCAATTAAATGCAAATTTCATACAAAGTAAATAGTTAATTCTAGCCTAACATGTTTCACGTAATGCAATTAAAGCAGTTTAAGCAAATAGGCAATTAAGTCAACTAAACATGCTTTTCTAAACTACAACAGGCTAAATTCGCAAGTAGAATAAAGCAGGAAAAAGGAACTCAGTTGAAATACTTAAAGTAAAACCAGATTTTCAACAATTAGCTCAAGTACGCACTCGTCACCTCACGTACAAGACATTTCAATTACCAAATATATCATATCCTAAGGGGAAGGTCCCCCACACAAGGTTAGACAAGCCACATACCTCGAACCAGCTAAAAAATCAATCTGAAACCACGCTCTTGCCACGAGTACTCGACTCCAAATGGCCCAAATCAATTCAATTCAATTTCATAATGTAAATATCACTTCAAGTAACTGATTCTACAATTAAATTCTAAGCTAATACGCGAAATTAGGTAATTCTTCCCTTGTATCTTCAAAAGTCTAGACGCGTAGGCAATCACCCTACCGTCCTTCATCAACACCGCTCTGAGGCCAATCCTCGAGGCATCGCAATAGACCGTATAAGACCCCAAACCTATAGGCAATATCAAAACTGTGGTTGTAGTCAAAGCTATCTTGAGCTTTTGAAAGCTCAACTCACACTCCTCCGTCTACTAAAATGGAGCACCCTTCTGGGTCAACCTGGTCATAGGGGCTACAATCGATGAAAACCCCTCCACAAAACAATGGTAGTAACCTTCCAAACTAAGGAAACTGCGGATCAATGTAGCTGATGATGGTCTGGGCCAACTCTGCACGGCCTCTATCTTCTTCGGATCCACCTGAATACCCTCACTCGATACCATGTGGCCTAAGAATGCCACAGAATCCAACCAAAACTCACATTTCAAGAACTTAGCATATAACTTCTTCTCTCTCAAAGTCTGAACCACAATGCTCAGGTGCTGCTCATGATCTTCCCGACTCTGAGAATTCACCAGGATATCATCAATAAAGACAATGATGAACGAGTCAAGATACGGCCGGAACACACTGCACATCAAATGCATAAAGGTTGTTGGGGCATTGGTCAGCCCAAATGACATGACAAGGAACACGTAATCACCATACCGAGTCCTAAAAGCAGTCTTCGGGATGTCTGGCTCCCGAATCTTCAACTGATGGTAACTTGAGCGCAAATCAATCTTAGAAAACGCTCATGCACCTTGAAGCTGGTCAAACAAATTATCAATACGAGGCAAAGGATAACGGTTCTTCACTGTAACCTTGTTCAATTGGCGGTAATCAATACACATACACATAGAACCATTATTTTTCTTCACAAACAAGACAGGAGCACCCCAAGGTGAAAAACTGGGCCGAATAAAACCCTTATCATGCAATTCCTGCAACTGATCCTTCAACTCCTTCAACTTAGGAGGAGCCATATGATACGAAGAAATAGAAATGGGCTGAGTGCCCAACAACAGATCAATGCCAAAATCAATATCTCTATCACGCGGCATGCCCGGAAGATCAGCTCAGAACACATCGGGATAATCCCGCACTATTGGGACTGAATCAACTGAAGGGGTATCAATACTAACATCTCTCACATAAGCTAAATACGTGCCACACCCCTTCTCACCCATACGCTGAGCCTTAAGGAAAGAAATAACTCTACTGGGAGTGTGATCTAAAGTACCCCTCCACTCAACACTCGGTACAACTAGCATAGCTAGCTTCACGGTTTTGGCGTGACAATCAAGAATAGAATAATGGGGCGACAACCAGTCCATGCCCAAGATAATATCAAAATCAACCATGTAGAGTAACAATAGATCGGCTCTAGTCTCAAAACCACTAAGAGCAACCAAACACGACCAATAAACACAGTCCACAACAAGAGAATCTCCCACAAGAGTAGAAACATACATAAGAGAACTCAAAGAATCCCGAGGTACTCCCAAATGCGGAGCAAAATAAGAAGACACATAAGAGTAAGTAGAGCCTGGATCGAATAGAACCGATGCATCTCTGCGGCAAACCAATATAATACCTGTGATGACAGAATTGCAGGCAACAGCTTCGGTACGGGCAGGAAGGGCATAGTATTTGGATTGGCCTCCCCTTGAAGGAAACCTTACCTCCCCGACCTCCACCTCTAGCTGGCTGAGCAGATGGGGCAGCAACTGGAGCTGTAATCATAGCTTGAGAACTCTGCGGAGCACACTATGGCTGAGAAATCTGTGGAGGTACACTCCTCCCATGTCTAGGGCAATCCCTTACCACGTGGTGTGTGTCACCACACTCAAAACAAGCTCTGGGAGGACGTGGTGACTACGACTAGCTAGGGCCAGGTCTGTTGGACTGACCTCTAAAAGTACCCCACGCAGGAGGCGCGCTAGAAACCAGAGGTGCATAATAAGGCTACTGAGGTCTAGGAGGAGTTGGAGCACTACTGGCTGCTGGAAGAGCTGAATGAACAGGGCAACACATATAACCCCTACAATGACGACCTGCAACTAGGGTACGGGCACCAGAGTAATGGCCCGACTCTCGAGACCTCTTGGCCTCCCTCTCCTCTCTCTCCCTAGCATGCATACCCTTAATCCTCCTAGCAATGCTCACCACCTACTAATAAGAAATATCTATCTCCAACTCACGAGCCATACTAGATCTGGTGCTGGGAATAAGCCCCTTAATAAACTGGCGAACCCTCTCGCGAACAGTAGAAACCAAGGCTGGTGCATGCCTAGCCAAACTGGTATAACGGACAACATAATGCTCAAAATCTGCGGGCCATGTGTCCCTAAGGCTCTAAGGAACATACTCCCTCAGGAACAGATCTGAAAACTGAGCCCAAGTCAGTGAAGCAGCCTCATCTGGACTGTCTAACTCATATGTGCGCCACCACTCATAGGCGGCTCCTCGAAGCTGGAAGGTAGTAAAAGAAACCCCGCTCGATCCTAAGATAACCATGGTATGGAGAATGCGGTAACGCTCATCAAGAAATCCCAGAGCATCCTCCAATGCTAGACCACTGAATACAGGAGGCTTGTACTTCTTGAACCTCTCAAGCTTCAGCTGCTCATCCTCGGAAGTCACTGCCCCATCCTCGAGCTGAACTGGCACTACAGGTGGAACAGGGATAATCTTAGGGACTTGCTCAACATGCAATCTCTTCTCAGGAGTGCCGGTGGCGGGAGTCTGTGCTCCTTCCCCGGCCTTGGACATAGCTACAACAAAGGGAAGCAACCCTGCCTGAGCCAAAGTGGTGTACGTGCTCATGAACTGTGCCAAAGTCTCCAAAAAAGCTGGAGTAATAGTAGCAGTAGGCTTGTCAGGTGCCTGGACTCCGGCTGGATCCACTGGTGGTACCTCGGCGGTAGCTCGCACAGGTGCCCTGGCTGCACCACGTGCGCGTCCTCCGCCTCTACCCCGGCCTCGACCTCTGACGGCTGCAATAGGGGGTGCGGGTGCTTGATCGTCTCGAGTAGCAGGTGTCCTCACCATCTGTGAGAGAATAGAAGACAGAAGTTTAGAATTGTGATGTCAAAATATCGCACGATAAGGAAATCAAATGAAGTGGAAATTTTCCTAACAGTTACATAGCCTCTCGTAGATAAGTACAAATGTCTCTGTACTGATCAGCAAGACGCTAATAAACTGGCTTGTGATCTATGACTCCTATGAACCTAGAGCTCTAATACCAACTTGTCACGACCTCGGTTTTCCCTCCGTGAACCATCGTGACGGCACCTAGTCTCTACGACTAAGTAAGCCTAAATTGTGAAAGATAACCAAACTTGCGGAAGTAAAAACAATTTAAAAACAGAAATAAAACAATAATAGTGTTTAAATATGCCGCTCGGCATATACCATATATAAGTCTCAAAAACTAATATCTAAATCCAAGACCCAAAAACCCACGAATCACAAGCTAAGATCAATACTACATAACTCTAACTCCGGAATGTCTAATAAGAACAGAAAAGTACAGAAGGGCTAAATACTAAAAGCAGAAATAGAAAGGGACTTCTCGGTCTGCGGACGCGGCAGATGTACCTCGAAGTCTCTAGAGCAGTCGCCTCCTCAAAGATGATAGGCATGGGTAGCGGTACCTAAATCTGCACATGAAAAACATGCGTAGAAGAGGCATGAGTACACCACAACAGTACTCAGTAAGTGCCAAGCCTAACCTCAGTTAGGTAGTGACGAGGAAGGTTAGGGCCCTACTGAGATTAAATAATTATAAAGATGACATGATAAGATGAGCAGTATAATTGAGAATCTACAGCAAGAATCTACACATGATAATAAGAGTACAATAACGGGAACAGAAATGAAGGCAAACCACAAGGAAGTAATCGGGGATCTCTCAGTATCCCGAGGATATCTTAGTACCCTCAATATATGTCAGGGATCTCTTGGTATTCTCAATACATGCTAGGGATCTCTTGGTATCCCGAGGATCTCTCGGTATCCCCATTATATGCTAGGGATCTCTTGGTATCCCGAGGATCTCTCGGTATCCTCATTATATGCTAGGGATCTCTTGGTATCCCGAGGATCTCTCGGTATCCTCAATATACGTGCCAGGGATCTCTTGGTATCCCGCACCTCAATCCAGATCATAAATACGTACAGGGAATCTCCCGGGATGCCATCCCGTAGTCCTAAATTAAAAACACATAGAAGCAACACAAGAATACTCAATTAAATGCAAATTTTGTACAAAGTAAACAGTTAATTCTAGCCTAACATGTTTCACGTAATGCAATTAAAGCAGTTTAAGGAAATAGGCAATTAAGTCAACTAAACATGCTTTTCTAAACTACAACAGGCTAAATTCGCAAGTAGAATAAAGCAGGAAAAAGGAACTCAATTGAAATACTTAAAGTAAAACCGGATTTTCAACAATTAGCTCAAGTACGCACTCGTCACCTCACATAAAAGGCATTTCAATTACCAAATATATCATATCCTAAGGAGAAGGTCTCCCACACAAGGTTAGAGAAGCCACTTACCTTGAACCGGCTCAAAAATCAATCTGAAATCACGCTCTTGCCACGAGTACTCGACTCCAAATGGCCCAAATCTATTCAATTCAATTTCATAATGTAAATAACACTTCAAGTAACTGATTCTACAATAAAATTCTAACCTAATACGCGAAAATTAGGCAAAATGACCAAAATGCCCCTCGGGCTCATGTCTCGAAATCGGGTGAACTTTAAATTTTCAGAAACCTTGTGCTCTCACGAGTCTGTACATAACAAGAACATTGAATTCGGAGTCCAAATGACCCCTCAAATCCTCATTAAAAAGTCTCTTAAACTCAAGCCCTAATTACCCATTTTTCCCAAATCTTTCATCACTAATTAGGTCTGTAATCACATAGAAACGAGTTATGAAGTCAAGGATGTTACCTCCAAGCGATTCCCCTCGAATCCTTCTTCTATCCCCTACAAAGAGCTCCAAAAATGATAATAATGGTGGAAATAAACCCCCCAAGTCGCGAAACCCCTTTTAAAATAATGCCTAGCAGTTTCCGCATCTGCGGTCCCGCTTCTGCGGAACAAACGTCGCATCTGCGACTTTCACTTAAAGAGCCAGCTTCCGCATCTGTGACTCCCAATCCGCAGATGCGGTACCGCTTCTGCGGTAATTCCACCGCTTCTGCGGTTCCTGAAGAAAAGACCAAAATCCGTTTCTGCGACGCCGCACCTGTGGTCCCCAAACCACAAATGCGAAAATACCAGAAGTAGCAAAAAATACAGCAGCTGCAACATTTCCTCAAACTTCTCTTTAACCATCTGAAATTACCCTGAGGCTCCCGGGACCTCAACCAAAGGTACCAACAAGTCACAAACCACTATCCAAACTTGTACCAATCCTTAAAACACCTAACACAATATCAAAACCTCGAATTAACCATGGATTTAAGCCTAAGAACTCCGAAATTCTCAAAGTACGCTTTCGATCAAAAAGTCTATCAAACCTCATCCAAATGACCTGAAGTTGTGCACACACGTGACATTCAACACTACAGAGCTACTCCAACTTCCGGAATTCTATTCCAATCCTCAAATCAAAATCTCACTATCAGACCGGAAACTTCAAAAATTCAACTTCCGGCATTTCAAGCCTAAATTAGCTACGGACCTCCAAAATACAATCCGAACACGATTGTAACCCCGAAATCATCCAACGGAGCTAACGGAACCATCAGATTTCCATTCCAAGGCCGTCTTCACACTGTTCCGACTACAGTCAACTTTCCAACACTTAAGCTCTCATTTAGGGACTAAGTGTCCCAAAACTCTCTGAAACTCAAAACCGAACATCCCGGCAAATCGAAATAGCAGAAATAAACTTGGGGAAAGAAATTAATAGGGGATCGGGGCATTAATTCTTAAGACAACCGATCGGGTCATCACATTTAAAGAATTTGTAAGTGTTACTTAATTTTTAATATGGTCTTATTAACGGTAAATTATAATAAGTTATATGTATTTAAATAATTCTAAATTATTTTACCCTTTATAGGTTCATAATCCCATTAATGGCGTAAATGACCAATTTTTGGAAGATATAGTTTAATGTCTAAGTACTATATTAATGGGTACAAGTTTCATATAGAATAATGGTCTAAGGGTAAAAAAAACAAATAATAGTGGTGTGTGTATGAAAGCCGATAGGGATATTGATTATTATGATGCGCTTCAAAAGATCATAGAACTTGAGTATTAAGTGGGTTGGCGAAGAAAAAATTAGTACTCTTTCGGTGTAAGTGGTATGATCCAACACCAAATAGAGGCACGAAAGTGCATCCACAATACAAAATTATTGAAATAAAGCATACGGGGAGGTATAGACTCTATGACCCATTTATTATGTTACATCTCGCATTTTCGTACGTTAAAAGTTTCGTCTTCGGTTAACCGACGTAGAATCGGGGATGAGATCATCTTGATGTTAACATATTAACGTTATTTATAACAAGCGATAAATAAGTGTTATGAGGGATAAAGGAGTATACGGATTAACGAAAACGAGTTTCGTTGAAAGTGGTCAATTTCGAATTATATTACGGGTCGAGCGATAATACCCGATAATTATGAACTAGTACCATGCAAGGTACCATATGACCATGGTAGTATAATATATAAAGTATATATGAAGTATTTTAAAAATAAATAGAATTTTAAGAAATTTGGGGCAAATTTTAAATTATGCGGGTAATTGATTAATTACCGGATAACAGGACATTACCCGATTAACTAATAAGTAGATAAAAAAATTAATAAAATAACCTCTCAAACGTGGCAAGAAGCCACCAATGTCAAAGAGTGACTAAGGAGTCACTATGCCTAGGTGGCAAACTAGGATTAAGTAAGAAATGGTTGTCTTTACAATCTGATATGAATCAAAATTCCAAGAAAACAAAAACGTGTTCCTTTCAAAATCTCAAGGATAATCCAAGGTGAATTATGCATGTTTAAGTATGATATAACAATAGCAACCATCTATGAGACCAAATATCATTGAGATGGATGTTCCTACTACAACTATTTCATCTCTGGAAACGTTGTCCATTTCCCTCTTTTAACCTTAATTGGTTTAACTCTTTGTCATTTGAAACCACTGGTTTAACTAATACAGAAAACATTAGTTCATTCCAAAGAAGCAATTTCGTCCATTAATTTCTAAGAAGTAGGGACAAATTTCGTTTAATCAACGTAGGTTTTCCAACGGAATATTATACGAAGTTTTCCCTACTCTAGGTATGTTATGGCCCTCCCCTCTTTCTTTTGGCATTGTCTAGATTATACGAAAGAAACGAGAAAATACATGGTTTGTATAAATTATTCTATTCATAGAAATAGTAGGGGTGTCTATATTCTTGATTCCCCATGAGAATTTTTTTTTCTTCTGTTCATGGGTCTTAGAATAATACGCAGTTGGAAAAATTTATCCGGAAAGAATATTGAGAATATTATGTATTTTTCATGTATTTCGTACATGTGCATTGACCCATGACCAGATGGCGTTATATACGCGTATATATGTAAATATATGTATATGGGATATGGGAAAAGGTTACGGTGTTATATACTCACCACCACCTGATCAGTTGGTATATGATGATGATATTGCCCACAGTGGCTAAAATATGATTCAAACGGTGTTATATACGCATATATATGTATGTATTCAAACGGCGTTATATATGCATATATATGTATGTATATATATATATATGGGATATGGGAAAGGTTATGGCGTTATATACGCACCACCACCTGATCAGCTGGTATATGTTGATGATATTGCCCACAGTGGCCAAGATGATATGATCGGATGCCCCCAGTGGCTTGATGATATTATGTACACCATACATATGCATGACATGACATTTACACACACATGCATGACATTATAAATGTTTCAGTATTTACAAAGTTAATCAAATTTAAAAATGTGTTTCAATATTCCATGTTTCATCTATGTCATTTACGTACTAATTTCCATGCCTTACATACTCAGTACATTTTTCGTACTGACGCCCTATTTTACAGAGCCTGCGTTTCATGCCCGCATGTGCAGGTAGGCAAGCTGACGGTCCCCATTCTTAGGATCCCTGATCAGCAAGAGTTGGCGTGCTCCATTTGTTCGGAGCTGCTTTTATTGGTACGATACGTTTGTGCATATATATGTATATGAGTATGACGTGGCTCAGTCCCATCTTTGTACAGTTATGTTTCTGTTATAGGTCTGTAGACAATATGTCTAGTTGGGTTGTATGTGGCCTTGTCGGCTTTCAGTTTTTGATTTATAGTTGTCTATAGCAGCCTTGCCGGCTGTCCCACTATACGTACATATGCCTTGATGGCAGGCTTCTTTCACGTATGTTAATTTTGTAATGTAGCCGATGTTATTCAGGTTCATATTTTAGACGCATGCTTAGGGGTGTTTGACAGGTAAGACTCAGGCGCCCGTCGCGGCCCATCGGTTTGGGTCGTGACAAAAGTGGTATCAGAGCAGTTCTATCCTAGGATTGTCTCTAGACCGTGTCTAGTAGAGTCTTGTTTATGGGTGTGTCGTGCACCACACTTATAGACAGGAGGCTACAGGACATATAGGATGTTACCCTCTTTTCTTATCTTAGATCGTACAATATAAGCATTCGTGTTCCTAACGATGTGTTACGTGTTTAGCGATGCCTACAAAGACTACAGCCGCTAGCACAGGTCAGAAGGCTACAAAGGTGCCAAAAAGAGAGATAAGTTATACTATGGAATCAGACCCATCAGAGATCATGTGTTCTATTAAGGAGGATCCATCCGAGGATCCATATGACCTATCCGTTCGAGTTGTTTCAACCACTCTGGCAGTAGATAGGGTGAGAGGAGTTCCGACCTCACCAAGGCCCTTAGTTTCACAGCCCGTTGATCAAGGTATGAGGGGAGTAGTGCATGGATTCGCATAGCCGGGATTCCCTCAGGCTCAAAACTATGTCAAGGTATTTGAGGACACCAGCTCTTCTGAGGTTCCAGATAGTCCACAGTCTTGGGAGTCTGTCAATCAATGTTCTTCAGTGTATGTTATGGGATACGCAGAGGAAGAAGATAGTAGTCGGGCCAAGAGAAGGAAGGTAACTGATAAGGACATGAAGATTCCGCTTCGGAGTGTGTCTGATCGAGGTTCTTATGTAGGACGAGGAAAAGACCCTCTATTGTAGGCTTCCTACAAGTGTCAGTTTTTGGTTGGTGAGTTCCACCTCTTCTTAGAATATTACCATGTCAGGGTTTTAAAGGTGTTTGGTTGTTTTATGAGGATGTAGGGAGCCCCGTCCCGACTTGTAT
The DNA here is from genome assembly GCF_000393655.2 of Nicotiana sylvestris. NCBI lineage: Eukaryota > Viridiplantae > Streptophyta > Magnoliopsida > Solanales > Solanaceae > Nicotiana > Nicotiana sylvestris. The sequence goes on along the minus strand of NC_091068.1, from coordinate 83,706,395 downwards.
ATATATTGGTTGTGACTACTTAGAGGCTTTGCAGATAGTATCATGTATATAGTTTTGGGTATGATATGTCTACGGCCTAGTCGACCCCTATGTATATAAACCTTTTTTCTAAATTAGTTATGCGAGTTAAGTCTTAATGTTGTTATATATATATATATATATATATGGATGTTGCCGCAATGACCCATGATATATTTGAGAACAAACAAGGATAAGGTACGTGGTGCTCGGTTAGGTAGGACTTGATATTATAATTGATATGGATTGATTGGCCTTTTGTTATGCTAACGTCAAGTATAGACCAAAGGTGGGTTGATTTCAGTTTCTAGGAAAGCCTGTTTTAGAATGGAAAGATAATACCGCATCACCAAGAGGTAAATTTATCTCTCATCTCAAGGCACGGAAGATAATCAGAAAGGACTACATTTATCACTAAGTTCGGGTTTGGGATACGAAAGTAGAGTTACCAACCATTCAGTCCATCCCTAAGATGAATGAGTTTCCCGATGTTTTCCCAATGAGCTTCCGGGTCTCTTGCCAGAGCAAGAAATTGAGTTTTCTATTGACCTACTACCAAATACTCACCCAATATCTATTCCTCCCTATAAGAAGGCCCCCACAGAGCTGAAAGAGTTGAAAGAACAACTAAAAGACTTGCTTGAAAAAGGTTTTATTAGACCTAGTACGTCACCGTGGGGAGCACCTGTGTTGTTTGTAAGGAAGAAAGATGGTTCCTTAAGAATATGTATTGATTATAGGCAACTGAATAAGGTGACGATCAAGAATAAGTACGCGCTCCCGAGGATTGACGACTTATTTGATCAGTTGCAAGGTGCCAAGTGATTTTCAAAGATAGACTTGAGGTCCGGGTATCATCAGGTAAGGGTTAAGGGTGAAGATATTCCGAAGACAGCATTCAGGACTAGATATGGGCACTTTGAGTTTCGGGTTATGTCGTTCGGTCTGATTAATGCTCTAGCAATATTCATGGATTTGATGAACTATGTGTTCAGGCCTTTCTTAGATCTGTTTGTAATTATATTTATTGATGATATATTGGTATATTCTCGTTTAGAGGATGATCATGTTGGTCATCTGCGTACGGTGCTCAGAGTTCTACAAGAAAGGAAGTTATATGCAAAATTTTCTAAGTGTGAATTCTGGTTGAACTCTGTAACTTTCCTTGGGCATATCATTTCAGAGGAAGACATCCGGGTGGATACACAAGAGACTGAGGCAGTGAAGACTTTGCCTAGACCCACAACACCGATGAAGGTTTGTAGCTTCTCCATTTGGCAAGATATTACAGGAAATTTGTAATTGTCTCGCTTAATGTTCCAAAATAACATAAGGAAATATATGATTCAAGTAAGATGAAGAAAGATTTCGAATAAGTATAGATAGATATATGTAGGTCGCAAGCTAAAAAGTATGGTAGAGCGACAAGTTTTTAGAAAGATACGAGGAAGGATAAGAAAGGATAAGTGAAAAGGTAACGGGAATGGGTAAGTCCTTAGGGTTAAGATCATAAGAGAGTTGATGGTTTCCCTAAGTTATAGGAGGCTCAATATAGCTCGAATGAACTCAAAGGAATCTAAGACTAGTAACGTTTAGAATAGATGAAATGTTGCCCTAATAGTGGGATAAGGGTGCAATTGTGAGGGATAAAAGATGAAGCTTGGGCCTCCAAAGAGGGGAATTTTCTGAATTGTGAAAGATTAGGAAAACTATGCAAGTTAACTTAGAAGCGAACTAGATTTCAATGGACCGACGCTTGTGAACGGAGTTTTCTATGCCTTAGAGGACAGATTAACTTCAGCACTGGTTCTAACACTTCCAGAAGTGACCGATAGTTACGTTATCTATTGTGACGCTTCAAGCATTGGATTAGGTTGTGTGCTGATGTAGCATGGTAAGGTTGTGGCTATGCTTCTAGACAACTAAGAAAGCACGAGAAGAACTACCCGACCCACGAGTTAGAGTTAGCCACGGTAATTCACTCACTAAAGATGTGGAGGCACTACTTGTATGGCATTCATGTTGATATCTATACAGATCATAAGAGCCTCCAGTACATCTTCAAGCAAAAGGAATTGAAACTTTGTCAAAGGAGATGGTTGGAGCTACTTAAAGACTATGACGTTTATATTTATACCATCCAAGGAAGGCAAACGTAGTTGCCGATGCTCTCAGCCGTATATCTATGGGTAGCCTATCGTATTTGTAGATAGAAAAGAGGGGAATAGCCCATGAGTTTCATCAGCTAGCTAGTCTTGGAGTTCGGTTACTGGACTCAGGTGACATTGGAATTACTCTTTAGGATACGGCAATATCTTCTTTAGTAACTAAAGTAAAGGAACGCCAGTACGAGGATCTTGTGCTAGTTCATTATAGAGATACCACTCTTCAGAAGGAGAAGACACCATTTGAAATTACCAAAGATGGGGTTCTCAGATATCAAGGCCGATTATGTGTACCTAATGTTGCAGGGCTGCATCGGCAGGTTATGGGAGAAGCTCACTATTCCCATTATTCTATCCATCCAGGAGCGACAAAGATGTATCATGACATCAGGGAAATATATTGGTGGGACAGAATGAAAAGGATATAGCATAATTTGTTGCTCAGTGCCCTAACTGTCAGCAAATTAAGATTGAGCATCAAAAACCCGGTGGATTATTGTAGGCTATGGAAATTCCGACTTGGAAATGGGAAATAATCAATATGGACTTCATCGTAAGCTTACCTCGTACCCAACGTAAGTTCGATTCGATATGGGTGATTGTTGATAGGCTCACAAAGTCAGCCCATTTTCTGCCCGTTAGAACTACATATTCCTCATGAGATTATACGAGGCTTTATATCAAGGAGATAGTACGACAGCATGGTGTCCCTGTATCTATTATCTCGGATAGAGGAGCTCAATTTACAGCTAACTTCTGGAGGTCCTTCCAAAAGGGATTGGGGACTCAAGTAAGTCTTAGTACAACATTTCACCCCCAGACAGACGGACAGGCTGAAGATACAATTCAAACACTAGAAGATATGTTACGAGCTTCTGTAATAGACTTCAAAGATAGCTGGGATGATCATATGCCGCTTATTGAGTTTGCATATAATAATAGCTACCATTCCAGTATTCAGATGGCTCCATACGAAGCTCTTTACGGACGAAAGTGTAGGTCTCCTATAGGGTGGTTCGACGTTGGAGAATCTAGATTACACGGGCCAGACCTGGTTCAGCAAGCCATAGAAAAAGTAAAGCTTATCAGGAATCAACTATTAACAGCTCAGAGTTGTCAGAAATCATATTCTGACATGCGACGTCGAGATTTAAAGTTCGGGGTTGATAACTGGGTATTCTTGAAGGTGTCGCCTATGAAGGGTGTGATAAGATTTGGCAAAAAGGGCAAAATTAGCCCACGGTATATTGGGCCTTATAGGATCATTCGTAGAGTGGGCCGAGTAGCTTATGAGTTAGAATTGCCCTCGGAATTGTAGTATGTCCATCCAGTTTTTCACGTATCTATGTTATGAAATTGGATTGGAGATCCTACCTGAGTGGTGCGCATGAATGATTTACAGATTACAGAGGACTTGTCATATGAGGAAATTCTGGTTGCCATTCTAGACCGACAAATCCGTAAGCTGCAGAATAAGGAGGTAGCCTCAGTGAAAGTTCTTTGGAGAAACAACAATGTGGAAGAAATGACCTGGGAGGCCGAGGAAAACATGAAGTTTATATATCCCTACCTATTTCCTCTTCCTGAGAAGGGTCCGACTGAGATGTCATAACCTCAAGGTGCATGTATAAATTCTTCTTTTGATTACTGTCGTTGTCCTATGTGTCGTTGAATTATTAAGCTTCTAAGGGGAGAATTGGTAGTAGTATTGTCACAAAAGGAGACCTTGCCAAAGTTATATGGATCACGAAGAGTGGAACATTTGAGGATGAATGTTTCTAAGGGGGGAAGGATGTTACATCTCGCATTTTCGTGCGTTAAAAGTTTCGTCTTCTGTTAACCGACATAGAATCGGGGATGAGATCATCTTGACGTTAACGTATTAACGTTATTGATAACAAGCAATAAATAAGTGTTATGAGGGATAAAAGAGTATACGGATTAACGAAAACGAGTTTCGTTGAAAGTGGTCAATTTGGAATTATATTACGGGTCGAGCGATAATACCCGATAATTATGAACTAGTACCATGAAAGGCACCATATGACCACGGTAGTATAATATATAAAGTATATATGAAGTATTTTAAAAATAAATAGAATTTTAAGTAATTTGGGGCAAATTTTAAATTATGCGGTAATTTATTAATTACCGGGTAACAGGACATTACCCGATTAACTAATAAGTAGATAAAAAAATTAATAAAATAACCTCTCAAACATGGCAAGAAGCCACCAATGTCAAAGAGTGACTAAGGAGTCACAATGCCTAGGTGGCAAACTAGGATTAAGTAAGACATGGTTGTCTTTACAATCTGATATGAATTAAAATTCCAAGAAAACAAAAACGTGTTCCTTTCAAAATTTCAAGGATAATCCAAGGTGAATTATGCAGGTTTAAGTATGATATAACAATAGCAACCATCTATGAGACCAAATATCATTGAGATGGATGTTCCTACTACAACTATTTCATCTCTGGAAACGTTGTCCATTTCCCTCTTTTAACCTTAATTGGTTTAACTCTTTGGCATTTGAAACCACTGGCTCAACTAATACAGAAAACGTTAGTTCATTCCAAAGAAGCAATTTCGTCCATGAATTTCTAAGAAGTAGGGACAAATTTCGTTTAATCAACGAAGGTTTTCCAACGGAATATTATACGAAGTTTTCCCTACTCCAGGTATGTTAAGGCCCTCCCCTCTTTCTTTTGGCATGTTCTAGATTATACGAAAGAAACGAGAAAATACACAGTTTGTATAAATTATTCTATTCATAGAAATAGTAGGGGTGTCTATATTCTTGATTCCCCATGAGAATTATTAATTTCTTCTGTTCATAGGTCTCAGAATAATACACAGTTGGAAAAATTTATCCGGAAGGAATATTGAGATTATTATGTATTTTTCATGCATTTCGTACATGTGCATTGACCCATGACCAGATGGCGTTATATACGCATATATATGTAAATATATGTATATGGGATATGGGAAAAGGTTACGGCGTTATATACGCACCACGACCTGATCAGTTGGTATATGGTGATGATATTGCCCTAGTGGCTAAAATATGATTCAAACAGCGTTATATACGCGTATATATGTATGTATTCAAACGGCGTTATATACGCATATATATCTATGTATATATATGTATATGGGATATGGGAAAGGTTATGGCATTATATATGCACCACCACCTGAACAGCTGGTATATGTTGATGATATTGCCCACAGTGGCCGAGATGATATGATGGGATGCCCCCAGTGGCTTGATGATATTATGTACACCATACCTATGCATGGCATGACATTTACACACATGTGCATGACGTTATAAACATTTCAGTATTTACAAAGTTAATCAAATTTAAAAATGTGTTTCAATATTCCATGTTTCATCTATGTCTTTTACGTACTAATTTCCATGCCTTACATACTCAGTACATTTTTCGTACTGATTCCCTATTTCACGGGGCTTGCATTTCATGCCCGCATGTGCATGTAGGCAAGCTGACGGTCCCCATTCTTAGGATCCCTTATCAGCGAGAGTTGGCGTGCTTAGCTGCTTTTGATATTAGTACGATACATTTGTACATATATATGTATATGAGTATGATGTGGCTCAGTCCCGTCTTTGTACAGTTATATTTCTGTTAGAGGTCTGTAGACAGTATGTCTAGTTGGATTGTATGTGGCCTTGTCGGCTTTCAATTTTTGATGTATAGTTGTCTATAGCAGCCTTGCCGGCTAGCCCACTGTATTCTGCCTGAATACGTACATATGCCTTGATGTCAGGCTTCTTTCACGTATGTTAATTTTGTAATACAGCAGATGTTATTCAGGTTCATATTTTAGACGCATGCTTAGGGGTGTTTGACAGGTAAGACTCAGGCACCCGTCGCAGCCCATCGGTTTGGGTCGTGACATATTATTGCACAAAATGTGAAACTGATGTATTATGTACCTTATCCTTTGTGCAAGAATAAGTCTGCATGGTGGGTAGTGATAAAATCTAAACCATTGGGTAGAGTTGAAGTTGAGGATGTATTAGATGTAGCATACCAAAATTATAGTTCAAGTGATGAAACAGAAGTGGATGGTGAATTAGCAGATGAATTGCAGGATATCAACGACCTATATAAAGAATTCGATCCTTCGATCCTTAGATCAATTTTAACTTATCATGGTGAGGGAACATCAATGGATAATGAGGATGAAGATTCATTTGATGAACATGAAACAAACAAGGATGAAAAATTATATGTGGATCCATTCTCAAGCCATATGGGGTCAATCTAGAATATTCGTTCTGCCATATATTCATAGCTCAAGCCAAGGATTTTCCATAACAACTATTATGGTTTTTCTGGTACCTATGCCATCAGTATTATTTTTTCATGGAATTCAAATGCAACGTCTTCAAGGATTTTGATAACATTGCACCATCTTAAAGTATTTTTACTATGGTTCAAGCCTAGAAGATATTGGATGAAATGTTTCGGCAATTCCTACGCAGCAAAGATATTCATGTTCCATAGGCCAGTGAAGATCATTAAAGGAAAATTCCAAGTGCAAGCAGAGGCATCATTCTGGTGGAAATTTCCCGTGTCCATTTTATCAATAGAGGAAGAATATAGCGAGGCACAAAGAATCCTTTTCCAGCAAAATAGGTGCATCCCGAGAGAGATATGGTAATTTAGTTTGCTTTCTTGGAGTCTCTTGCTTTGTTCCTTATACTATGGTATCAGAGCCAGCCCATCCTTTCAGAGGGAGGAACAGTTTGCTAAATATGTCTGAGTCATTTCCATCGTCCTCTTCCCTAGCAAAAATGAATATGTCTCCTACTCTATATAAAACCTTGTCCAAAAAATATGATTACCTCTATGAAGTAGATATCCTGCCCGATGAACAAAAAGTATCCTCCTCTGAACTACCCCTCATAAACCCCTACTCAGCTTTACCAAAAAATCATTTGCACCTTAGACCCAAATTCGTTCCTTAGTCCAATACAGACCAAAAGGAGTCAAAGAATATGTTGTTGCCTCAAAACTAGACCAGCATCCTATTCTTGCCACTCGAGAGGAATAATTTATCACTCTTCAAATCCCAGATGATTTTCCCAGACAATGGAGAGATCATGGTTTTACCCATATCCATTTTGGTGCTATCCGAATTGTTTTAACATATCACGGAAGAAAAGGTCAACCTCTTGTAGCTCGACTTTCTCTTCTAGATACAAGATACTTGGAGTACCAACATGCAAATTTGGGTACTGCAGAAGTTATCCTGAATGCTGGACTGTCTTCATAACTATCTTTCCAAATTTCAACATGTCCCTTTATGATCCATATTTGTCTTCACAACTATCTTTCCAAATTTCAACATGTCCCTTTATGATCCATACTTAACCGAAGCTCTAAAAATCCAAGTCAAAATCCAAGGAGCCCCTCAAGCCAAAGATTCCATCCAAGCCACTCTTCATCACCAAATGGCATGGCGAGTCAAAAATTATGCCATGGATCTTTTCCTTCCCGGAGGAGAAAATGCTTTACTCCTAAATATTGATGCTACCAAAGGAAACACCATGTGCACCCAGATACCCAGACAAATTTCCAGAGATGAACATGTCAAAATTCTTTCTGATTCCTGGATCACAAATTATGAAAATTTAAGAGAACTGGAGGAATCTCTACAATTTGGTGAACCAACTTTTACCAAAAGAAATGACAAAACTATTTGCATAAGCTTTGACCATTCCCATCTCAAAAAACCCAATAACACCATCTTCTCTTGCCAAATGATTAAACCCAAAGATACAACAGATACATACCCTGAACCTGATTGAGAGTTCTTTTGAAATATACAAAGCATCATGGAAGAACATGACTGGTGTCAAAATTTTGACAAAGAAGGAAAAAGGACTTGGTGGTTCAAATGCCCCTTTACGGGATACTGCCCTTGGGATGTTGATTGCGACTGTCAAGACTGTTTGAAAGATCCAATTTGAGAATATGATGAACACCACCAGCATCATTGGGAAAGATTTGGCCTCAACAAAACCAAACCAAAATCCAAGAAAAAGGGGAAAACCACTGAAAACAATTTCGAGCCAAATATGAGAATAAAGATCCTTCAATTGGCCCATTAAGCCGTCCAGGTAAATATGAATTTTTTGTCAGTTACAAACCCCAGGAATGGCCAAAATTACAAGAAAAATTCACTCCAAGCTGGGAGGATAGTAAAACCATACCCAAACCCAAATCACCACCAGCTCATACCATAGAATCCAAAAAACCACCTGAACCTAAAACATCACCAACTCAAAAAACCACAAATCCCCCATAACCACAGATATTCATGCTAAATCCTTCAAGCTCCAGTCATACCCAAGACTTTCCTTCACTTCAACCTTTTGAAAAAGAGGGTATAAGCCATGCTCCAAAAATTCCCAAGAAAAATATAGTGTTACCTACTAGAGAAAAACCCCTAGCAAGTGACATCGAAGCAACAATGAACTAGCAATCATAAAACTCCATCTGCCAAAACAAGGTACTGGGCAACATTGGCAACACCATAAATAACGTGACCCATACACAAAATAAAATAAAGAGCAAAGTGGAAACAATTGAGAAAAAGATGGAGCTGACATCGACTCACCATGCCGGACTAATCAAAGCCTCGGTACTAAGATTGGCAAATTTACAATATGAGATTTATCCGCCAGGAACTTCACTTTTCCAGTTCTTCTAACAACAAACAAATTTCCATCAAAGAACAAATTCAACTTCTGAGAAATGACCACTTTGAACGACAAAAAACCCCAGTTTTCCCCTCAAAACCTACCTTATTCCCTATGTCTCCACAAGCATATTCCCAACCTAAATTAGACTACACATTTTCTACTTTTTCATCTATCTCACAAAATCCAATCTCTTTCACCTAATCCTTAAAATAAGAACATGATTTTGATATTGCAAAAATGGTTTGGGAAAGGAAAAATGCCCTTGAGCACAGAAACAAACCAAGAAAAGGTGAGATCAAGGAGAAAGTTCAAAAGGGTCCAACCCCGAAAATCTGATGATTTCTTAACAGAAGGCTTCAGACCTCTATGTCTCCCAGCCAAGATACATATCAGAAGAAGATACTCCATGGTCGGAATCTCTGAATTCATCAGACGATGAAACAATGAAAGATAGCTCTCAATCAAGTAATGAATCCACAACGAAATCTTCCGAAGACGATAATCCCCCAATATTTGTAAACCAGCCAAGAGACCCAGAAGTATCTGAAGTAGATGAGGAACAAGAAGGCATGACAGATGAGCCAATCCCAGAAAGAAGATATGAGCCCATGGCGTCAAAACCAATTGGAACTGGCTTCCATACTTTCACCTTAGATGACGTTAAGGTTTCAAAATGGCCTCAAAGGATCCAAGACTTCTATAATTGGATGGTGACCAAATATTTGGTGGAACAAGAAAAGTATATCATCCTATCAGAACTCACTTCACGGTTCTCAGGAATCCTCAGAGATTGGTGGAACTCACTTGGAATTCAAGACAAAAATACTTTTGTTACTTCCCAAGAGTTTGCCTACAACATTAGAATCCTACATGAAGTTTTCTGCGGAGATACTGGCCAAAGATATGAGAAAATGCAAAGACAACTCTTCGAGATAAAGTGTGTGTCATTCGACATAAATGACATTGATAGGCATTTTCAAAAAATGGCGAAGATATACTTTGAAATCGGAGGAGACATCAATCTGAAGCAAGCCTTTGTCTCTTCCCTTCCAAAGTTGTTGGTAAGCCGAACCATGACCATCATTAAAGAAAAGTTTCAGTCTATAACAATCCCACAAATTGGTTACATTAGGCAAGCTATTTTTGTCACATTAGATGACATTTGTACGAAGCGATCTGCCCTCTAACAAATTATCCAACACAATCCAGCTCTTGACAAAGCATGCCACAAATGTGATCTAATCACCGGATAGGATGTTCCTGCCACACATCCAAGCAAAGGAGAGAATTCAGGAGGTTCAGATGGCCAAGAATTCCAGACGAAAAATCAAGGTCCAAGAGACGCACAAAATATTTCAGACGCAGAAGGCCAAGAAATTTTCACAAGAAGAACATATGTTTTATTTTCCATAAGATTGGACATTTCCCAAAAAATTGTCCCCAATCAAGAAGATTTGTCAAACTCCTTGAAGAGATTGAAGATTACACTGACATACATCTTGGAAAAGAGGAGGACCTTGAATCCATATTCTCTGTGGATGATGAACCCAATGAAGAAACTTTATTCTCTCTTGATATCTATGAAGATCAAGGCAATGATCACTACCAAATTTCAGAACCATTGATCGAAGACCAAGAAGAGATCAACGCTCTCGCAGTCGTTCCTCAAGTAGAACTCAAAGTCTATTCATCCAAATTGGATAAACCAACTCGAGTTATTGCTTTCATCGACACTGAAGCTGCTTCTTCAGTCATAAATCCTGTTGTTCTCCCTGAAGATCAATGGGTGCCGCATTTTAAAGATTTCAACACTGCATCAAATACAATCTTGACCACAACTGTCATTACAAAGCACCGAGTCACAATTAAGTTCTTTCCAGGGTTGAAGTACAGAACCAAGCTACTAGGATCTGATGTACCAGGAAAGGATCTTATTATTGGATTCGACATTTATAGAAAACTTAGAGATCAACTCCAGATCAAGGCTAATGAGATAGCTTTTAAAAAACAGTTCAAACCTTATTCTGAGATTCCAGGGCTATTCCAAATCACCGACGACGAACAAATCAAAGAGATTGAGCAAAATCTCATTGAACATTCATGTGCTGAATTCCATAAGGATTTTATGAAGAAAGTGAAACACCCGTTATGGAAAAACAAAGAGTTTTTATCAAGCTCCCTTTCAAGAAGAATGAAAATATCAATCCAACAAAAGTCAGCCATTCAGGGATGAATCCAGATCATCTTCAGCTTGCAAAGAAAGAATGTGAAGAATTTTAGAATTTGATATGATAGAGCCATCAGATTCACAATGGTAATGTGAAACTTTTTGTGTTAACAAAAGAGCTGAACAGACAAGAGGAAAACTCATGTTAGTCATTAATTACCAGCCACACAACCATTTCCTCTAAGATGATAAATTCCCCATCCCAAATAAACTCACTCTTTTCTCATACTTAGCCAAGGCCAAATATTTTTCCAAGTTTGATTTAAAACTGGGTTTTTGGCAAATGGGAATCCACCCTGAAGAAAGACCTAAAACGGGATTTTGCATCCCCGATCATCACTTCCAATGGAAAGTCATGCCCTTCGGGTTGAAAATTGCACCCTCCTTGTTCCAAAAGGCCATGATAAAAATCTTCCAACCCATCCTTCATACCTCATTAGTTTACATTGATGACATCATGTTATTTAGTGATACATTGGAAGAACATGTCAATTTGCTTCGTCAATTTGAGGCATTGGTAATACAGTACGAAATCATGCTTTCAGCAAAAAAGATGGTTCTTGCTCAAAACGATATTGATTTTCTTGGAATGCATTTTGTCCAAGGTGAATATAGTCCAGGACCACATATATGTCAAGAATTACTCATATTTCCGGATACCAACCTCACAACAAAGCAGATCCAACAATTCTTGGGCATAGTAAATTATGTGAGAGATTTCATCCCAAATATCTCTACATACATTTCTCCACTCACAGAGATGTTCAAGAAAAATGCTCCACCATGGGGAAAGAAACAGGATGAAGCAGTCAAGGAAATAAAGAAGATTTCTAAAATTGACAAGTCCCTCTATATTCCTTCAAACGGAAAGAAGATATTGCAAACTGATGCCAACAATGAATATTGGAGTGCTGTTCTATTTGAAGAAAAAGATGGCCAAAGAAAAATATGCGGATACACCAGTGAAAAGTTCAAAGATGTCGAGCAACATTATCACTCCACTTTCAAGGAAGTTCTTGTAGTAAAGAATGGAATCAAGAAATTTAATTTCTTCCTTATTCATACAGAATTTCTAATAGAGTTGGATATGAAGGCCTTCCCAAAGATGATTCAGCTAAATGCAAAAATTATTCCCAATCCTCAGATTCTCAGGTGGGCTCAATGGTTCTCTCTATACAAATTTCAAGTCAGGCACCTGAAAGAAAAGGATAATATTCTCGTAGATTTTCTATCTCGACTAGAAGAATTCTCAAAGAGATTTTCCCCAGCAAAACTGAAGTCAAAGCAAAAGCTGATCAGCCACATCTTCATGCTCTCAAGTATACCAGGAACAAGTTCATCAAAGCCAACAGACCATCCGCCGGAGTTGTTCAACCTCATGGATCCCTTTGATCCGTCAATTATTATGGAAAGAAGAACTCATTATGAGCTCCAAGTTTTCCGGCAACATGGAGGACCCATTCTCAATCCATATGGGGTCAATCCAGAATATCCGTTCTGCCATATATTCATAGCTCAAGCCAAGGATTTTTCACAAGAACTATTATGATTTTTCTGGTACCTGTGCCATCAGTATTATATTTTCATGAAATTCAAATGCAACGTCTTCAAGGATTTTGATAACATTGCACCAGCTCTTAAAGTATTTTTACTATGGTTCAAGCCTAGATGATATTGGATGAAATGTTTCAGCGATTCCTACACAGCAAAGATATTCATGTTCCATAGGCCAGTGAAGATCATTAATGAAAAAGTCCAGGCGCAAGCAAAGGCATCATTCTGGTGGAAATTTCTCGTGTCCATTTTATCAATGGAGGAAGAATATAGCGAGGCACAGAGAATCCTTTTCCAACAAAATAGGTGCATCCTAAGAGAGATATGGCCAAAAGATTGGGCAGGATGGAATTATACCAACACTCATCCTCACTGGAAAAGAGTCCGGGAAGCAGCAAAAGAATATCAAACCCCATACGAAGTCATCCGAGAAAAGATCACTCATGACATTTCTAGATTAAAGTTGCGGATTACATCTCTCAATCCAAAGGAGAAAGAACACAACGGGGAAGGACCGTCAAATTCCAGGCATTACTACATAAGGTCTTTGAAAAGATGCCTAAAATACAACCCTAGAATTAATAAAGGATAATTATCTAAATCCCTGCTAATCCCACCATAATCCTACATTACCTACCAAAAAACCCTCAAAAATATCCTACCCATGCCAAAATAAATTCCCATATCTTTCCATACTATCTGGGCCCCACTTCCACTTGTTTTCACATGCTTCGTCACATGCAACACCCTACTTTCACATGTAGTCACATGCTCCCTCATACTTTCACATGCTACACCATGTATATTCCACCACTTTCACATGTTTTCAGGAGCTTTTTAGTTGTTTTGCCTAAAGTTCTTCACATGGCAAGAAGGACTCATATGTAGATAAGTTTGCCATGTAAGATAGGTTTATTTTATTATGTAAGTTTGTCTTGTAATAACCTCCTAGTCCTATATAAAGGAGGCCTTGTAGTAGTTGGAAGATCATCTTGTAACCTTTGTAAATCTTTTGTGATATATTGCATATGAGTGCTTTCTAAATTTCCCTCTTGTTCTTTCTTTCAAATGGATGGAAAGGCCAGTCCGTGTATGAAAATAGAGTAAGAATACTCTTTGAAAGTTAGCTTATTGTAGTATGAAAATTTTCTGAGTTATCAACAGCTAACATTGGTTATAGTATAAAAGTTTTCTAAATTGTGTAGCTTGGCAAACCGTCCCTTATGGGTTGTTGAAGCCATCCCATTTATAGGAAAACTTTTGCGACTATAAACAAATTAACTGGTTGTGTAGCTTGGCAAGCCGTCCCTTATGGGTTGTTGAAGTCATCCCCTTTGTAGGAAAACTTTTGTATCTATGATTTAGTTTGCTTTCTTGGAGTCTCTTACTTTATTCCTTATACTGTGGTATCAGAGCCAGCTCATCCTTTCGGAGGGAGGAACAGATTACTAAATATGACTGAGTCATTTCCATCGTCCTCTTCCCTAGCAAAAAGGAAATGAAAATGAAACAAGTGATGAGGATTAAGCTATTTATGTGTTTTATGACTTGTTCAGTATTTATATGTTATGATGTGCTTCATTGTAATATGGAATAAAATTACTTTAAATTATTAATGACATCTTCATTTTTTATGTTCATATTGTTATATTTATTGTGTATACTTTATGTTTATATTTGTTAAGATAAAATATTTTACATGTAAATATTTTATATTCATTACACAGATGGATTCTTGTGGTAAAAAAATAAAAAAATCTAAGAAGAAAAAATACTTTTTACCTATATCAACTCAACTTCCTCCACCTACACCGAATATGAGCCCTCATCCTATGCCTCATCGTCCTTCCATGCCAGCTTCACAGCCATCTGACTTTTTCAAAGTCCTTCCCCCATCTAGCTCCCTTCAGTATTACTCCATAACTTCTCATGGTGGCTCAGCTTCGACCACCATTAATTTTATGCCCACGCCTCATTTTTCAGTTTTTTCCCTGCGTGATCCTACTAATCTATTCGGTGGCTCACCACCAATTGCATCCCCGAGCCATTATAGTAGCCAAAATGGTGGTTCTTCTTTCGTGCCTCATACATCGCCCACTTAATTATAGTCTCCATTATCATCCACTCCAAAGATATCTAACTTGGATATTGGAGGCTCTCACGCAGTTGCATCCCCATCTACCAGTTCTTCTATAATTGTTGGTACCGTGAGACAGTGTACTGGAGGGATTGTACAGTACGATCATCTTTATCGGCTGATTATCTTTCCCCATGGCGACGAGTGAGTTTTCCTTCAATTTCCTTTTAAAAACTTTCAATAAAATTTTGCATATAATGAATTTAACGACATTTTATATGTTTAATTAAATGCAGGTTTTTGCCATCCTTTCAGGCCGCACATATGGTGATGGAATCTATGAAGCCATTTTTTCATGAGCCTTGGTATTCTTGAAGACATATACCGTACCAGATCAGAATGAATATGTGGCAACAATTTAAGGTAAGAATAGATTAATTTTTATTAATACTTATCCTCATTCGTCTAGCATTATTTATTCAATTTTGCAGGTTAGGTGCGTATGGCAGCCAACACTTGAAAATCTGGTGAATGATAACTTCTATAAGAAAGCACATATGCTGATAACAAATTACTATCATGTTTCTAGGAAAGGTGATAACATGCCTAATTGGATACATTAAGATGTCTGGAATCATCTCTTGGCGAAGTGAAACACCCTTGAGTGGAAGAAGAAGAGTAAACAGGAAAAGTTAAATAGAGCTTCTACTAAGGGTGAAGAATTGTATACCGGAGGTTCTATTAGTTTTGCAACCGATCGTTTGAGAATGGTAATTTCATTATAAAATATTTTTAGTTTTACAAGTATGAAAATTGAACATATATATATATATATATATATATATATATATATATATACTTATTAATTTTTAGGAAAAGGAACGTGGGAGAGATGTGACTTATGCTGAGGTCTTTGCGGAGAGCCACCAGAAGAAGAAGAAGAAGAAGAACGACACAAGAGAAGGATGGATTGAAGCGCGTGCTTTAGAGATATTTGTATGATCTAAACACCAACACTATATTATTTTTCCTTGTTGATTTATTTTATTTATATAATGTGTATTATTTTTATTTCAAGGACAAATATCATATTAATCTTGATGCATGGCGACAAACTCACCCGGCCCCCGGAGGATATGACTGCAATTCAGACACAAGCGGCTGATGGCGTGAATAAAAGTATAAATATTATGTAATTATCTATTTTGGTATTAATTTGAAAGTTGCTTGATTTTCTTACTTCTTTTACTTTATTTTCTTTATTTCTCGTGAAAATAATAAATAAAGGTCGAGTCTACGGGATTGGAGTACAGCCATCCTCTAGTCATCCACCAGCAGCATTATTCACTAAGGCATCAGTTTCCCAAGAACATATGGAAGCTATGCGTCAAAAAGTGGATCAAATATTGCATGAATTTCAAGGAACTCAGGCTTTGATCCAAAAATTATTTTAAGAAAAAGCAAGAAAGGAGTTGCAATGGAGTTTGAGGAAGAGACTGAATCTGAATAGGCTATTTGAATGTTTTAGAGTTGAAGTTAAAGACATGTTTAATTTATGTTGTTTGATTAGTTGGTTGAATTGTTATAAATATTATTGTTCGTTTTTTAGTAGATATTGGATTTTGGATTGTTATATTATGTTTTTTGATCGTTATATTAGGTTTTTGGTTAATTGTTAGATATTTGGTTGGTTGTTTTATTTCGCAGGTGGTGTAATTAGAAATACAACATAATTCTACTTAAAAATGCCTTGATTTGCGACTGAATCAAACGCAAATTTTACCAGGAATCACCCATATTTGCGATTGATTAAGTCACAAATTAAAAATTTCTAACAATGGAATATTAATATTTGTGACTGAATCAGACGCAAATGGAGAATCTTCGATATTTTTAATTAGTTAATAATCAGTATTTACGATTGTCTCAATCAGAATAATTAATTAAAAATTAATTTTTTTTTATTTTTCGACAGAATCAATCGAAAGTTTTTATTTATATTTATTTTTTTACTCTTGTCAGCTACTGAATCAGTCGCTAAATTTGCGACTGACTCGGTCGCAAATTGCTTAATTTCAAATGTCCTCGCATTTTTCAATTTGTGACTAAATCCGTCGCAAATATATTGTGACCACGTGTTTTCTGACTAACACTTTTTAGTCGCAAATCGGTCAAAAAAATATGATTTTCGACCGATATGCGACTGATTTGACTCCCGGAAATTTGCTGTTTCTTTGTAGTGGTAAGTTTGGTTGTCCTTCATTCTTTTCCCTTTGCTTTAATTTGCTTCTAAGTTTTAACTTTTGTTTTTCTTTGATTTGCAGACTGTCATTCTAGAAATTGAAAGTACGCGGAGGGAGAGGAGACGGAAGGAGATTTATGTGAAACTGAAGGGCAAGTACCGGGACGTTCAGAGGCGACTTCGCGAGGAGGGCGACGTGTCGGCCTTGAGAGAAGAGTTGAAGAAGAAAGACGAGGAGCTAACGGAAACCGTGGAGAGGCTCAACATTCTTGAGGGAGTGTTTAAGATAAAATAGGAGGAGCAAGGGCGTGGAGGCCCAATGTAGCGACCTCTAGAATTAGGTGGCTCAACTGCAAAGTCAGTTAGACGGGTGCCAGTTTCAAATGGACGCTCTCATGGGGAAGGTTGCCGAGAAGCAATAGATGATCGAGCAGGCAGAGTCATCCCGATTGGAGGATCGGAGGAAGGTTAACATTCTCGAGTTGGCGAACAGGACTCTCCGTTTCAAACGAGACAACATTCAATCAGCGGCGGAAACTAAGCCATTATTGAGGAGAGAATTGGGGGGTTGGGTAAGGAGAACTCTAAGCTGCTCGAGCGAGTTACTGTTCTTGAGGCCAAAAATGCCCGATTGCTTGGGCGGCCCTCTACGTCTTATGCCTATGAGTTTCCTGACATTCAATTAATTGTCTTTACATGATTTGTTGAAGTTAATGTTTCCTCTATTCCTTATTCATTATTTAATTGTTGAGTTCTTTACTTCAAGTTGTAGCTCTTGGGATATCTTGTTGTTGAAATTGGTATTGAGTTATAAAGGTTGTGATTCGCATAAGATAAAGTTGTGAAGTTGTGAAATACTATTCTTGTTGAGTTATTTACTTCCGCTTGTTATTGCTGAGACTCTTGTGCACATTGTGGTTGATCCATGGGCTATTTATTGTGAAAACACCATTATTGTTAATTTTTTTGGCAAGTTGTGATATTAGGCACTTGAGGTGCAGTTGTG
The DNA here is from genome assembly GCF_000393655.2 of Nicotiana sylvestris. Classification (NCBI taxonomy): domain Eukaryota; kingdom Viridiplantae; phylum Streptophyta; class Magnoliopsida; order Solanales; family Solanaceae; genus Nicotiana; species Nicotiana sylvestris. The sequence continues at coordinate 83,688,360 of NC_091068.1, read as the reverse complement.
GTACATTGTGATATTGATACGCATGCGGTGGTATAAGGTTTTGGGGTTGAAATGCATGCTATGAGATAAGTTGGGCTTGATACGCGTGTGGCTAGTATGGGAACTACTTGAAGCCACGTGATGTAATAAGGTGAGCTAAAACACACGAAGCTATTTCGGAAAAATGAATCTCAAAACTAAATGCAAGGCTCCCACGATAATATAAGGAAAGATTTTGAAATTATTTGTGATTTGAGACTACGAGGCGGTACCTCAGTAGTGACTCTTGTTGATACTTTCCTATTACTTCACTTCTGTTTTATTGCCTTGTTCCGTGTCATAACATTTCTTGTTTTCCTCTAGGATGCATTATTTGCCTTTTTCATTGTAGCCAATCTTAGTATACTTCTTACTTGTTTCATTTCCATTGTTATTATTATTACACTATTAATTACTCATTCTATTTCTTAGTTATTCCTGTAGGGACTTGACTTGACCTTGTAACTACTCTACTGAGGTTAGACTTGATATTTGCTGGGTACTATTGTAGTGTACTCATGCTACGCTTCTGTACATCTTTTTGTGCAGTTTCAGGTACCTCCAACCAGTCCGGGCACTAGAGAGAGCTCAACTTCGGAGACTTCAAGGTAAACCTGCCGGCATCTGCAGGCCTCGGAGTCCCCCTCTACCTAGTCTATTTTATTTCCTTATCCTTTAATAGACATTGATGTATAGGGATGTTTAGTACCATCTTATAGAGCTTGTGACTTGTATTCGCTAGGTTTTGGGAAGTTGTTTATGCTAAATTGCAGAATTTCCTTTATATTAGTTGTCGAGTTATTGATACTTTAATCATTATTTCAATTATTTCTGCATGAATGTTAAGCTTACCTAATCTTAGAGACTAGGTGCCATCATAACATCTTACGGAGGAAAATCGGGGTCGTGACAGAGAGGCATATGGTGGTACAACTTTGACTCACCTTAAATAGCTAATAATCAAGTTTGACACGTACAAAAAGCGCCATGATCTAATGAGCAATAGGTTCAAGTAGTGATCTGATCCCTTCGTAATAATTGGGAACATCTGAAGGTTAACTTTACCCACAATGACATTATCAAAACTTTTGTCGATGTTGTCCATTATATAGAGCTTGAAGAAGAGCAGCTTGGTGAAGTGCTACAATTGCCAAGCTCTGGGCATTTTGCTCGTGAGTGCACTGAGCCGAAAAAGGTAGCATTTCAAGCGCATCTCTAAGTAATATATATGTTTGTAGCACTATTTTACTAACTGAATCTTATCATGTGTGGATTTAGACTCAAGGGCCATAAACCATGTGAGTCGTGATAGAGAAGCATTTATAGAGTTGCGTCGAGTTTCACTTGGATAAAGGCATGTATCTATGGGAAATAATATAACATTTGAAGTCAAAGGAATAGGCACTTGCAGAATGGACTTGCGTGGTTGTCAATCATTAATGCTGCATGACGTCTTATATGTTCCAAACATTCAACGAAACTTAGTCTCTATGTTTGTTCTTCTAGATTTCGGTTTCAATCTAAACTTATTCGCAACAGTGTTGAAATTACTCAAAACAAAATTATTTTATCATTTTGGACTTTGTGATGATGTTTCCATTGTGTTAGATTGTGATCATTCTACGGATAACTTTTATGTGATCGTTGTGTTATGTCATGCTATTTTAGTAATAATGATGTTGATATTATTACATGAAATGCAAGATTAGGTCATAGTGGGCAAGATTGAATGAATAGATTGCCTAAGGAATGACATTTAGGTTCTTTCCCTATAATTGAAATGCCAACATGTGAAAATTATCTTGCCATAGTTAATCCATTCTGATATCTATGGTCCAATGAATATAAGGGCTAGGTTTGGTGCTTTGTATTTCATTATGTTTATTGAAGATTTCATGTGTTTAGGTTATATCTATTTGATTATTCATAAATCTGAAGCACTTGAATGTTTTAAGAGATATATGAATGAAGTTAAGAATCAATTAGACAAAAGGATTAAGATCTTAATAATAGATAAATGGCATGAATATCTATCAAAATAATTTAAAGAATTATATAATAAAAAAAGTGTCAGAAGACAGTGAACTGTCATATACATACCTCAACAAAATGGTGTAGTACAAAGGAGGAATAAAACATTATTAGATATGACAAGGTCTGTGATCGCGCAAGCAATTTTACCTATCTCCTTATGGGGAGATGCAGTAGTGATTGTGGCCTACATTTTGAACAAAGTGCTTTCTAAATCAGTTTCCTTCACTCCTTATGAGCTATGGACCGGTCACAAATCAAACTTGAATGATCTATGACCTTGAGGTTGTGCTATATATGAAAAAAATTATTTCAGGAAGTTTAGAAAATTAGGTCCAAAAGGAAAGAAATGCATCTTTATAAGACACTTAGAACACCCCAAAGGATATGTGTTCACTGGTGAATTAGAGGATGGAAGTTCTACTGAAATTGAATCACGAAATGTCATATTTTTTAAAATAATTTTCCAAAGAAAGGCGATCATTGGAAAGCTGTAAAGAGGATTTTCCGATACCTGAAAGGAATTGTAGACTATTCACTATGTTATAATGAAAATAATTTATATGTGAGAGGATATACAGATAAAGATTGTGGTGGTAACTGAAATGATAGAAAATTAACATTTAGATATGCTTTCTTACTCAAGTGGTGCTATTTCATGGAAAAGTAAGAAACAAACTTGCACAACTCTTTCAACAATGGAAGCTGAGTTTGTGGCTAGTGCATTTGCAGTATAAGAAGTTGTTTGGTTAAGAAGATTCTTTGAGCATTTGGATATTGCAAAGATTTCTCAAAGTCCTACGACTCTATATCGTGATAGTCAAACGGCTATTGCATATACGAAAGATCATATGTATCATATCAAGATCAAATACGTTGACATCAAGTATAACTTTGTGAAAGATGTAGTAGCAAGTGGAGAAATAAATTTACAATATATTCTTATGCAAAGTATGATAGTTGATTCTTTTACGGAGGCGATATCTAGAGACCTGTTTGAGAAATATGTAATGGCTCTAGGTTTAAGAAGGATATGAACATATTTATGTATTGTAAAATGACTTAATTGTTATAATATGCTCATTAGTATTTGGCTCTTGAATTTATGTTCATATCTCGTATGCTGTGATATTATTTTGTTATGAAAGTGTGTCGAATAAGTCGCGAGATTGACTCTCTCACCCGAGCAATTGTATCTTATGTTGAAGAACGTGAAGAGATGTGAACTAATAGAACCTTGTTTAGTAGGAGGTCATATTTACTTGTGAAGGTCGGTCTTGACAACTAGTTAGACTTATGAATTCCACCATTCGATTATGACTTATTCTGTAAGTCAGATGCTAATTTCTCTAAGAAAGTGACATTGAGGATTATTAAAATGAGAAACTCGGATTACACATCAGAAGATATCTAGACCAAGATCTGTAAGGTGTTGCAAAATAGTGAGACACGTGCACCAATATAATATGAGAACATCGTAGCACGTGTTTCATACCAGGTGTGCTTAGTGAGCAATGGGTTAATGAAAGAATGGATCCCTACTTTTTCGTTATGTGAGACCCAAAACTTCTAAATTGACTTTCCATTGAAATACCCTTTGACCTTCTACTGTATCTTAAAGTATCAATCAATGTTGTTATTTTAGCATGTCACTAATAGCTACGAGTGATTCGGCAATGCAGTGCAAATCTAGGAAAGCAGTTAATCTAGGATGGAAAGTTTCAAGTAAAAAAGGAAGACAATTAAAATAATATAAATTACATTCACAGCTCGACCATTACACTTTTCATAGAGATAACAAGTGTAATTGTGGATAAATATTATACATGAACTCGAATTTACCTCTTCAAATGAGGGATCAGATAATTGGCTATTAAAGTAGCTAATAATGTCTGAGGTATTGCGAGTAACAATAAGATCCTCATGTTAGTAGTGGATCCTTTTCGAATGTGATTGAAATTATACATAGAGCTTTTGTAAAGCCTTTATAGCTTTGAAATATACAACTCTCGATGCTCGCAGGTCGTACGAACTACTTATTAATATGATTTACGTGTCTTATTGTCATGGTACTGGTTTGGGTCAAGTCCACCCCGTGCAAAATAAGAGATGTTGGATATTGGTTTCGGGTGGACCTTGTGAACTAACCCGACCCGTTTAAAAGAGATGTAACTAAAGAAAATTACCTAGGGAAGTTTTAATTCCTAAAAGAAAACTACTGCACATTGCAAAGAAGGTGGGAGCGTGGGATTAGTTTAAAAAGGCTCTCCTTCAACAAAAATTTGCTCTGTGCAATTTTCCGTAAAAAGAAAGAAATACATCAGAAAAAGGATGAAGGCATCTAGTTTATGAAATATTATTTCATTTTCTTGAGAGACGAAGTCGACTTAGAGTAATTGATTGAACCAGGTTCTGCAGAACTTCTGCTGTAGTTAACTAGAACAATTTGTTATCCCTGTTACTGAATAAAATCTTCACGTGGAATACATAACATGTCCATCTTATCCTCATCGTATTCTGATTCTTTGTAGAGGGACCAAGTACCGTGCAAAGCTTCATCATGCTCGACGTATAACAGTCCGTCTCGGATCACAACAATCTCAGAACCAAAGTTGCATTCGATCTCTGTCTTCTCGTGTTTGAAGGGGAATGAAAAGAAGAGCTCATAAGAGACATTACCCACGAAGGTCAATATCTTCAGAGCTCCAGAACAATAACGATTAATAACAATTTTACATGGGGCGCAGTAGTATGTCATACCACGATAGTCTTCGGAATTAGCTGTGGCAGTATTTCAAAGCTTTTTTGGACAAATGTCTTATTTTGACCATGTGTCCTACAAACAACTAAGAGTGGCAAGATGCATGCAACTTTTTGAGAATTAAGCTTGACAAATGGCAAGAAAAGCTTTAAGCATGTTGCCTATAAAAGGGACTTCCTTTCGGCAAATTTTATATAGCAGAAACATCAATTCTTTCATTTCCTTTCACACCTCTCTTCTTCCTTTGTTGTCTACTATTAAATATTAGTTGTTTTTTTCTTATTTCCTTTTCCTACTAGCTAATTGGATATGTAATTTAATTTTGTTGATTCCTATATCCTCTTAAATAGAGGTAAGCTTATTTAATCCTGGAGATATTTCATACCGCAGAAATAGTTTCTTAGGACAATGCCTAACACGACTAAGTCAATCTGCATATCTACTTACAAATAATATTGAAGCAGTGCTATTATTGAAATTCTTGCTCTCTTTTACTACATCAGCAAGGCAGCCCGAGATGAAGTTGCTTTGATTAAATTAGTAATTAGGAATAGAGCAATTTCTTTTTTTTTGTCAGAACATGTCGTTTGGCTTAGTTTAAAAATTCATTGAAATTTGTTAGCGGTGGAATCGAAGCACACGCATGATTATAAGTTAAATGCAATCAGTTATGATATCATGAGTATTAGTATTTAGAACTTATCAAGAATTTACTGATCAAACTGTTAATCTTCCCTAGACAAAAGGAGATAGAGCTTTATATGTACTTGTTTTAACAAATTTCAAACCACTCATCCGTTCTATATTTCATTGCAAGTATGACAGGTGTGACGATCCGGCCAGTCGTCTCATGAGTTGCTGCTCCGTTTCCTTCATTTCAGCTTTTTATTGCCTTATCTATCGGTTCTATATGTGATCGGGTTGGTTGGCTCGGATTTGGAAATGATTTGGTAAGATGTGAGACACTTAGTCTCTTTTGAGGAAGTTTAAGTTGGAAAAGTCAACCGGATGTTGACTTATGTGTTAGAGGGCTCGGATGTGAGTTCCGATGGTTTGGATAGCTTCGGGAGGTGATTTGGGACTTAGGAGCATGATCAGAATGGGTTTTGAAGGTCTGGAGTAGATTTAGGCCTGAGTTGGCGAAGTTGGTATTTTGGCGATTTCCGGTTTGTAGGTGAGATTTTGATATAGGGGTCGGAATGGAATTCCGAGTATTGCAGTAGTTTCGTTGTGTCATTTGGGATATGTGTGCAAAATTTCAGGTCATTTGGACGTGGTTTGGTTGGGTTTTTGATCAAAAGCGGAATCCGGAAGATTTTGGAAACTTAGGCTTGAATCCGATGTGTTTTGGTTGATTCGATGTTATTTGGGTGTTTTGAAGATTGATATAAGTTTGAATAAGGTTATGGGATGTGTTTGTGCTTTTGGTTGAGGTCCCGGGGGCCTCGGGGTGATTTCGGATGGTTAATAGAGAGTTCGGAATTTTTGATGAAGTTGCAGATTTTCTACTTCTGGTATTTCCGCACCTGCAGACTGGGGACTGCAGGTGCGATGTCGCAGGTGCGATGAAGGGGGCCGCAGAAGCGGAAAGGAGCTAAGGTGGCAGAAACCGCAGAAGCGGTTAGAGAACCGCACTTGCGATGGTGCAGGTGCGGATAGTGGATCGCAGATGCGGAAAGTTGGAACTCAAGTGAGGACCGCAGATGCGGTGGCTTGACCGCAGAAGCCAGAATATGGACGCAGATGCAAAATCCCTAGGCCAGAAGGTATAAATTGTTTCCTTCGTGATTTTTGAGTTATTTCACTATTTCTAAGTCAGATTAAGAGCATTTTGGACGATTTTTAAAAAGGATTTCAATGAGACTTCATTGAGGTAAGGATTTTGGATTTAAAACCCGTTTCTATGGTATTATTTCATGAATTAAAGCTATAATTAATGGAATTTAATGGTTAAAATTAGGGAAGCTACGACTTGGTATTGGAGACCTAGACTTGAAGATTTGAGGGACCATTTGTAGTCGGATTTTGGTACTTTTGATATGTATGAACTCATGGGGAGATAAGGAACCTATTGATGTGAATTTTATCGAATTCCAAAATATGGGCCCGGGGTCGAGTTTTAGTAATTCTGGATTTGTGTTGTAAATTGATTATTTTCGCTGGGGCTTCGTTCCCTTAGAATATTTTGACGCCATAATTCTAATTTTGGATAGATTCGACATGAGTGGAGGCCGATTCGAGGGGCAAACGCGTTGCGGGATAAAGTTTGGACCGGATTGAGGTGAGTAAGATTGTAAATGATGTCCTCGGAGTATAAAACCCCGGATTTGCACATCGTTGTGCTATATTGAGGTGATGCACACGCTTGATAACGAGTGTGAGGTCGTGCACTATCGAGAATTGTGACTTAGTCCGTCCTAAATGACTATTTTACCGCATATTTGACTGAAATCTATTTGTGAACATCATGTTTTGGGCTGAATGCCATATTTGGGCCTCGTGACAACTATTTGAACCCTTAGGGATTTTTATTGATATTTCCTTACTGTTTTGACTTTATACTTGAACTCAGTCATGCTATATTCCACTATTTTCATAACTCAACCATGTTTACTCTATTTTAACACTTAAATGATCTTTTAAATGATATTTTGGGATGAGAATCTTGTTTTACTATTGCTCGAGTAGCTTGTGAGGATTTTGACTGAGTAAGGTCGAGGGCCTATATTGTGAGGAAACGCTGATTATGATTATGAGGCCGAGGGCCCGAGATATGTATGCCACAAGGTGGCTTGTTGATATGAGGCCGAGAGCCTAGTGATGATGCTACGAGATGGCTTGATATTGGCTTGGGCCGTAAGGGGCCCCTCCAGGAGTCTGCACACCCCCAGTGAGCGCGGGTACCCATTGTGATGTGAGATATAGCCCGAGGGGCGGAATTGTTGACATTGTGGCCGAGGGGCGAACCTTTATGTGTTTATCTTTCTCATTTGCCTGTCATTTATGTGCTTAATTATTGAAAAGGCATTTTATGTAGTTTAAACCGAACTGAAATGATTTTTACATATCTTCACTGATTCACCATTTTACTGGCTTTTACTGTTTCATTATAGCATGTAATGTGCCTTACGTGTTTTCTTGCTTTCAGTCTTTATTTATGATTATTACTCACTGAGTTGGAGTACTCACTTTACTCCGTGCACCTCGTGTGTAGATTCAGGCATTGCTGATCATGCTAGAACAGTTGAGAGCTCCTGGCAAACTTCGGAGTTCACGAGGTAGCTGCTTGACGTCCGCAGTCCCGTGTTTCTCCCCCTTTATCTCATTTTTATCTCTCTTTCAATTATTCTATAATAGCTTGATATGCATTTCACACTTGTAGTGTATTGATAGATGCTCATAACTAGTGACACCTCGGTATAGGGCTGTGTTGGGTTGTATTCCACGAATTGTTTTGTATTGTCACTGCTTACTTTTGGATTTGTATCATATTTAAGACTAAATTCTTATTGTTTAATTTCTTAAAACTGAATTGGAAATGTGTCGGCTAGCGTTATCTTCACGACAGGTGCCATCACGACCGGGTCCAGATTTGGGGTCGTAAAAATAGGAGGTCTAGAACTAGAAATGTATAGTGCTGCTAATAAAACCTTGGCTATCTCAAGGAACAACTCAGGTGAAGAGATCTAGAGGAACTCAATTATTGATAGAAACTAAGGGTCCACCAAACTATATAGAGAATCAGGCTCTCTATCAGTTCCCACAGTAAGCAACAGACTATAAAATCAAACAATGTAGGGAATCAGGTTCTCTATTTGTTCCCACAGTAAATCGATAGTAAATAGAGAACAAAAAGGAATTTTACGTGGAAAACTTCCAACTAACGGGATTAAGAACCATGACCTACCATTATAGGATTTCAACTTCACTACCGAGCAATCTTCAGATTACAACCTATTGTAACCTAGGAATTATCCTCTTAATCCCTTACTAACTTGTAACTACACTATTACAAGCCACTTTGTAATAACTCTGTTACAAATACTTAATCACTCAGTAACTTGTAACAACACTATTACCAGCCATTTTGTAATAACTCTATTACAAAAACTTCACAACTCGACTAACTCTTAGCCAAGATAAAAACACAAGGGTATATGATTTACAAAGGATTTCCTACAAAATACTTCTAAGTAAGCTAAGTAGGAATTACAAGTAAGAACTTCAACAAAGATACAACACAACTAAGGACATTTAATAACTCAATATGGGAACTGATCCGTTGTTATGTTGTTCTTTGTTCTTGATTCCCTTGAGAATCACTTGCAAGATGGACATACACTTGAGAGAATACTTGATGAGTTCTTGAATGTGCAAGTAATTTGTTTTACCTTTGCTTGATGTTAATATCTTATTTGTGACATCACTTGGATGATGCAAGCATGTTAGGTGAAGGTCATTCCCCATAAAGTTAACTGTTGCACTATTTCTGCACTATAGCCTGTGCAGGCAACAACTTTACAGCTGGGGGAGTTGACTTGTACAGTCATCTCGGGAACTGGTAGGGACCCAGTCCCTCAATTGTTCCTTCAACTCTAGAGATTTGAAACATGTCCCAAACAGGAACATTTAGATCTTAAGATCTTGAGAATCTATAACAAGTTCCTTATCTGGTTCTCTCATGAAGTTTGTCAAATCATCAAAATAAAAGATGCATAACTTATCGATTTTCCCCTTTTTGATGATTGTCGCGCCATTTTTTTCCTTTTTGACGGGGAGAGGTCCGGGTTTAGACATTCATGGGGTGTAATGACTCATTTTCTATTAGGAATTGGGTATTTGAAGAGTCGCCACTTAACGAATTATGGTGCGTTAGGGCACCTAGAGCGATTAATTCTTGGGTTGGTTTGCATTACCAGATATTAGGGTAAGGGCTCGAAGTAACCTCGAGGGGAAGGTGTTAGGAAGCCCTCTTGGTCCACAACTGTAGGTCCCGGCCGAACTTATGTTCACAAGTTAGTCCATTACAAGTAAATAGTTGAATCAAATATGTCGCAAGTAAAGTACGTTAGAATAACTCAAGAAATAAGATAAAAGGTTTGGACAAGTTGTAAAACAAAAGTTTTAAATAAAGAAGGAATTTGGTAAAGAGGGGTCCTAGGTTGATTATCCTATAGGATCACCCCATACAATGTTCGGTAAACACTCCTCATAGAGGGGCTACACGTGACATTAACACGTAGTCATCATATCTCATGTCTACCCTTACCATCCCCTTATTGGTCATGCAAAGCGAGTGTTTGGTCAATAATTCCTATTGTGTGCTACTACCCGTCCCTTTTTAATAGTCCTGAAGGGAGTTAGGACCTCTATCTATAGGTGGTTCTAGACGTACCCCTAAGGTTTTAAAAGGCAAAAATTCTAAGGCGACAGTCAAAAGCATTTAGGACTTTCACACATAATGGGAGAAATTAAGAGGCTCAGAGTTTCCTCCTCAAACAAACATATAAGGTCTTTTATTAGACAATGTCCTAAAGCAGGATATCTAAGTGAATAATGCAGAAACAGACAAACCCTTTTTGAGACTCAGAAGTTACACCCTAGTAGTTGCCTAGGGACTCTTTTTAAAAGCCTGTTAGGATCAGAAAATATTAAGCGATAGAGATAGTTTTAG